>NC_140300.1:17881410-18381751 GCF_964211825.1 Aythya ferina
AATGTAAATTCATATATAGAGCAGATGTAAAGACAAAAGCTTTGGAGAATATGGAATATCTGAGAAATCATTAGCCAATCTCACAGCACATTAGATTGCTCCTACTGAATTGGAAATATAATATTCACTCATTCACTGCGATGAAGAGATTATAAATTAAATCAGATGGCAGTACCACCTAGTGTTTTAATTTCCACATACTTCACTTTGAAACACTTCCTTCTCTGAATAATAACTTTCATCATCATCAGAGAGCTATTAAGTCCTTAGCTTAGAACACTGACTGCTCTTTGCATGATTTTTCACCAAAAGTCTTTCTTATGTTCTGTCATCTAGCAACTGGTATAATGCAATGCAGCTGATTTGCCATTTGATTTATACTTATAAATTAATGACAGAAGCAGAAAACTACTGCTTGGCAATGTGAGAGCTCACCAAGGGGACAAAGCAATGGACTTGGGATCCACCTGCTTTCAGCAGATTCTAAGATAGTTACAGTTATGAATGAATAAGAGTGCTGCAAACCAAACACATGCGTATTTCTGTGCAGATGTTCAGACTGATCAGCACCCATTGCTACCCACAGCTACCATAGTGCCAAAAGCCACATTCATGCTGCTCAGACTGCACTCCTGAGCTGAGAAAGTGCTGAGATGCTTACAGTGACTGGCACTTTGCCACTAGTTACCTTTCCCTTTATTTTATTCTCTAAACAGGCACCTTGCAGGGTAGTTAGATATGAATACACCTGTCCCTTTCTCTGTATCCATGAGGACAGGTTGGGTGATGTGATTGCTCTTCCACAGATGTGGTCCTAATGTCACCTCCCAACTCATTCTCAGTTAAGGGTTTACATTCATCTGGAATGTAAATAAAGATGTAATGTAAATAAAAATACTAATCAAGGCAAATGCAGCTGCACTTAGCAAAAAAATTAAAAATAGACACTGCTTGCTAAAGTTGCAATTCACAGCTGTCTGAACACTCCCAGGTTCAGATTTATTGATCCTGGCTTTTCCCTCTGCATGGCTACTAACAAGCTTCTTTCCTCCCCACAGTCACATATCTTTATGATGCAGGTGGGAATGTAATACAGCAGGAATCTACCTTCATTTAAACCTGAAAGAAATTAGATTTTTTCAAACCTTATCAAGTCACAGACAGGCTCCACACAATGCAAGCATGCATCCAATTAAACACACACAGTGTAATAATACCATATCATTTCCATAGGAAAGAAAGTTAATTGGATTCCACTTAAACACTTGACCAGAGCTAGTAAGAGTTATCACATGAGGTATAATCAGGCTTCAGAACATGACAATTGCAAATTTCAAAATTATTTAGCTCTTATTTTATTGTCAGTTTAAAGCATGAAGCCTGTTAAAATTGCCCTTTGTAAATATGCTAAGGATTACAGGGTGTCTCTTTTTGCTCTCACACAGCTCCTGCAAAATTTGCTGAATTACTTTGTCTTACAAATTTACTACTTCTCTTTAAACTGACAGGCAGATGATGGAAAACATGTTGATGCTCCATATGGCTTGAAGGCTCGTAAGAAATTTTGTTCCTAAAATTGGCATATTTCAATGCCTTTAGAGCTGAGAAGAGCTTTTATGTCTGCCAGTTTTCTACATTATTACAGTCCTGAAGCAGTGTTTATCACTGGAGTATGCCACCTGGCTTCAGGATGCTCTATGCTATTCTTTCACATTTCCCTCCATGGATCACCTGCCAATGAATCACCAAGGAAACTCATTACCAAAAGCACAAACTACATCGAACAGTACAGCTGACTGCCAGCAGATAACCTTATTTGCTGGACCACTCAAGCCTGTTATTTCTTCAAATGTTGCCCTTGTGTCAAGTTAAACTGCTGCACTACTGTTTCTCATTCTCATTCACTGTTTAATTTTAATCTCATCTGACTCACTGCTGTGGCTATGATGTTTGAGCTGCTGTCAGAAGTCTGTGTGAAGCTATTTTAACAACTATTAAAAGACAAAATGCAGTTCTCATTAAATAAATAAATAAATAAAAGAAAAGGCAAATGAAAATATTTATTTATTTGCTTTTTCATTACCTCCACTTAGGCATGCCATGCTCTGGATGATTTAAGAGGAAAGAATCCTCCTTTCCCACTTTACCTCCACCTTATGTCAGGCTGTGAATTTACTATTTCCATGATTCCAGTCTGAAAAAAGCTCAGGGACTACTACACATAAAATACAAAGATCATGACTCATCTACACCTTATCCTAAGGTCTAAGTTTAAGTTGTAACTTTTATGCTTCATATCCTTTTCAAGACTTCAAAATCCAGTTTTTTTGATGTTTGCATCAACTTCTGCCTTTCCCACCTATTCTCCATACACACCTCTCAAGTACTGAATCAAATAACAAATCTTGGATAATGTTTTGGTGTGAGAATGTTTTTTCATGAATGCCTCCCATTCTACTTTACAATGAAATGAACTGTATAGGCTTCCTGTAAGGTTTCTCATAGATGGTAGAGCAGCTATTATATACCCAATATGGAAGATGTACCATGCACCTCCCTTTGTCACTTCAGTTTCCAGTCCCTGTGCTTTGGACACATCCAGATGGATCCCTGGTGAGTAAGGTGGATTCTGATATTCAGCAAGAGTTTATGTTAATGCTCTACGCAGGTAATACAAGGAAAAATGGGGTGAAAGTGCTTGTTTTCTAATACCCTTCTTACCTCTGACCCTGAATGGTCATCTCCTCTCTTACATGTCAGGGCACTCTTGCCCTCTCACTACTCCTGGAAACTCAGCTCTGTGCCCAAAGCCACTCTGCTGCTAAGAGCTGTTGTGAAACAAGCTGGAAGGAGCCTCAGCCTGCCCTTGCACCTCCCCAGCACCTTGGCTCGTCTGCCCCCACCAAAACCTCAGAGCTTGCTCCTTCTTCCCCAGGAACTGCCTGCTCCATACAGTACACCTGGAGCTATCAGTAGCCTGCACATACGAAAATCTGGATAATTCAAGATATAGTTGAAAGCCATAAACTTCTGATGGGCTGCTTATGTTTACTCCAGTCCATTATCATCGGGATTGATAAGGTGTTCAAGAAGCATTTGGACAAATCTCTTAGATAAATGGTTTAACTCTTTTGTTGGCTTATGTGGAATCAGGAGTTGGACTCTATGATCCCCATGAGCCCCTTCCAATACAAGATAATCTGCTATTATGCGAGTCTCCTGTGCTTATCATGAAAACATTTACCTAAATATTTCCTTCAAGAATATGCAGGCAGAAAGGACCCCACACATCTGGGTGGATTTTCTGGCTGCTCTTGGCTTGGACTGGCGCACGCTTCGTTGGGTTAGAAACTGGCTGGATAGCCGGGCCCAAAGAGTCGTGGTGAATGGAGCCAAGTCCAGTTGGAGGCCAGTCACTAGTGGCGTCCCCCAGGGCTCGGTGCTGGGGCCGGTCCTCTTTAATATCTTCATCGATGATCTGGACGAGGGCATCGAGTGCACCCTCAGTAAGTTCGCAGATGACACCAAGTTAGGTGCGTGTGTCGATCTGCTTGAGGGTAGGAAAGCTCTGCAGGAGGATCTGGATAGGCTGCACCGATGGGCTGAGGTCAACTGCATGAAGTTTAACAAGGCCAAGTGCCGGGTCCTGCACCTGGGGCGCAATAACCCCAAGCAGAGCTACAGGCTGGGAGAGGAATGGTTGGAGAGCTGCCAGGCAGAGAAGGACCTGGGAGTGATGGTGGACAGTCGGCTGAATATGAGCCAGCAGTGTGCTCAGGTGGCCAAGAAGGCCAACGGCATCCTGGCTTGTATTAGGAACAGCGTGACCAGCAGGGCTAGGGAGGTGATCGTCCCCCTGTACTCAGCTCTGGTGAGGCCGCACCTCGAGTACTGTGTTCAGTTTTGGGCCCCTCGCTACAAGAAGGACATCGAGGTGCTTGAGCGGGTGCAGAGAAGGGCGACGAAGCTGGTGAGGGGCCTGGAGAACAAGTCCTACGAGGAGCGGCTGAGGGAGCTGGGCTTGTTCAGCCTGGAGAAGAGGAGGCTCAGGGGCGACCTTATTGCTCTTTACAGATACCTTAAAGGAGGCTGTAGAGAGGTGGGGGTTGGCCTGTTCTCCCACGTGCCTGGTGACAGGACGAGGGGGAATGGGCTTAAGTTGAGCCAGGGGAGTTTTAGGTTAGATGTTAGGAAGAACTTCTTTACAGAAAGGGTTGTGAGGCATTGGAACAGGCTGCCCAGGGAAGTGGTGGAGTCACCATCCCTGGAAGTCTTCAAAAGACGCTTAGATGTAGAGCTTAGGGATATGGTTTAGTGGAGGGCTGTTAGCGTTAGGTTGGAGGTTGGACTCGATGACCTTGAGGTCTCTTCCAACCTAGAAAATTCTGTGATTCTGTGATTCTGTGATTCCCAGTCAGCTCAGTGTCCTAACCGCACTGTCCCAGTATGGCTCATTTCTCTCTATAGAACTGGTGGAATGAAGAACATCTCATTTACTCCTGGACACCCACTCACAGATTTATGGCAGAGACTTTCTCATTAAAGGTGCTGTACCCATTAGCCAGTGTTCTGTTACTTGCACCAGTTCAAAGTTCATCAATTCAAAGCTAATCCCACTGGCTATTTTAAGCTATTGAATGTCACTGCTCCCTAACTTCATTGAGTAGAGTCCTTCACAGACAGCTTAGCTACCTTTCATCCTGATGAAGCTCCTAGCTGTTTTGCCAACTCTTTTCCTATTTATATGAATCCATCATATTATTATAATAATTTAATACTGGCTACAATTTCAGGCTTCCAAACTCTAAATTAAAGACATTTTATTTTTTGTCATAGTTTTCTTTTGGTTAGTCTAAAACCAACCATTACTTTTAGACCTCAGACTGAGATATTAATGGCTCTTGCTATTTTTCAGATTTTGCCTTACTTCACACTTACACATATGTAGAGCATTTACTACATCCTTACTGAATGATGTCAACTCTTTTTTTTTTTTTTTTTTAAACTCCAGCAGTCATGGTCACTGGTGGAAACAGTTTCAGTAGGGTTAAAATTAGAATGAGAAATAGAAGCTAAAATGGCCTAGGTATACTTTGACTAGTCTGAGATACTCAGTGGCTTGAAATGAAAGCATGGCAAAGTTATAGGAATAAAAATCTATTTAATGTATCAATAGATTAAATATTTAGATGACAGTTATCTAACCAAAGACCATAGATTTTTAATAGTTGCTAGGAAAAGATGGATTATGTTAATATATGATGACATTAAAAATAACTATTCTGATTTGAAATGCACACTCTATGCTGACAGAAAGCTTACAAGATACAGAGATTCTGATGAAAGTCACATCATGTCATCATTGAAGACCATTTTATTCAGACTGTCCTTACTGAACAATTAAATCCAGGATAAAAGTAAGCAACTTTTTATTTTTTTTAATTAATAATAAAGATAGTTAAGAGGCATGTTTAAATCTACTGTGAATCAGCCATCAGTAGTATAACAATACGTAAGGCTTAGATTTCTTCTCAGTACAAGAATTGTTGCTAAGTTTACTGTTTCCAGTTTAAAAAATGAGAAATTTTCTCTCTTCATTCAGGCACTGAGTTTTAAAGGTCCTCCACAATGAGTTCAACAATGGTCCTCCACTGCTCAGACCGTTCTGGCTGGTGAGGGCTAGAATAGAACCTCATTAAAGTAAATGGCAAAACTTTTACTGACTTACAGAGATCAGTCACAAAATAATGCCTTTCCACACATGTAGCCCCATTCATTTCTGTAGGTCTGTTCAGGTGTATAAATTTTGATTCAGCCATCTGGTTGCTAGAAATAATAATAGTGACAAATGAGCAGTGCATCAGTGTCCCTGCTGAAGGCCAGATCCACACCACTTAGCTGGAAAGGAACACCTGCACATGAATCAAAGTTTTAAATTGCATGTGAGAGGAGGAAGAATTGGCACATCCAAGAAAGAGACTGAAGACCTGGTGAAAGGGCTTGTTTGGAAAAAAAGCAGAAAGTTTTGACTACAAGATTGTGAACACTGTACAAGATCTGTTAAATTGGAAGAGGTCAGGGATATTTTTGAATAGTTCTGAAGCAATTTAAGTTACTTTGAAGATAAGGTGTTGAGCAGAAGCAGTGTTATCCCCTTAATCTTTGTTATTTTCTTTTTTTTTTTCTGAGAAAAAAAAGAACCTTATGCTAAACATTTTCCTCAGTATTCTACTTTCTTTGCTCATAGTTGTTTCGATAAGTTTCCGTTGACTTAAGTATTTTATGACAACAAGGGTGATGCAAAACATGGGATAGCGTTGACAATGTTGACAATTGTCAAGACTGTCTTTCTCGACAATCCATTTTTGAGGGGGAAAAAATGCTGTCAGGTAGAGTTTACATTAACATTTGTGATGCTGGATCCTCAACACTCCAGAGTTTTACCACAACTGCGAGTACTCATCTTCCTACAAGTAGCAGAACGATGACCAACAAAACAGTACCAGGCTGAACCCAGACTGTCCCTCTGGCTAAAGTGACACAATGTGACAATGAACCCAAGCCTGCTCAAGATAACCTGGTACTGCTGAGTAACACAAGGGCTTATGCTGTAAACACAGAACCATGCCTATCAGCAGCTGAGCTTAGAAGACAGAGACTTAAAAGTATAACATCCAAAATACTTTGGAAGTTGTATTTAATGTTCACATGCAAAGTTTAGCTTTTCATGTAAAGTTTATATTATTATACATTACAAAGCTGGCAAGTGCTCCTTTCATACCCTTTCCCTTTTTCCTTTTGCTTTCAGGCATGCATTTACAGGGTGTGGAATTTACAGAGAATTAAATGTCAGCTATTTTAGGATTCATTCCTTCAGTGCACATAGACTATATAATGAAAATGGTTTCCTGTACTTCAATTATTCAAGCAAAGGTGTCTATACATAATTATTATTAAGAAACCTAATTTGGATTCGCATTCACATTTTGATGTGACTTATGTTACTGTGATGGCTTTCTGCTAACAAGGCATTAGTGATTATTTCTGAAATACCAAGGCCTAAATGGCAGCAATGTTTAGACCAGGAAAGAGAACATTCTGAGAGTTTGACTTTCATTTAACCTATATTTTCCAGTAGTGAGAGATAGTGAGAATCTAATTCATCACATCACATCCTTTTCATTTCTTAAGAAATTCTTCAAGTGTTTTTGTAGTTTCTGATCCATTCAGCTGTACAGTAGCAAAAATTTAAAATGTGAGTAACTGCGGCAAGAAATAATACTGTAATAGAAGTGCTAAAAGGACATAAATATTTATAGCCTTCCTATTTTTAAGAAGACTCTGAGGGCTGTGAAAACACAGTACCTGCTCTCAACTACCACTGATGGCACTATAGGCATCTGATCACCCTCTTCAATAGAGAGGACACCACCACATATGTCCTTAATGCAGTTATAGTTGTGCAGCTTTAGAAAACTCATATTTTATAGATTATTTACTCTTTAAAAAATAAATATTTTGGGGAAAGCCATGTGTTTGGCAGGGAAATCCTAAAGATAAACAATCTTTTTCTGTGACACCCAGTAATTCTGTGGAAGCTGCTGAGCTATGTGAAAAATAGCCAACGTTCTACAGGGAAATAACAAATGTCCTACATGCTCTCCTCACACTCGAGCACTTGTTCTTAAAATGTCCTCTCTTTGGCTGCACACATGTATGCAAATATACATACACATTTGCAAATATATACATATCTATGATTTACACTTGGAAAATAATCAGTGTGTTTTGTCTGTAAAAATCTCACGTGAATTACTTCATTGTAAGGCTTTTCTTTCTTCTTTGTTTTACTTTGTGCCATTTTTCTGTAATACAGAGCAACATTTAGTGCTGTTGGTGTGATAAATAATGCAACCCAAACTGCTGGTCATCAAGCGCAGAATGTGACAAGGGCATCTGATTGCCCGCAATCCAAGCTCTGGCAGCCACGACTATGTCTGTGACCCCTGCTAGAGCGTCCTTGCTGAAGGTAGTTTTTCCTTTCTTTCCTATTAGCTATGACTTTATAAATGGTGAAGTCAAAACTGAAGAAATCTTTTTGTCCATTAGAAATCCTAGACAATAGTCACAGCTTCTTAAAACTACAGTTGTAAACAAAACAGCATCACAATGTCAACTGTCACTATGCCTGAACTTGACTGATTGGAGAAAAAATAATGCGAATAATTTACATGTGCCATTGGTATTTTTTGCTCTTTAGTCTAAAAAGCTGGCATTTCAATTTCCTCTGTAGATAGTTTGTCCTATCCTAAAAATAATAAAATATGTCTACTTCAAAACAGTATTTTCATTACAAATGTTTAATTTACTTCAGTTTATGCCACATAAAATTCCAAAGTCTAACTCAATATAGAAATCACGTATGCATACATATGCATATATACTAAAAGAATCTGCAAAATTGCATACAATGCATACATGCTTACCTCTATGAAATGGAAACAAATCAATACCCTTTCCTCTACTACATCTTCCCTGTTACATAAACAGGAAAAAACTTGTAATTGTAATGATGACTTCACCTTCTGTTCCACATCTTAGTGTCTTGATATTGATTTGCTATATTAGGGATGCTCTACTGCACAATGTCTGAAAAACAAACCGGGACTGTGACTCCAAAAATACAGAAAGCATTTATGTTGTTACCACCTGCCTTCTCTTAAGCATGTATCTCTTTATAATCTAAGTACTAAATCTCTCCAGATCTTCTGTCTTGAAATACATATCTTTATATATATGTAAACAAGATATATACTTTTTCTATCTTGAATTACAGAATACTAGAATGGGTTGGGTTGGAAGGGACATTAAAGATCACCCACTTCCAACACCTTGCCGTGGGCAGGGACACCTCCCACTAGACCAGGTTGCTCAAAGCCCCATCCAGCCCAGCATTAAACACTTCTTTGTCCTTTAATACTTCTTAAAATGAAAATACAGTAACTGCTACATTCCTTTGACTCAGTCCTCGGTCCTCCGTGGGACCGAGTGCTCACAACTCCACACAAAAACTAACCAAGCTCAATCATTTTTAGGAAGTAAACCCATTAGAAATAGCAAAATTTGATCAAATGCTTCATAAAAGGTGTCAGCAGAGATAAAGTCCACAGGCTACATGACTATATCAGAAACACTTTGTCTCCAACTGGTTGGATTTGCTGTAGCTATCTTTGATAGAGCAAGTTTTTATTCAGAAAAGTGTGATACTGACAACAGAAGAATTAAGAAAAAAATACCAGAACATTCTCCTCCTCAGGAAAGTTTTTCAAATGCAGTAGTAAAGGGGAATTTATAATCATTTCTGACTTTAACCTTTGATAGTACTGCTCTGCAATATACATAATGGTTACAACTGTTCTGCAGAAAAATATTTCCACCTTCAAGACAGAGCAGAGGAACTATATACCTGATGACTTCTAACTGCTTTGGAGCATCATTACACAACAGCTATTTTTAAAACAAAATCAATTACACCCCACAACTTTGAAGCTGCACCTTTACCTTGCTCACAGTGATGTTAAAGCTCTTGATTTAAAGATAAAGAGTGTGTTTAATATGCTTCCTGCACAGAGCTGATGTACAACTAGACTTCATATCACCGTCCCTTCTGCTAAAGAAACTTCAGTGTGAGGCTGGCCATGCATTGCAATCATATGAAATGCAAACAGAGACATGGAGAAACAGCTGTTTTTCCAATATAGTAAATTCTTCAGGGAAATTTGTGCTGGAGGAAGCAATAAATGCATCAGCAACCACTGACACACTGATAATTACTGCAAAGCAAAAGAACATCTGCATGCAAGGAGGACTAAAAACAACATTACAACTAGTGCAAAGAAAAATGATAAAAATAACACACTATGATGGGGAGTGGAACAAAAATGTCCCCTTTTGCTGATCGCTAGCATATTACTCAAGAATTTCATGTTGAATCATGCTTTTATTGCTTGATAGCTTGTGCTTTTCTTGACTGAAATAATTTACACCTCATTTAATAACAGATGTTTCCCTACTCTTTCAAAAAATCTGACCAAGACCTGACAAACCAGCTCTGTGGCAGTGGACTTATCTACTCTCCAGAAGTTATTCTTGGGAAAACACACGCACCTTACAGTTTATTTAAACCAAATGAGCACTCTAGATTCATGGAAAATGCTGTGCAAAACAGCAAGTTAAGACATATTGCCACAATTTATCATTTGCCTAAACAAACACAAAAGTTCCCAGAAGAACAAAGAGCAATATACTAAAGTCCACATTGGGAGGTTTAAATAAAGCAGATGACTGTAAATTTTGCAAGATTTTTCTCATAATAATACTTATGCTTTCCCGTTGTGATTGGTTAGGGGAAAAAAACAAACAAACAAAAAACTTATCTGGCATATTTCTGTTGTGCCTTTCCCAAAGAAAATGGAGCCATGGGGTACCAAACAGGCTGTTCTGGATGTGAGCTGCTATTATGGTAACTCTCTTTCACAGCAACAGAGGCTCTTTCGCAGGCTCATCTTCATCATTTCCAGTTGCTATTAGCCTCATCTCGGGGTTCACAAATTTGCTTATCACTCTACGTACTACAAATGCATATGAACCAAAGAAAAGAAGCTGTAATACTGATGGGAAAAGCAGGAGGAGGGAACATATATTCTTCAAAACATGCAAATACATGTCATAAAATTCATCACAATATTGCCTAAGTGGGAAAGTTAATTTCTATTACTAAACCACCTACTGTGGTTTATATTTTTTTCTGATAAAATTTTAGGATGACATTGTTTATTTAAAATTTCTTGATTTTGTTATTATTATTATTATTATTCACCACTGAAGTCATGGTAACACTGTCAATTTTTTTATGTCACTGTGGCAGCACCGAGCTCCGTTGTCTGGGTATTACCCTCCTGTCCTTTTCACAGCCCCCTGTTACTGCCCAGAAACTGCACCAATGTTCCATTTCTGTACAGCAAACTTGTTAGTTGTCCATGGCATTTTTGCTATAGAATACATATGATTTTTTAAATCACTTTTTTAATGTCAATTTGTTTAATGTTCTGAGCACAGCTTACTTTCAAGAAAGCGGAATGAGAAACTGAAGAGCTTTGATTATGTTAATAGAGATGGTGACTAATACCTTTCTTGCCACTCTCAAAATCAGTCCAAAAGTACTTCTGATGCAAATTTAAGCTCTTCTGCCCATGCATCTTGTTGATCACTTTTAAATTCTCCCTAGGCATTTTCTCTTGTGCTTTAATTCTCCTTCCAAAGAAAGTAATAGGTTGCGATACAGTTTTCAGGACAAAAACAGGCAATACAGTGATGTCAGATAAGAATGAATGCACAGAGTATGGCCCAATAGAATTGTTCCATATTAGAGATAAATGGAAGCCTCTTTGGGAAAGATAACCCCCAGATCCCTCAAGTATTCTACTCCTTACCTGCTAAATGCCTAGAAAGCGAGTTTGCAGGTATTCAAGCAAACCCTGATTAGAACACAACTGATATTTTGGCAACTCATTCTGGGAGGAAGAGGAATAATCAGTCAAGAGCTTAAAATAATGCTGAAATAAGTAAAACATACAGGCAGAATGGGCAAACCACTGCAACCATACAAACACTCCTGGAAAGTCTGCATTAAATATTGCCATTACATTGGCTGTTCTAGGCATTGAGGACTTTAGGAAAGGAAAACTAATGCTGCTTTCTACATAATTTTCAGACAAATTTTATCAACGTGTTTGGACTGAAGGACAAGTTTTTCCTGTGCTTCCTTTATTACCTATTTTTTCAACGTTAATTAGAGGGTTTCAGGGAGTTTCTGCATTTTGTATAATCTGTTAATGAGGCTTTTCAGTGGAAATGCTCTTAAGAGGCTAGGTAATCTCTCTATTTCTTCTAAAACTAGACAAACATTAAAATAGTTGATTCTAAATGACACTGACACTATTTGTATATTATACATAAAGCACATGATTCAATTCTAAATGAAAAAATGAATACAAATTAGACATAGACATGTATTCTTGACAATTTAAAAGAGGTAACAAAACAAGAGTGGAACATGAATAACTGGAGTGTTTCAAGGACAGCAAAAGAAAATGTTCAAGGAGGTGTTTCTACACATTTTCTTGGTGTTCTCTTCAGTAAAAGGATGCAATCCCAGATCCCAAAGCACCTGAACTCTGAAGCTAAGATTAAGCCCCAGAGGAAAATAAATAAATAAATAAATAAATAAATAAATTACATGCAGCAAATTGAACAAGTGCATAAGCAAGGAAACCAATGGAAAGGAACTGAGTGAACAAAGAACAAAGCTAGAACAAAGAACTTGCTAGAAAAAAGTAGAAGAACATGATCTCACACAAGCATGGAAACCGCTATTATCTCAGTCCTGGGAAGTTCATTCCTCCAGCAGCACAGTTTATTTACAGAAGACCATCCTTTTTTCATGAGCTGGGGAGCACATTTGTTTACCCTATACCAAGACCTCATCAGAAAGTTGCGTGAAGATATGTGTAAATGCTTAAGAGTATTTTATTTCCTCAGTGGGGAAGCTCTTTTAGTCCTGGCCAATTATTAAAGACATTCATTAGGAAAATCCAGCACAGATGTACCAATATTTACCAACCATCATTGACCAACTAGACTGCCTTCTGTGATGAAATGACTGGCTTAGTTGATGTCATTCACCAAGACCTTAGCAAGATTTTTCACCGAGTGGTGGTGAGTAGTAGACAGGCTGCTGTGCAGGGCTCCCATTGAGAGAGACCACTTCTAAAATTTGAAAAGACTCAAAAATTCAGCCTTAACCAAGCTGTTTATTCATTTGTTTGACTAAGAGAAAAAATTGTAGACTCGGTACTGCTATCATTCCTTTCCACAGTTCTGAGACATTTCACCATTCTTCATTACAGGAAGGATACACTGGAGAACATTGGTGAAGGACAACACAGTCATTGTTCTCAACTTGGAGATTAATTACAGAGAAGTTACCTAAATGTTTCATAAGGGTTTGTAAATCATCTTGTACCTCTTATGCCATTTATATAACTTTCTGGAATAAGTTTCTAAAGAATTAAGACAACAAATAAATACATCATGTTCTAACAACAAGGTTGCCATTTCTCCAACCATAAAAAACTTGTGGGTTTTATGATTTTACTGCAATAATGGTGGGTAATAATTGACCAGATGTATTTTATCCACGTAAAATATGTCTCCATTACAGGAGTAATATTACCCATGTATTTGCAGGCAGGAGAATCCATTCTTCTATACCTTACATTTCTATAATTACCCTAGGAACTAGCCATGAGATAAAGAACCAAAAAAATTCATCAAAACACCAGATGATTAACTGACAACTATCAAATCCTCTATCTAAAAAATATAACCTTGAGGGAAGTACATGGAAAGTGCACTTGCATTCTATTGTCTTACACATGCTCACAATAAACCTCAATGATTGCTATTTTTATATTTTTAACTACTGAGAAGTGAGCTGAATCCCTCTGGTAGGTAAATTAATAAAACTTTAATTTTGGTCTTTTTTTGATTTTTAATGAGCTGACATACTGAGATACCTAAATTACCATTTCAAATGCTTCCCTTAGTTTTTGTCTCTGTTTTCTCTTCAAAAATTTGCATTTTAAATGTTTTCTCATGAAGTTTTTCTTTATCGTTAGAATATACTAGATAGTAGATTTTATGTTTAGTGACACAGTAAATAATATTTCAGTATAAGTTTTATGTATATATATTTGTTCCTGTAAACATATTCTATTCCTGTATAGTTAAACAGATTCTATTTTCAGACATAGACACCTAGCAACTTTGTGAAAGCTCAGGGTAAAATAAAAAAGACAGAGAAATAAGATAAGGTGGATATTTTGGCCGCAGGCACTATTTTCGTTAGCTCTGAGATTGTTTTTTAGTGGTTAAAGTTGGTTCTAATATTTCTAATTTTAGAAATAAATTATTATTTAATTCTACGGAATACCAGTTTTAATCGTATGCTTAGCTATTGGCATACTGAGGTGTTTCACATTGTGCCTAGACTTACCAGATTGGGGAATCTAGATATTAATTTAATATTTTATAATCCAAAAACAAATTATTATTTTTGTTTTGTTTTGTTTGTTTTCTTCTGCGTTTCATTTGTTCAATTCCACTACTAAGAATTCTTAAGATAGCGTAGATACCAATGTCCAGAAAGTATTACAAGTTAATACAATTCAGCTGTCATCTTCAGCTTCACTTTCACCTGTTTATTGTGGGTTAGCCTATGATTAATGGAGCCAATCCTTGCTTGAAGCTTGAAAGCTACTCTTCATTAATTTCCACTTTCATGCCACACACTGATGAACATCATATAGCCTGGAGCATCCTCTTGCTCTGCTCTTTTGCTTAGCCAGAAAGTTCAATTTAAACAACCACTATAAAATAAACTAAGAGGAGAGAAAATAAAATAATACTTGTGGAAACTAAAGAAATAACATTGTGTGAAATGGAAGATGTGATTAAGGGCAACGAGTGCCAGCGATCTTTATTATTAAGTACTTTTTCAGGAAGGAGGTGCTGCACCACCTGAGCCCTGTAATATACTTTCCTTCATCACCATCCCAAGTAAGACACTAATAGGGCAAACTCCATATCCACACCCTGGACAGCTCCCATGCATTTAAAATATTTGCATGTCTTTATAGAATCACAGAATCATAGGATGGATTGTGTTGGAAAGCACCTTAAAGATCATCTAACTCCAACCCCCTGACATGGGCACGGACACCTTCCACCAGACCAGGTTGCTCAAAGCCACATCCAACCTGTCCTTAAATACTTCCAGTGATGGAGCATCCACAGCTTTTCTGGGCACTATTTTCTCAGTGCCTCACTACCTCTGAGTAAACAATTTCTTTCTAATACCTAACGTAAGTCTATCCTCTTTTAACTAAAAGCCATTACACTCTGTCCTATCACTCAATTCCCTGACAAAGAGTCCCTCCCCAGCTTTCCTGTAGCCCCCTTTAAGGTACTGGAAGGCCACTCTAAGGTCTTCCCAAAGCTTTCTCTTCTCCAGAATGAACAACCCCAACTCCCTCAGCCTGTCTTCATAAGAGAGGTGCTTCAGTCCTCTGATCAGATCATCTTCATGGACCTCCTCTGGACTGTCTCAAATACTTGTGTCCCCGCCCGGGGGCTGCACAGCTGAATGCAGCATGCCCAGTAGCATCTCATGGGTGGGGTATCTTGATGTGAAGCAGCATGTTCTCATTGAGTAGCTGCTTGACCACAGAAATGATGAATAAAATTGCTCACTTCTAGGAAAATCCTGTAAGTGCTCAAGGGTGGGATCTGGGCAGTATGATGTCCATCAGTTCATCTGATGCTGGTTGTTCTCAGCTTCTGAAGGCAGGTAAGACTATCTACATTGTGCTTTCTCCACTTCTAGTGGTAAAATTGCCAATACATGATATTTTTATCAATACTTTATGGAGTCTGAGTGATGTACTGAAATACATAGCAAACAGTAGCGCTGGTGCCTTAAAGACAGGATAGCATTCTAGGCATTGAACTAGTGTTTTCAAAAATGCAGAACATGAAATGAAACGAAATGAAAATGACAAAAACAAAAGAAAAAACAAACAAACAAAAACCAAAAAACAAAACAGTAAATTCCTGCCTTTTGGACATGACTTATATTGCAGACATCAGTGCCTTGGCTATCGAAATCAGAAATCAATCTGCTAGAAAGAAAACGGAAATATGAATTCAAAGGTGACATACCCAAAAAACTTCTTTTGATGGTGTTTTCTTTGTATTTCTGTTTGTTTGTTTGTAGTTTTACTTATTCCCTGTTTACTTTTAATATCTGCATTTACATTGGCTTTGAATGTCTTCTATTAAATGTTTTTTTTTTACCTGCCATCTGTGATTAGGATGAATCCTCTGACTGGTTTCTATTGGTCCTCTGTCAAATTCATGGGGTGTATGCTGGGGATTAGAAAACTAATCCCCAGCATACACCCCAGTGTGTGTTATTTCTAACAATGTTCTACATGAAATAAATATTTTTTCCACAGTGTGGCAGCAAAGCCTTTTCAGACAAAGAACTGTATCATATCAAGAACTTTTGCTAAGTCAGTTGAAAGGTATCAATTGCTGAAGTCAGAGTCCATAGATTCCTCGATGCCAGCAAACTGGATTCTGTTTGGAAGACTTACTCTCTACTATAGAATTGTAAATTGCTGCAGGGTCATCTTCTTGCTTTACCACAATTATTTTCTAATGGTTCTTTTTTCCATAATAACGATATTGAAATAGTTCACAAACATTTATAATGATGTTTTGCTGTGCTATACCACTATGCTGCCCACAGGCAAAAACGTCAAAGAAACCTTCTTCTGTAACATTACATAGGAAGAACATTGGAACACTCAGGCAAGTAGTTAGTGTCCTGCAGTTCTGTAAGTGTTGTGAATCAGATACAGGAATGATGCAGAGCACTGCAGGTCAAACTAGGTTCTATTTTTCATTCCCGATGCCCAACATTTTGTTTTATTTTATTCTAATCCTCTGCTAATTGCAAGAGAGAAGACAAAAGTAATGAAATCTAATTCCTGAAGAATTACATTAGACAAAAACATTTAAAGCCCCAGACTCAGGATCACTACTTATAAAAAGGAAAAATTATAATAGCTTTTCTGTGATCAATGGCTAAAACCTTCCTGATTGCAGCAATGTTCCAGCATGTCGTCTGACTCCTGTTTTCCATCTCAGTTAAAATAAATGAAGAAACAGAGTGCTTTTCATTCCTTCTAATTTTCACCCACATTTACTAGTTACAACTTCTAGGTACAGTACACTTACTAAGTGAACAGGTTGAAGCTGCCTGAATCTGAGCACGTCTATTTTGATCATTAGTTTACTTTTGACCTTCTCAAGAACACTACTTATTCTTTCACATTTGAAGCCAAAGGGCAAAATTCTTTTTTATATATGAGGTTCTCACTTTCTTGAAGGCTTAAGATAAAATTGTTGTTACTCTGGAAAAGGTAAAAATCATTTTTTCCAGGAAAATTGCTTATTCATTCAGTATGTTTCAAAGCAATTCATATAATAAAATACTTTGTATAATCATGAAAATAATAAAATATTTAATTATGGATGTATGAAATAAGGAAACTAAACAGTATGGTTGATTTGTTTTCTGAAATAGACAAAAAAAAAGATTAAATTTTAGGGAATAATGTCTAATGTGAAAATAAGTAAAAAACACAGTGTCTGAATTAAAATCAGTTAATTAAATCAGTATTTTAGATGTAGATCATCTTATTTGACATCTACAGTATGGATTTTTTAGGCATCTGGCTGGACCTATATCTACAGTGTAAGAATAATGAATTCTTCTTTCTGGATGGATGATGAAGTACACTGAACACTGAGCCTTAATCTTGAAACTACTCAGAGATCTCTCATAAGATACATGTGCTCAATATGAACACACATGTATCTACTTGAAGATACTTCATTTGGTCTAAATATAAATCTAAACCTTATTACGTGAAATTTGGATTTACAGAAATTCAGACAAACTACAATGGATACAATGTGTTATATCAAAGAAGTTCGTTTCTCATCTGGGACTTGCTCACTCATGATTTAAACACACAGTGATAAATTACTTCTGGGAAAGCATCTAATGGTGTGTATCAAACAGAAGAAACTATTAAACTCTAATATTTAAAACTGTGGGAGGAAATAAATATTTGTCTACACTCAATCCAGTCTTGAAAAAATAGTGAGGATTTAAATTTAAAAAAAAAAAAAAAAAAAAAAAGCAATTTCCTTAAACTTTCAATATCAGTGTTGGCATTGCATGTCAACACTGCATGACCCACGATATAAATCTTTTAGAAATAATTCTATTATTACTGTCATATTGTGGTAAATCAATACTGACTTTCTGTCTTGTCACCCTCCTTTATCTTCAATAATGGAACAAGGCTATTTTAATGGTATAAGTCAGATTTATCCATGTTATGGATGACTTCAAGTCCATTTACTACAAAACTACTACTACAAGGTCATCCATAATCAGTTCTTAACTTCAATATATTATAAAACATTTCAAATTAATTTCAGAAAAGTTTAATGAAAGCAGTTAAAGGAACAGAGCATGTGTGCTGCTTATGTGTTGCCCACAGCTATGATAATGACCTATTGATCTTAGACCAAGGTATTTCCTATATTCAAAGACCGATTATTAAATATCAGAAGTACAGAATATTTTGGCATAATTTAAAATGGGCATTTTTAGCTAACACGTTTAGGATTACTGTATGTTAAATACTCTAAGAAATTGAAGAATTTAAAAGGAATGATGAAGAGTATATATAGACATTTTAAAATGGTAACAGTGATAGTTCCTATTGCTTATTGAAGTGAATTGTAACAGCATAGTTGTGGAATCTCACATGTAGGCTGCCCAACATCCATGCACACAAACACAAACTTACCTGTTAGATAGTTACATGTATTTTAAAAACAGATTCAAGATCATCTGACTATATCCTGGTCTCCTAAATTCTGCTTCAGGTAAGCATTTTGCTGAATTAAAGAGTATTGCAGTAATGTATGAATTCCTGAAGGTAAATTAGAATCATAGAATTGTTTGGGTTGGAAGGGACCTTAAACACCATCTAATTCCAACCCCCCTGACATGGGCAGAGATGCCACCCACTAGACCAGGTTGTTCAAAGCCCCATCCAACCTGACCTTTAACACCTCCAGGGATGGGGCATCTACAACATCTCTGGGCAACCTTTTCCCAGTGCTACACCACCCTCTGGGTCTTTCTTGTGCTGGGGAACCCAGAGCTGAATACTCTAGGTGGGGTCTCATGGGTAGGAGTAGAGGTGGAGAATCACCTCCCTTGACCTGCTGACCATGCTTCTTTTGATGCAGCCCAGGATTTGGTTGGCTTTCTGTGCTACAGGCGCACATTGCTGTCTCACATTGAGCTTCTCATCAACCAACATGCCCAGGTCCTTCTCCTCAGGGCTCTCAATCCATTCTCTGCCCAGAAAGTATTTGCTCTGGCCCAGATGCAGGACCTTCGCTTTGTTGAACTTCATGAGATTTGCACAGGCTCACATCTCAGGTCCCTCTGGAAGGCATACCTTCCCTCCAGCATGTCAACTGCACCACACAGCTTGGTGTCATCAGCAAACTTGCTGAGGATGCACTCAATCTGACTATCCATGTCACTGACAAAAATGTTAAACAGTGCTGGTCCCAATACCAACCCCTGAGGAACACCACTACTTACTGATCATTACTGGCATTGAAGCATTGACCACAACTCTTTGAGTACAATTACCCAGCCAATTCATTACCCACTGAGTAGTACATCCATCAAATCCATGTCTTTCCAGTTTAGAGACAAGGATATCACAGGTCATAACATCAAATGCTTTCCACAAGTCCAGGTAGATGACATCAGTTGTTCTTCCACTATCCACCAATGCTGTAACCCTGCCATAGAAGGCCACCGGATTTGTGAGGCATGATCTGCCATTAGTGAAGCCATATGGGGTGTCACCAACCACTGTGTTTTTCATGCGCCTTAGTATAGTTTCCAGGAGGATCTGCTCCATGATCTTGCCAGGCACAAGGTGAGAATTACTGGCCTGTAGTTCCCCAGGTCTTCCTGTTTTCCATTTTTAAAAATGGGTCTTATGTTTCCCCCTTGATGAAGACTTCTTCATCAGACTGCCATGACTTCTCAAATATGATGGCCAGTAACTTAGCAACCTCTGTGGGGAAACCTGATTGGATTTCCTTGCATTTATTGAGCACTTAAAATAAGCATACTTAGAGTAGACTTAAGTCAAAATTAGATGTCAGTCTGTCTTAAAACCACGTAACGGTAGTTCTTGCCATTGCTTTTAATGTCCACCCTCCAGCAAGGGAAACTTGAGCTCGTATTCAAATAAACCCAAAATTGTAAGTACACAAAGCAATGCAGGCACAACAAGAAAGTCAGCTCATTTACCTCATTGAACTCCATGCTGCAATTAGTTTGTTTAAAGTTGAATTAGCTCTTTCTGAACAATACTGCAGTCATCAGGACAAACATTCATAAAATATCCCTGCACTGTCTTCAATTAAGTTGTCCCTGCTGTGCTTCACATGAGTTTCAGTGAACCAGTCTACCGCAACCCAATACATTCTCTGGTGAGTGCTTTCTTTTTATGTTGGGGAATATCACCACAGAATTCTCCCTGGTACTTAAAAGATTATCTTCACTTCAAAATCACTAACAATCGATTTAAAAATACATACACAAATACAAGAATCAGCTTTTGAGTTGTAGCAAAGACCTAAGTTTCTATTTTCCTTCCTATCTTCTCAAAGTTTAGCGATTGCATAGTTTCAAGATTAGAAAGGTCATTGGAGGAAAAAAAATATTTCAGTTTGAAAGTTATAAATTAAGGTCTCTTCACGAAAAATAGGTTTAGCTTGGATGAGAAAGAATTAATGTCTCTCTCAGAATCTTTGGAAAGACCATGATTCCTCTAGAGAGGAACAAATATTCCACAAATGGGATGTGATGATTTAATGAAGTGGGAAAAAAAAAAAGTTTTTTAAATTTTATATATATATTTGTGTGTGTGTTTGTTTGCACACAAACACAGAATGCAATTTGCTTTTATGGGCTGATGCTGCCTCCACAAACAAATATGCAATGAAACTACAGAGCTATGGTTTATTGAGTTCTTATAATTGTCTAACTAGTTTCACAACATCCAAAAGAAACTAGAGAATGACATAGAGATAAAAAGCAAGTCAAAAGGTTTTGAGAGAGTGTATTACAAACATTTCTAAACAAAGGTAGAATTCATTCAGTAATACTGCATTATTAGTCTAGGAATTTACATTATTATGCACAAATACATGTGCTCTGTATAGTTTAACATTGCAATAATTTTTGTTATATGGGTTTAGAAAATACTGTGACACCACGTTTTGTTCTCTTAGGTACTGTCTCTACTTATGGTCTCTCAGTGCATAGTTAGATCATCCTCACAGAAGGAATGAGACTGCTATTTTAACCCTCTTTAACAACTTGTCCCTGCCTTATTTTCTATACCCTCTCAAGGTATACAATGGATGCATCATCATGTGGTCTTTTTAAAGAGCACCACCATGCTCAAGCACAGACACAGCTGAATGTGCAGCTTTATACATTTATAGGGAGGGAATGGTGCCTTGCCCTGTTAATATAATGTATGAGGGTTTAAAAAAAATAAAAAATAAAAATAACAGTAAATAAATTAGGCATCAGGATCTCTACGTTATATCAAAGAACTAACTGTGTATGAATCAAAGGTTTAGCAATACTTAACCAATACTTACTTTAGCAATAAAGTAAGGTAGTGAGTAGTGGAACTTCAAAAAAAAAAAAAAAAAGATAAAGATTTTCTCTTCCATTTCTCCATAACTGAAGGAAGGGACAGGCATTTTACAAGATCTTGCAAAACATTACTTGAGATTTATTCCTGATCTCTTCCATTTGTTCACTGTTGAGTTGTTCTCTTCAATCAGTGCTCTTTTAATATATTTTACATGCAATGATTTCAAATGGACTGCAGCAAAAATATGAAAAACTCTCAGCATCTAAAGGGATGTACAGGCACAAAGATTTCTGGAGCCTTACTTTCCCCTTTTCCAGCTATAGTTATAATGAAAGAGTTGTTCTGAAGAAGCACATGTTAAATTCAAAGGGAATATACAGTCCTGAAATAAAAATTAAAAAAAAAAAAATAATAATAATAAAAAAAAAGTAGTCAAGACTGAGCTGTCAGAGGCATTGGTCAGATTCAACATTTTTAGCTCCAGCTCACTGCTCTGGGTGCTTATGCTACCTGCCACTTTAGAAAAGTAGGTCTGACAGGGCCAATCTGAGTGTTACTAGACATGAAAGTATACCATTTTCTTGTATTTTTATCATATTTTATTCATGGAAAAATTAAAAAGCTCTAAGTAATTATCCAGAAAGAAGTTATTCAAAATTAGGGGGTAACTTTAGAAATATAGGGCCAAAAGCATACTTTGACTTATCCAGAAAAATTAATCCTATTACTGTGGAATAACAAATATTTATATACATCTGTAGTTACAAAGATGCCACTGTGTAGGAAACTAGAGAATTACCTTTGAATGCATCAGTTTATTCATGGTAGCTTTTTTGACTGCATGGTTAAAAAACATTCTGCTTTCTCATGTACTTCACTCACACGTGTATCAAGGGGATAAGAGCACACAAATAGGAAATTACTACTTTTACTAATTTTACAGTATCCTACCTTTTAGTAATTCTTAATGAGTCTTGGCCTTGCTTTTTTCACAGCAAATGAACAGTAAACAGTTCAGAAGATAAAGGCATATGTTCATCCTTAACAAAATAATTAGAGTTAATAGAAGCCAGGAATATGCATATTTTTTGCAGATTTGGAATGTAAAATATATTGTACACTGGAAAACAAAAGTATGCCAAGCATTAGTACCTTTATACTTTAATGGCAAAGAAAGCGTACAAGAAATTAAGCAGCATGCTATAGCTATGCCACAGCTTTTAAAGGATTCCCAGCACCACTGATATTTGGAAATGCTATTTTGGCAGAAGACAATATTGGCTATAATAGGTTCTCTGAAGTCAAGAATTAATGCCTATCCTTTGGATAGGCATTAATTCTTGAATTAATGGAAGGGGGATGGGGCTGAGGCTAGGATTGTTGGGGCTGTGCCAGGGGGAACAATGGCAAGGCCGGAGGATAAGGCAATGGCCCAGCTGAAGTGCATCTACACCAATGCACGCAGCATGGGTAACAAACAGGAGGAGCTGGAAGCCATCGTGCGGCAGGCAGGCTACGACTTGGTTGCCATCACGGAGACGTGGTGGGACCAGTCTCATGACTGGAGTGCTGCAATGCCTGGCTATAAGCTCTATAGAAGGGACAGGCAGCATAGAAGGGGTGGTGGTGTGGCTCTCTATATTAGAGAGTCTTTCGAGGCTGTAGAACTCGAGGTTGGGAATGACAAGGTCGAGTCCCTTTGGGTTAGGATCGGCAGGGACAACAAGGCTAGTGTCCTGGTCGGGGTCTGCTATAGACCGCCGAACCAGGATGAGGAGACGGATGAGGAATTCTACAGGCAGCTGACAGAGGTTGCAAAATCATCAGCTCTTGTACTCGTGGGGGACTTCAACTTCCCTGACATATCCTGGAAGCACAACACAGCCCTGAGAAAGCAGTCTAGGAGGTTTCTGGAGAGCGTGGAAGATAGCTTCCTGACGCAGCTGGTTAGTGAGCCTACCAGGGGAGGTGCCCCGCTAGACCTTCTCTTCACAAACAGAGAAGGACTGGTGGAGGACGTGATCGTCGGGAGCTGTCTAGGGCAGAGTGACCACGCAATGGTGGAGTTCACTATTCTTGGCGAGGCCAGGAAGGGGACCAGTAAAACCGCTGTATTGGACTTTCGGAGGGCTGACTTTGAGCTGCTCAGGACACTGGTTGGTGGAGTCCCTTGGGAGGCGGTTCTGAAGGGCAGAGGGGTCCAGGAAGGCTGGGTGCTCTTCAAGACGGAAGTCTTAATGGCGCAGGAACGGTCTGTTCCCACGTGCCCAAAGACGAGCTGGCGGGGAAGAAGACCGGCCTGGCTCAACAGAGAATTGTGGCTTGATCTTAGGAGGAAAAAGAGGGTTTATAAGCTTTGGAAAAGTGGGCAGGCCACTAAGGAGGACTTTAAAGAAGTAGCGAGGCTGTGCAGGGACAAAATTAGGAAGGCCAAAGCTCATCTGGAGCTCAATCTGGCTACTGCCGTTAAAGATAACAAAAAACGTTTCTATAAATACATCAACACAAAAAGGAGGACTAAGGAGAATCTCCATCCTTTACTGGATGCGGGGGGAAACTTAGTTACAAGAGATGAGGAAAAGGCGGAGGTGCTCAATGCCTTCTTTGCCTCAGTCTTTAGCGGCAATACCGGATGTTCTCTGGATACTCAGTACCCTGAGCTGGTGGAAGGGGATGGGGAGCAGGATGTGGCCCTCATTATCCATGAAGAACTGGTTGGTGACCTGCTACGGCACTTAGATGTGCACAAGTCGATGGGGCCGGATGGGATCCACCCAAGGGTACTGAGGGAACTGGCAGAGGAGCTGGCCAAGCCGCTGTCCATCATTTATCAACAGTCCTGGCTATCGGGGGAGGTCCCAATCGACTGGCGGCTAGCAAACGTGACGCCCATCTACAAGAAGGGCCGGAGGGCAGACCCAGGAAACTACAGGCCTGTCAGTTTGACCTCAGTGCCAGGAAAGCTCATGGAGCAGATCCTCCTGAGAGTCATCATGCAGCACTTGAAGGGGAAGCAGGCGATCAGGCCCAGTCAGCATGGCTTTATGAAAGGCAGGTCATGCCTGACGAACCTGATCTCCTTCTATGACAGAGTGACGCGCTGGGTGGATGAGGGAAAGGCTGTGGATGTGGTCTACCTTGACTTCAGCAAGGCTTTTGACACCGTCTCCCACAGCATTCTCCTCAAGAAACTGGCTGCTCTTGACTTGGACTGGCGCACGCTTCGTTGGGTTAGAAACTGGCTGGATAGCCGGGCCCAAAGAGTCGTGGTAAATGGAGCCAAGTCCAGTTGGAGGCCAGTCACTAGTGGCGTCCCCCAGGGCTCGGTGCTGGGGCCGGTCCTCTTTAATATCTTCATCGATGATCTGGACGAGGGCATCGAGTGCACCCTCAGTAAGTTCGCAGATGACACCAAGTTAGGTGCGTGTGTCGATCTGCTTGAGGGTAGGAAAGCTCTGCAGGAGGATCTGGATAGGCTGCACCGATGGGCTGAGGTCAACTGCATGAAGTTTAACAAGGCCAAGTGCCGGGTCCTGCACCTGGGGCGCAATAACCCCAAGCAGAGCTACAGGCTGGGAGAGGAATGGTTGGAAAGCTGCCAGGCAGAGAAGGACCTGGGAGTGATGGTGGACAGTCGGCTGAATATGAGCCAGCAGTGTGCTCAGGTGGCCAAGAAGGCCAACGGCATCCTGGCTTGTATTAGGAACAGCGTGACCAGCAGGGCTAGGGAGGTGATCGTCCCCCTGTACTCAGCTCTGGTGAGGCCGCACCTCGAGTACTGTGTTCAAGTTTTGGGCCCCTCGCTACAAGAAGGACATCAAGGTGCTTGAGCGGGTGCAGAGAAGGGCGACGAAGCTGGTGAGGGGCCTGGAGAACAAGTCCTACGAGGAGCGGCTGAGGGAGCTGGGCTTGTTCAGCCTGGAGAAGAGGAGGCTCAGGGGTGACCTTATCGCTCTTTTTAGGTACCTCAAGGGAGGCTGTAGCGAGGTGGGGGTTGGCCTGTTCTCCCACGTGCCTGGTGACAGGACGAGGGGGAATGGGCTTAAGTTGAGCCAGGGGAGTTTTAGGTTAGATGTTAGGAAGAACTTCTTTACAGAAAGGGTTGTGAGGCATTGGAACAGGCTGCCCAGGGAAGTGGTGGAGTCACCATCCCTGGAAGTCTTCAAAAGACGCTTAGATGTAGAGCTTAGGGATATGGTTTAGTGGAGGGCTGTTAGCGTTAGGTTGGAGGTTGGACTCGATGACCTTGAGGTCTCTTCCAACCTAGAAAATTCTGTGATTCTGTGATTCTGTGATTTGGCTGGGAAGCCATGTGGCCAAGATGAACCTCACTGGGCAGACACTACAAATTTTCTGTATCATGTTGTAGGACAATTTCAGACTTCCAGGTTTTTATTATAAAATCCCAACACAGGGTTTTTATTATCCATCCCAACGTGGCCTGAGACACACAAACACCCAGAAGGCCATCACCATCTCCCCTGGAGCCCACCCACCTCATTCACCAGAGGGCCATACTGACATCCAGAGGGACCTCAACAGGCTGGAGTTGATGGGAAATTGAAAAAGTTTGACAAGGAGAATTGCAGAGTCCTGCACCTGGGGGGGGAACAATTCCAGGCATCAGGACATGCTGGGGGCCACTAAGCTGGAAAGCAGCCCTGCAGGAAAGGACCTGGGAATCCTGGTGGACATCAAGTTGAACACGAGTCAGCAATGTGCTGCTAAGAAGTCTTAACAGCATTTGTAGCTACATTAGACAAAGTATTGCCAGCAGGTCAAGGGCGGTGATCCTTACACCTTACTCAGCATTGCTGAGGTGACACCTGGAGTAATGGAGTTCCTAGCTCCTCAGTACTAAATAGACCTGGATATACTGAAAGAGTCCAACATAGGGACATGCAGGTGATGAAGGGACTGAAGCAGCTCACATGAGGAGAGGCTGAGAGAGCTGGAACTGTTCAGCCTGGAGAAGATAAAGCCTAGGGGGATCCCATTCACCTATATAAATACCTGAAGGAAAGATGCAATGAAGATGGAGCCAGGCTTTTTTTAGTAGTGCCCAGTGCCAGGACAAGGGACTATGGGAACAAACAGAAACACAGGAGGATCCCTCTAAAAACTAGGAATTATTTTTTTCATTGTGGGGGTACAGGTTGCCCAGAAAGGTCATGGAGTCTCCATCCTATCTTTTGAATATCTTTCTGATATCCAAAAGCTGTCTAGACATGGTCCTGGGCAACTTACTCAAGTAGAGCTTGGATCAAATGACAACCAGAGGTCCCTTCCAACCTCAACCGCTCTGTGATTCTGTGATGAAAGTGCCTGTTTGATTCCATTGCAGATGTGCTGCCAGCCATGTGAAGAAATCAGTATAGGAACCCACTTAGAGAAAACATCAGTTGTGAGTGGTTTACAGGTTACTGGAGTGATTCATCCAGTCCTGTCCCTCGTCGCCGTCTTCTCCCAGTGCTAAGTAAATCTGTCAAAGACAACCCATCTGTCTTCTACCAAATGTAATAGGCAAGCAGCTTTTATTCTGTATAAGAAAGAATTTTAAAGGAGAAGTACCTTTGTAAAGTACTCGTGGCTCTAATAGTAGAAATGTTTCACAAAAAGTCATTTATTCCATTTTTATTATAGTTTAAGAGGGTTACTTCCTGGATACTTATATGCCTTTATGAATACTAGAGCATATTTGTGAAAATAACTGATTCAGCAAGTGAGGAATAAAATTTCCCTCTCAGAAAACCATGTTTTGTTGCAGAAATTCATAGCTAACCCACATTTACTTTCTTTCTTCTCAACTTCTACTTACGCTTTAGAGTAGAAGACAATTTGACAAGCACTCCTGAAAGTGCTGCACCACTCATGCTGCATCCTTTTGAGGCAAGCAGTGCAGATCACTCAACTGTTTTACAGCATTGTTGTCTAGCACTGATCACAGTGCTGTCACTAAAGTGCTTTATTTATAGCATACTGCTGAGTCTGACTGAAATTATTTGTATCTCACAATTATGTTCCATAAAAGTGACTGGCTTTGTTATGGGAAAACATGTCTGCATAATTGATAGCAGAAGACAGGAAGGTGCTAACAACTATCAATTTCTGTTGTCAAAAAGCAGCTGAGGCTGAAATGTGCTGCTTAATGTACCAGCAAGATTATCTGATACATATATAAAATTGTCTAAAATCCTATCATTTGGAACAAATTTTATAGATTTTTTTTTTTTTTTAATATGGAACAAAAAAAAAAAACAATCTATAACATACATTGGACTTTCCTCCAAAGTTTCAGAAATTGGTTCTAATTCTCTGCTTAGAGAAAGAGAAGATCTAAGAGTTTCCCAATGTAAAACATTTATCAAATAAAGGATACAGTTAGAAATATAATTCTATATAATAAGTGGTAGAATATATTAAAACAAAAATATTTTTTTTTTCCTGCAATGACTCTTTAAATACTAACTATCTCAAAATCAATCTTTCACACATTGAATACTTCTTTAATAGTAGAGACTAACCAGTAACTCCATCTTTTACTGTGAAGATACAAGGAAACTTCCTTTTTGAATTATTAAACACCCTTTGAATGTGGCTAGGGTTCATGGATCTGACAGTCTGATGAATCTCAGGACTATGTTGCATTAACTAAAAGACCAAAGATCCTTGGCAGCTTCATAAAAAATGAATTGGTCTTTCTACCAAGCAGAAGGATAAAATCTACCAAAAATTAATCATATTTGTTAATGTTCCCATTTTTTTCACATGGACTTTTAATTATTCTGCAAGAACTATCAACCTCTAAAATCTAAGCTCAAAACTGCCTTTCTCTCTGGATTATGAATTTCAAGCCTAATCTACATTAATTACTATATATTATTTAAAAAATTACATAAAGAAATAGCATGTGAATAAAGAGCCTTAATTTAATAATTTCAACAACTTTAAAAATGTTTTGACATCTAATTTCATAGAGGGATTTTATGACAATTTTATTGAGAAAATTACTGTTCTTCTAAAAATATCAGTAATATATTTTAGTTGAAGTATTGTAAATGTACTTTATACATTGTAGATAGATTTGCCAGTATAGCCATGAAGTGCTCAAAACATTGTGATATGAAACCTGGAATTTTGAATTGAGTTTTGTCATCAAATACACTTTTTTTTTTTTTTTTTTTTTTAAATAAAATTCTGTTTAATGGTTTCCAGAAACTTTCACGATGTGTGTGTCCTTGACAGCAATCTCCAAACATTTAGGTCTGTCATTGATTTTGCAGCATAATAATAAGTAAGACCCACTTACTATTTAAACTTGCAACCTACAGCAGAAGAGGCTCTCTTGCAGAGGGCTCTAGCCTCAGTATTCTGGTCCCTTCAGGATTTCTTTTCTGCCATGAGCTTCTGACTCCCTGCCCCTGTGCTGGATTGCAACTGCTCCTTTTCACTTCACTTTTCACTTGCCAGGTAGAATTTTTTTATTTAACTGAAATATATATATTGTGCATGTAGCTAGTCTTAACAGAGCAAACAGTCTTATTTATCAAAAGGCATTCGTCAAGAGAGGCAAAGACAATGTTAAGGTGGATGATGAGCAGATCAGCAGCCCAGAAACATAGGGACACTAGCATGAATTAAATTGTGCATGAAAACACAAGTCAGTATACTATAAAAATCAGTGATAGCATCATTGAACAAAAGCATTGGCAAGAAAAAAGCATGTTTGAAATGCAGAGATTACTGTCCGGGTTTTATCTACATTGAGTATTGGATACATTTTTACCTATTTGTGACAGAAGTTCATGGGATTAGTACCATGCTAGCTTCTTGCTCTCATCAAAAGATATGTACTGAGTGTGAGAAACTAAGTTGTGTTTTTGGAGTAGAATGTGTTTTTGCAGTGGAAAATTCCACTAACCTTGCTAAATTCCACTAAAGTTCCACTAACATATTCAAAAGTGATTGTGCAGGCATGACTATGGCATAGCAGCAGGGAGCATGTTAAGCATACAAAAGGACAAAACAGCTGAGGAAACATTTGTAGATGTCTTAAAGCTTTGGATGGAGTCTATAAATACTATACAGTGGAAGTGAAGACACCAATAATTTCAAAATTACTACTCCTAGAAACACTTCTTCCACCTTAAGAGAACACCAAAATAATTCTGCGGTCAGGGTGTTTACTTGTGCAAGAAGTAAAAGGAAAGAACAGAAAAAGGAAAAAAACAACCAGACAGCTGACTGTTTGGTCACAGACCCAAAAGACTTGAGCAAGCACGTGAGAAATAAATTTCTTTCTCTACACAGGGAAACCTTGTTGGCAAGACGCCGAAAGAGCTGTAGATCCATTCAGAGAGTTCTGGCAGCTTCCAGAACAAGTCTGTATACATTTGACATTCCCTTTGGTAGAGGGTTTGTTCAGATTACTATTTAAGTTCTGTGCAGTCTTCAAACTTTCACATTTACAGGAAACTTCAAGTTTTTGATCGATGAAAGGTTACAAAAATATACAAATATGACTTTTTGATCAGGAAAGAAAAGTTGAAAAGCACAACTGGGGGCTGTGATCAGGAGCAAGCCATAGTTCTTAGATAGTTCATAGGCTAGAGCTAAAGGCACATAAAAATTATACTGTGTGCAACAGAAAAAGCTACACTGCAAAAAGTTAATTTCCCAAGTAACAGCTAAGCTGGAACTGTCACCAACAGGACAGGCAGAACAAAGATCCTAACTTAACTTAATTAGATGCCTACATCAATAACCTGATAGCAACACAGAGATGTCCTGATAGCTGCAAAGCTTATCAAAGACTCTGAAAGTATTTAACTTGAACAGGTCATAGTTCAAAACCACAATGACTAAGTTTCCTTGGGCACACAGAGAGAATGGCAGTGCAACTTGATGAACATGAAAGGGACCTATACATGCTATGACCACAGCTGAAAGAAAGCAAAATAATGAGACATTAACTAACAAGTGAAGATATAACTGGCTTCACTGAGCTTTGTGAGATAAATCACAGGACTGGAGTATTGGCATGAAACAAATCACTTATTAAGCAACCTCTCACAAAGGAATAAAAGTGAAAAAGTGCTTTGTTTCAAGAACACACATACATGCTATAATACAGAGAAACAGACATAAAATTATTATTATTTTTTTTTAATATTGGGAAGCGGGGGCAAAGATAAGAAAGTAAAAGAGCAGATTATATAGAAGCTCTTACAGCCAGAAAGTGAGGAAGACTTTCTTCATGTGTGTGTGTGTGTGTGTGGTGGGAGATGGGTTTAGGATTTTGTTAATGAAAAACTCTAAAAGTATCTAAAGGAGATGTGACAGAGATTTTCCATACTTAGGTACCACGTGACAAAACTAAGACAGTTAGCTTGTCAGCACATTGCACTGGAGACAAATTTTCATTTCAGAGTGAAGATGCTACCACGGGAGCAGTTATTTTAGGTTTGGTGCTGTCTAACAGCAAAGAATGGATTAAACAATATGAAGGAGGTCTTCAGGGGAAAGCAATCACAAACTGATGTAGGAAAAATGAGACACAACAGTTGCAGAAATAAAACACTCACCAATGGCACTATCACCAACAAAAACAAGAGACCTCAGCAAACTCCAGAAACTTTTTAGGTATCTTTTTATAAGATGACTTGAATATAAATGTGTGCAGGTATGCTAGCAGTTATTGAAGATTAAATTAAATACATGAATTGTCCCAAAGACAGGAAACAGGCATTGTAGCATACCTGCATTTGGTATCACCCCCAACAACTGGCTGTGAAAAAGTAATCAAACAAAAGAGGAAAATAATGTCACATAAAGTGGAATAATATAGAAGAAAAGCATATACAACAGAAAAAAAAAAAAGCTAAAGAATAAAATGAGTTTCAAATTGCAAAGGGCAAAATAAACAAAGCGAGGAATTTTAAAATACCTGATTAAAAAAAAGTAAACAAAAAAGTCAGTGGTGATATAAAAGTAGAGAAAGAAATGTAAGGAAAAGTAAAACTGAATTATGTAATATTTCTTTTACTCTAGCCCTCCCAAAATTGTGAATCTTGACAAGACATTCAAGGTCAAAAAAATAGGATCGCAAAGTTAACAATATGTTAATTATACATTGAAGAATACTTAGATAAGACAGATGTGTTAAAATCAGCTAGGATTGATTGGATTCATCTTATAGAAAATAAAACAATTTCTGAGTCATTAACAATTATCTCTACAAGCTTCTGGAGGACAGAGGACAACAGAGGACTGTACAGGGACAAATACAGCACCTGTCTCTTTGGGAAGAGAAAAGGAAAGACTGAAGACTGAGGGAGTGACAGACCAATCACTTGGAATTTTATTCCTGGAAAGATCCCAGAATAAATTAGTGCTATGCCAGTGTCCACATAATTTTCTGAATAGAATTCTTTTACTGAAAAACAAAAACAAGCAAACAAACAAAAACACTAGGAAAAAAAAAAAAAAAGACACACAAAACAAAACCTGACAAAGTTTTGTTTGTCAAACCAGTGAAAAATTATTATTTTTTATAGGGTAGGACAGAAGATATTGCAGATCCCAAAATATAGAAGTAAAATGGGTATTCCTGGCATTCATGTGCCAAGATTGTCAATATTCTTCAACAGATAATACATCTTCAGGAATATAGTACAAATTTAGGCAAAGTCACTTTAAAACTGACCCAGAAGAATTACATGAACTGCCAAAGAGATGCAGTATTTAGAGAATAATGGACTTTTTTTTTTCTTCCCAATAATAGAAAAAGATTTGCAAATTTATTCCAAGTCCAAGAGAAACATGGTAGTTACACATTCTCTACACTACATAAGCTCACACAAAGGTCGGAAAGAAACCTTCTGAAACGATCTGGTCCAACCTGCTGCTAAGAGTAGGGCTAACTTCAAAGTGAGACCTAATTTAAAAATCAGGTTGTTCAGGACTTGGCCAGCCAAGCTCCAAAAACTTCTCAGGATGGAGATTTCATTCTCTCTGGGCAACCAGAGCATGATCACCATCAGAGCTGAGAAATTTTTCTTATGTCTGTGCAGAGATTCCTTTGCTGCACTTCGTGCATAAGCCCAAGAGTGGCTCCATCCAACTACAATCTGCCCTTAAGTTATGCATGTTCATCTTTAGCTTTCTCTTGTTCAGGCTGAAAAAGGCCATCTCTCTCAGACACTGCTCAGTGCCTTATAATCCATCCCCTTAAACATCTTGATGGCTTCAGCTGTAATTGGTCCAGTTTTGACAAACTTTCTCTTGTACTGCAAAACCCAAAGTTGGACACAATTGTCTAGGGCACTTATCCTCTGCTCTGACAGAGCACTGCTACAGGACAAAGAACACAAATCAGAAAAAGAAAAATCTTTCTTCTATCTTATTAAATCTGCCTGCATCTGCTCTAGAGATGGACTTTCTTGATTCCTACCCAGTATTCACAGATAGGCTACAAGGTGGGAAATGGCGCTTTCACTCCTGCTAAAATTTCCCGAGTTAGCTGAGGGAAATGATAGCTAAAGGACCAACATCACAAATGTTCTCCAATTTATCTAAGGGTTTTTACCCGGTGAAGGAAATCAGTATGACTTTAATCACCTTTTCTCTTCCTATGTTTCTCCTATACATAAGTACAGACTAGTACAGAAGAAGCCATGTCTGATAAATTGCTAATTCTATTTTTTTCCTTTTTCAGGTTCAGAAAAAAAGAATTACAAAAGAAAACAAAAAAAAAAAAAAAAAAAAAACAAAAAACAAAACAAAAAAAACACCTAAACAGCAGCAAACACAAAATAAAAATAGCTTATCTCTTTGTACTGCCTCAAACAACCCTCAGACAAAACAGCGCAGAAAACATCTTGCAAATTCCCAGGTCAGCACAAAGAAGTCAAGTAAGATGAGTTCCAGTTGCTAAGCTTCTCCCCCAGTAGGTCTGCTCAGAGGCAATGAGCCTTCAGTTGCTAAAGGACTGAATTCACAGTAACCTTTGTAGATATATGATTGAAATTTTAAAGCCCACAGTGTGCGATTAAAGGAAAACCACCTAAGCTCTATTTTTAGACTGTCTCAGAGGCTTGGTCTACATTCTTCCAACTATATTTTAAATTCTTCTGGCTCTAAAATGCATGATATTTAGCAGGAAAACAAGCCATGGCAGAAAAAAATCGTACATTAGCCATTCATATGTGTTCATACATCACTATCCATGTCACTCAATACTACAGAAACGTTAGAGACAAGCTATTTGCAGTCCCTTTGTAAAAGCCAAGAATTGTTCTAGAAAAACTGTAAAGATATTGAACCTGCCTTGTTTGAAAAAAAAAAAAAAAACCAAACATAAAAAAAAACAATCAAAGGCATGATCAAGGATAGCAGTCAGCTTTCGCTTTTCTCTAAGACAGTTTCAAGCTAGAGCATTCATCGCAGTGGTATTTTACTGTGGAAGAGAAAAATAATTAAATTCTCTGCGTTCACCTCCTAGCACAGACTACGCAAATTGTATTCTGGATTATGTCCAGAAACTTGCATGGCTTCAGAGCCAGCAAAGGCCAACTCCATACTCAATTTTTGTACAGAGGCAGGGAAAATGCACCTCTGACATACGTCCTGTCTCCAGTAGTGACCAGAGGTAGAAGACTGGGAAAGACTACAAAGGAAGACCAACAACATAGTGATACTTGTGATACTTCCTTCATGATATCCTTGATGTTGCCTTTTTGGATTTCTTTTCCATGAATCTATAAAATTGCCACCTTTTTTTTTTTTTTTTAAATCCTTCTAAGCATTGGCCAAAATCGGTATCTGTTAGCAAAGAGCTCTATAATTTGACTATATGCAGTGAAATAGGTACATTCCCAGTACATTCTGAATCTGCCGTATGATAATCTCACTCCTCATACTTTAATCATGAGAAATAATGAACCTTCTTTCACACCATTCAGTTTTAAAACCTCCTCTCCCACTTTCCTCCTCATTAGTCATTTTTTCTAAGGCTGAGGATCCCTGATGTACTTAGACATGTCCTTGTACTAAAACCCTTCTATACCTTTGATCATCCATGCTGCCTTTCTCTGTATCATTTCTAGCTTTATTTTGTCCTTTTTGAGACACCAGAACAGCATACAGGATTCAAGATGAAGGCAAGAATTTCATACAGTGGTATAATGATGTTTGCTTTCGTTCTCTACCCCGTTCCTAATAATTTTTAATGTCATATTTGCTTTCTTGATAGCTACTCAGCACTGAGGTGACATTTTCAGAGCACAACCTATTATAATTCAAAGATGTCATTCTTGAGCAATAAAACCACAAACATGGCACACCACTGTGGATGTCACTGAAGGACTGCTTTTAACATGTATATAACTTTACATTTACGAGTACTGACAGGTTATCACCCATTCATTCAACATTCTTCTGCCATTCTTCAGTGCTGACCTTTTGCCAATCCCTAAGAGCAACTTCTCCTTCCCCTGCTGTCCCCTTTTGCCAGGATTGTGATAGCAGCAATAAGGATAAGACATAGATTTAAGGAGGTCACTGTAAAAAAAAAAAAAAAAAAAAAAACAACAAAAAAAACAGTAGTCATCCTTACCAATGAAGCATGAAAATTACCTTAGCTTTTCTGATAACATAAGCTGTTTTTCAACATTTGCAGTTATGAACTGAATGATTAAAAACAGTATTTTTTAATAAAGGCAAAAAGAAATAACTGAAAAAGTGGAGAAGTGGGGTAACAGAGATAATCCTTGAGTAAAACTTTGGCAATAGTGTTTCACAGCCTATTCCTTTGGAGAGTCAATTTCTATCTGAACTGTTTTCTACTCTTGTAGAATGCTCTAATCAATATTTAAGATTAAGTCATACTGGGTAGCAAAGCCCTTTAAAGATCACTGAGCCATTAGTTTAACTTTGTGCTAGCTTGTCCCTCTGACAGCTACTCCTGTGAGCCGTGCCTTTGCACTTCTCTCTCCTCCACCAATCTCTTCTGCTAGTCATGTTTTGACCTGCCATTTGCTTTCATAACCTCCCCCATTTAGTTAACTCCAGCACCTTTGCCAAGAGTTGCCATTTCAGTTCTTTGAACACTGAAGCAAGGGAAAGAATCAAACATATTTTCAGTTCACAGGAGGCACTAAAGTGGTTTGATTGTTCCTCTGGAGAAGACTACCCTCCAGGTCTCCTCTTCACCTTCTACATGTTTGTTCCCATGCTAGAGGATACTGCTTAGGTTTAAGGGGACCACTCACGCAAGAAATACTGATGCAAACTTTTGTACTACTTAATTCCCCAGTTATATAATTTCACTGTTTTAGAAGTGTGTTGAGGCCACAAACAATTGTTTCAGGTCTGTCACTAACAGCATCCACCTTTTTTACTTCAGAAAAGTCAAATAGATTTCTGAGGCATGATTTCCCCTTGGGAAAGCTTTGTAAATTTCAATTAGCCATATAGCTACAGACCTAACAGTCTAACACTTGAGAAACCATCGTGCTTCATTCGATTGATTTGTTCTTCTACTTGCCCTGTAATCTGAAATAAATCTTCTCACATGCAGTGTGACTGTACTGAGTTTCCCTCACATGGGGAAATACCCTTAAACTCTTCCTTCATACTGCATGTGGATCATGGAAACATGGAATCATTTAGCCTTTCCTTTGTAAGGCTTTCTGCTACTTATGCATTGAGAACAATTTTAAAAATACTTTTTATGCCTTTATATTTTTATATTTTTATATTTAAGCACAGTGTATAGATTTTTGTTATTTCATTTCTTGGACCTTCTGAATATTGATTCCCTACTTACTCATTTCTTTGACTCTTCTATTTGATGACACTTTTTCCCCCCTCTAAAATCTATTTTGATTATTGGTGTGGACTTCTACTGAGCCTCTAAATATGATATTTTAAAAACATCCCCATTATATCTGAACACTCTTAACCCTTTTGAATGGTCCTTTCAATTTCCTTTCAATGAACTCTTCAATTTTACATCGACCTTATTTTTAAGTTAAGCAGCAGTATAATGGATTCTGCTGTTCCTGTCAGGATATTGAATCTAATTGCATTATAACGACCTAAAGAGTTGGAGAGTAGTTCTTTGACAATAAGGTTCTGAACTGGGTCCTATACTATTTGAAATAAACATTTCTTCTTTTCTTGTGGTTCCCTGAGTAGCTATTACATGGGACAGTCATTTCCAGGTTTTAAAATTTTACATTTGGAATCACATTTAACCTATCTTCAAAGGGATAATGGACTATTTCCAGTATACTTTTTTTCTTTCTTTTTTTTTTTTTTTTTAAGTGGCATTGTTCTATGGCACACTTCACTAAATACCTCTCTTAACTTTAGATCCTAAATTCTCACATCTATGTCTGAATACCAAGAATAACAAATTGACCCTGAATTACATTTAAAATTGTTCTGCAATGTGAAATGTATCCCTTAAAAGCAGGTGGAAGTGGAAAAAAAGGCACAATGAAAGAGTGGCAATACTGCTTCCATTAAGTTCAAAAAAATCTCTTACAGCTTGCATGGTAAAGTTCTATGTTTTTACTCCTTCTATTTTTCCTTCCTTTATCTCATTCTGTTCCTACCTTTTTCAGCCGCCATTATACTTAAAATTGTGTACTAGTCTTGAAGCTTGATTTTCATATTCCCATTCATTAAGTCATGATTAAAGAAAAAAAATAATAGAAAGACCAAAGCACTAAGCAGCCTACATCCACAAACAGCTAGTACCACTAGGAGTGGTCATAATGACTTACAAGGGAAATTCTATAAAAACACCTGGTTTGAAAGACATAGTCTTCAACTGATGTGCTGTAGTGGTCTATGTAGAACATTCTTTGAGAGCCTGATACTTCACTATAAAAAAGACACCTACAGGACAAAACTACAGTTTTTCAAGGGACACGGAAGAATTCTTTGAGTTCTTTATTCTTCATTAGGGCTACAGCCATAATTTTATCTGAGTTTATTATCATAGAATTTACAACACATTGAGAGCCACTGCATCAGTAAAGTGTCTGTAAAAAAGATTATCCCAGAACCTGATTCCTATTTGACACTTTTAATACACTCAGAAAGGGTAAGTTTGATTGACAAATTACATTACTACTTGAAAATTACTTAATCTAAATGAAAGAATTTAGATTCTTCGTCTGACACCTCAAAAGAACATAGCACAGAGCTTCGTTAAACTCCAAAAATCCATAGATGCAGTTGTATACAGTAACTGTATAGCCAGGGAACATACATGGCCTATAGACACTGTAGCTTCTTTAGAAATTAAGCAAACTCCCTAAGTTTACACAAACAATTCAGCACCAGATTTAAAAAAAAAAAAAAAAAGATCACAAATAGAATGTCCACGTTTTCTGTAACCAGGTACCAGGTGGTTCTTCTCCCTGGTGACCAGTAACAGGACCCGAGGGAACAGCATGGAGCTGGGACAGGGGAGGGTCAGGCTGAGTGTTAGGAAAAGGTACTGCACCCAGAAGGTGGTCAGACACTGGGACAGGCTCCCTAGGGCAGTGGATCATGGCACCGAGCCTGGCAGAGTTCAAGAAGTATTTGTACAACACTTTCAGACATATGGCTTGGTTTTTGGATGGTCCTGTGTGGAGCCAGGAATTGGACTTGATGATCCTTGTGGGTCCCTTCCAACTTGGGATGATTCAATGATTCTAGGTTTTACCCAACACAGAGCCTTCCAGGTGACTTTAGTCCCTTTGTTACACCAAAGTTGTTCAAAATTACACTTATGAATTCTGGGTAAGATTTCATAGCACAACACACAAAAAATGGTTTTCTACCCATAGACTTTTTTCCCTTCATCAAGCAGTTTTAAAAAAACTTTAAACATCAAGATGAAATATGTCAGAAAGTGTCTACATCTAACAGGTATGAGCCTATGAAAACAGCACACTCCAAACTCCTTTCCATTAAGGGCAAAGGGCTTCCTTCCAAGTGATTGTAGCACCTTTTCCGGCAGCTACCTCTCTGAGCTTTCTTTCAGTTATGTGTAATTTTACAAAGGTAAAGTTCACACCCGTATTTTTTTCTATATTGAACTACATTATGGCATTTTCTTTGACTGCTCTTCCAATCATGCATTGCTTTTAGCACATATTTTGTCCTCACTGGACTCTTTCCAAGGATGATCATACCTGATTTTCTGCCATTCCTCTCCTACTTCCTTCCTTATTCTAGATTATTCTAAATACTCAATAATTATAGTTTTCATTCAGAAGTATTTAGACTTTAGATAAGGACAGGAATAAAGAAGGTAAAAATCAACAAATACCATTTCAGTTTAATAAAACTGTGATTAAAATATATATCTAAAAGATTTTCATGTTATATCTGTTGTCATACCCTGAGAAAAATGTAAATAATCTCAAGTGCAGACAAAAGCTAAATAAAACATTACACAAATTTTAGCCCACAAAGCCCATAAATCTCAATTTGTTTGTATCAGAGAACTCTCACATGGAATGCAAATGTATACATCTGCCACCTCTCAACATACCCCTGAACTGAAAAGGTAAAATAGCCTAAACTCATTCAAAACTAATAAATAAATCATGGTTTAAACACTCTCTAGGGATAAAGCACTCAATAACATAATTGAAGAGTCAACTACTCATTGTAAAACAGATAAAGTCACAAAAGGATTTATTCTTTACACTTAATAATGACTGAACAAAGAGGAAGATACCTGCTCTTCAGCCCAACTTTTTCACACAAAAGATACATTCCTAGAAAATAGGAATATCTTAAAATTATAGAGAGAGATTTTCAAAGTTTAAGCAACTAATCATTGCTCTTTACAAGTGAAATGAGTTGGAGAAATGTAAAAGTAGCTACAAGGTCATTTTTGAAAATTTGTTTTAATATTCAAATATTCTGAAATGGAAAAAAGAGAGGAGTGGACTTTTGTATGAAACATAATAAAATACAGTGACAAAGAACAGTTGCTCAGTAGATTTTATAGCTGAAAAAACAGGTGGACAATCAATGGAACTAGCAGGTGGAGAAAGAAATACCTTCACACACTACTCAGTTAAGATACAAAGTCCTGTTTCTCAGAACGCTACAGATGCTAAGTAAAGAGATGCAACAACATCAAAAAAAGAAAAAAGCTTAAAAAATTAATGGATGAAAAGTATGTCAAGAACTATTAAATACAACATAATTTCTTTGGGAAGTCCTTGAACTGTAAATTCCTGTGAATAGCAAAGCAATCCTAGGGCATCTCGATATATGCTTTTCTTTTTACCTTCTCTAAGTATCTTGGCCCCTGACCAAGCTAAGACATAGAGCTAATGAACTTCAGTCTGACCTACAAGAGATTTTTATATTCTGTATTGTCATTTATATGTCAAACTGGAGTTTTATTTATATGCCCATAAACCCTCATGAACTCTTCAAAAAGAGTATAATAATTCTCATTGCAGATAAAACAGGCTAACAAAATTAATAATACTTGACAGGAAAAGTTCAGAATGAACTACAACCTACTTTAGAGTAATGTTATGTATATTTATTATATTTTGTTATTTGTACCATGTCAATAGCACAGAAGACTGTACACATATATGCTAAAACTTACAATTACATTATCTATATAATACATAATATATTGTGCATTATAAACAGTTCACATTGTTATGCACAATATTGATCTCTCTGTTAATATGTTGACATGAAACAAAAAAAAGAATGGGTGAGAGGACTTTACTTTATCTGGAGGCATTTTCTATTATCAAGCAGACATGAGAAATAAAGAATCTTCTCACCTTCTCAGAGCTGCTGAAACAAAATGTTTGACTAGTAAATCACTGTGTAGACTGTGAGGCCCAACAAATAAATAAATTTAACACAGCCTACAAGATAAATAGGTCACCTCATTTTCAAAGAAAGAATGTAAATAAAAAGAAAAAACACCTAAAATACAGATAGAAGATCTTGCATTAAGATTAGAGGTTGAAAGACTGTGGATTACAATCCCACTTCATTAGATAATGAAAATGTCTTGAATAATTTATTATTGGATTGCATTTGCTTGTTAACACAGTTTATGCGTTACTCAGTATTAAATAAAAACTGTGGTGTGATTATCAGCCTTATTTCTTTATCTATTGTTAGTAAAGAATGTTTTTGTCTAACAGTTCTGACTGTGCCAACACAGCACGAGGTAGGTGTTTGTTTTGTTTTGTTTTGTTTTGTTTTGTTTTTTTATTCCTCACTGCTTAGAGAGCTTATTCTCAAAAAAGCATTTGCCAATGTGTTCTGGATGTTTTAGGACAACCTCACTAAACATAAAAAGACAATTTATATCATAATCTCCCAATGTTATTATTACAAATTGCTTAGGAAATCCCACTGAAATAATTTTCAAATTATTACATTATGGTATCAATCTTAACTAATCATTAGCAAAGGCCAAGATTGTGTGTGTTATAAGCTATTATTTTTTCCTTTTATGTTGTCACCTATAGTATGTGCACCCTCTACCTGATCATAGTTGAACCTTTCAATTAATTAAATGAATAAGATTTTGTGAATTTTCCCTCCCCAGTGAGAAGCAGACCAAGTCTTTCAACAGTTATATTGAAGCAGACCAAGCCTCTTGTAAATCTACTGTGAGATATGGAGAGTTACCACCGCCAAGCCACTTGTACAATTAAGAGTCTAAATTGAAAAGTGATGAAATAATATTGCAAGAAAATATTTGAGGAATCAAAATTTGAGGCCAAGGATCCCATAATTCTTGGATCACTTCTTTTTTGTCCAGCAGTTCACACATGACTATACAGGCTAAAACAACAAATTAACAAGATTAAAGCACTCAAGTACAACACACCAAGCCCAAAAAGAAATGGTCATTCGCAATGATTTACTTACATTCTGAAGAGATTCAGGGGTCAGATACCAGAAAATACCATCACAGTGACTGACAGTGGTAAAAAAAAAAAAAAAATGCAAATACAGCATTCGGAATTGTTAGGAAAGAACAAGAATACAAAGGGCATCTTTCAGAGGCAAGGAAAGAAAGGATGGTTTCTGTGTACACAAGACAAAAGACAAAGTGGTTTCCACGTAACAAGAACTTTAAAAACATTATGTTTATCTAGAATATAAAAAGCACTATCAAGAAAGTATCAAGTTAAATTTATACTCAATTTCTCCTATACTTTTCCTATACTTTCCGTGATTGATCAAAGTTGTGCATTTTTTTTGGAATAGTCTGACACATTACAACTGTTGCTATGTTCTCATTTCATTATTTTGTCACCATTATAACTTTAATTAGTTTTTATACCATCTTCACTCTTACATCATGTTATTTATTTTGTAAATTTGGCTGATGGCCTTAGTATATTCTCTTCTTGACTAAACAGATTTTCTTACTGCTTTAAAATGTAAGTATCTCTGACAAACATACAAGTGCTCCCGAAACCCTATTCTACTTAACTTTTCTCTTACAAACTCATCTTTGCTTGAAAATCATTGATCCACAAAATTTAAGTGACAGCTATCTTCCATTCAAAGGTTAACTGTTTAAAATTTGTTCTTTCTTAAGTACCATTTCACACAAGAATGAGATGCTTGGATTAACACTGCAAACTTTAGAAATATGATTATTGTAATATTATCATTTAATGATTTCCATTTCACTGCTAACTTATTTTTATAATAAAGCCGTTTCTCTATTTTACACTAACATTGTGTCTACTTAGAATTATACATCTAACTATTGTGGAACAAAAATAGGATAAAAAAGAGTCTCAGAAAGAGAAATTAACATATTCATGTCTTTATAGATAAACTTTTCAGAAAGCAATAGAAGACAGAATTTAAACTAGAAAAAGTTTTTTCAAGTTTCCTGATTAAAAAGCTCCTTAAAATAGCAGAATGTATTAAAAAATAATAAAAAAAAAAAAAAAAAAAAAAAACACGTCCAAAAGCCATGAAAACAAGTTGCAGATCCAAGAGGCTAAAAATCCACATACAATGATGTTAAATAATCAAAATATAGGCAGATATATTTTATATCGGCAATTTTGTTTCATTGCACCCTATAACAAAACCACAAAAATAATCATTAAAAGGACTATTTAAACACAAGCTTGTTGAAGTATAGAGCAAGCACTTGATGGATACAGACTATTTGGCTTTTTGAAGCAACATCTCCTTTACTTTTCTCTTTGAAAGTACCTCTATCATGAGAGCTAATGAAAAAAAATCCTAGCGCTATGTCACAAGATGCTGAGAAAGTTACATTTATGTTAGGGTTTAAATATCTATTTGGATTCTGAGCTACTAAGTTCCTGTACCATGAGGTGATTACAAGAATGTCTCTGTGTATGCAGATAAGATTTTCTTAAAATCACTTGATCAATACCTTTCAGAAAACAGGTAGAGTGAAAAAGTTTGTCTTTCTTTAGTTTGATTTTTTTTTTTTTCACAATGAAAAGAATTCAAGGAGTCTGAAAATAATTCTCTTTTGCTTTTCCTCAGTATTTAATGGACCATTACTTGCTTCAAAGGGAAAGAGAAAAGAATATGATCATCTTTATAGTGTAAGATCAGTTGAAATAGAACCAAGTAGACGGACAACTAGGAAATAACCACTATTTCTGGAGTGCCTGTAGTTATCCTTAAATCCTTCAGCAGCTGTTTGATACATATTGACACCAGACCCTCATTGCTTGAATAGAAAAGTGTCAGTGAATATAACTTTACTTATTCATTCCACACCAGACTCGTCCTTTTTTGCTGTTGAGAACTGCAACAGATCCATGTCTCAATTTTCACATTTTATAAAAACTGAAACTGATAAACCACCTTTTAAAAGGGTGCCAGTCATCTTAGAGAATGACTCAATTCACTGAACAAGGTAATTAGTTTAACAGCTAACACTGACATTTTCTCCTGTTGAATTTATGTACTATGTTTACAATACATTTTCAATTTATTTTTCATCTATTACACTCTGTCACCATACTTGCAGACATATCATATAAACCTATGGAGAGAATCAAGTATTATAAACATCTTTTTCCAAGCCAGAATTTTAAGTGAAAACTTGGAAATGTTTATTTTTGCAGAAACCTTACATTGGAATTTATTTCCTAAACCAACCTAGTCCCTCAGATTTTCAGATTGTATGACTACACGTGTTCTCAGGATATTTCTTTGCAGTGAAGTAACAACTGTTCTATCAGACTTGTAGACTCTCAAGATTCACAAGAAATGAACACAACTATGGCTGTTGTCCTCACAATATCATGACTGAACCTAAGGACTGATAAATACCTGTGCTATCTTCCTCCTGCCGCTACTTATTTTCCCTGGCAAATTCAGTAACTAGTGAAACGTGCCTTTAACTAGAGGCAAAGTAAATGTCAGAATGCTACAGAACTGAATAACAGAAGTGATTTTAGCAACAAAACTGTCTGAAATACTGATGAGCTGCTGACAGAACCTAAGTCACTCTCCTTCAGGAATCTGCAGCAATCTGCCCAGAATATCTAATTCCTTCCTGTGGAACCACTTGTGCAACGGTCTGGTGCCTTGAGGTACAAAAGCACTGACATTTTCCAGTACAATCCTCTCTGCACACATAGGGAACAGAGACACCACCTGTCAAATAGCAGGGAGTGTAACATCCAGGAGTTCCTGAACCAAGCTCATTAGTATCCTCTGAATGATGAAGAAGGTTTGCCAGGCTTGGGTGGAGAGACCTCAACAGCTACCCTGCTGGAAAGCATGGTGCAGAAGCATGGTACGAAATGTGGTATTTATAGGGTACCCTAATGGGGTATTCATTTTCTCTTGTCCTCAGCTGGGCTCCAGAATTCCGTAGTTACCCAGGGAACTTTCCTCAAACCTTCATACACCCATTTCAAAACTTTGCCCGGACTGACCAAGCCAGCAGGAAAATCTATTTCTGCCATTTCAGAACTTACTTCATATTCAGAAGCAATCTTGCTCTGAATCATGCTATGTGTTTACTGTTTTATGAGTAGCAAGTGCTTAGAGTAGAAAGTATCCACAGCATTAGCTAATTTTGTGTGTCTTGTCAGAAATAATACTTTTGGCTCTCACATTTCCCTGGATAAACCCTGCAGAGGGAAGCACAGGAAATGACTCCTAGAGAAGCAAAGTGACTTTTACTTTCCTCTAAAAGTGAACATCTTCTAACAAAGAAGAGTGTCTTCCATTATAGAGCAGGTAGAGGGATTTTAGGGTAAAAAAAAATTATCGAGACTTAACAGTCAAAACAACCAGCTACAAAGGGGAAAGTACTTCCATAGCAGCTGAATGAAAATTCATACAAGGTGGATATAGTTGAACAAATAGAATTATACCATATCTTGAGAGAAACAGTAAGTTATGAACATGGGCAACAACTACTTCATTTATTGCAACTGTGGTGCTAGTAGGTCAAGCATAGTTGTTTTAATGAACTCATTTGTAACTGTGTTGCCTGCCCATAGGGCTGAAAGAGCTTACAGTGACAAACCCCATAAGTGGGATTCTGTGGCACCTGTACAAATACTTAACCCTCAGTACATGCTGGCGGTGGCTGATGGTATCCAAGGGATATGGTGTGAGCTGCAGGCCAGGCAGAAATTCAGTACAGTAGGGGTAGAGTAGGTAGGAGCATCAAGATACTTTTGGGGGGTACCATTGTGTTGCAGAATTTCCAGGTATGCATACGAACACCAAATCATGAAGAAAGTGCCAGCACTGCTTGTTGAGAATAAAAGATATTTAGTTATTATGAAAATTTCTCTCAAAGCATTATGCTGTGAGTACTAATAAAGAACCTGCTTAACAACTGAGATGCAATACCAGGTAAACGTTTACATGACCTGAATGTAAAAGATAGCTAAAACACTGCAGGTTGGCTACTTCTGCATTATTCTAAGCTGTTAGGATATTTTTCCTTGACATACTGAATTGCAAACGAAGATTCAGGCTAAGTATAGTTCAAGCTGTCTCATTTAACTAATGCATAATTAGTAATCATGACTCATTTGCACAACACAGTGATAGCAGTTTCTTTGGTTATAATATAAAGTGAAAATTGCCATTCAAAAGTTAAAGAAATATATTAGTGGTTAGTGAATTGGGTTTAATAAAATGTTATATGCATTCACTGATTTATCCTGTCTCATTTATTACTGAGACTATTCAAAAGAGATCCTCTTTATTCCTTAATAACAGTTCTCCACATAGTGCTACACATTTTGAAATACTATATAAACACTTAACATTGCTGCCCTTCAAAAAAGCCCCAGTGAGAGAGAAAAGGGCCTTTCTTTGTGGTATTTCATCCGTATTTCAACATTTGCAAATATAAATATGCTAAACAGGAAGTCACACGTCAAATCAGAAGAGCTGCTGTGGCAGATTTTTAATTGTACAAAGTTTAGTCTTGTACTATTAACCTTAAAGTAATTGGAACTCTGCTAGCCTAAACAAAAATGTAGGCCTTTTCTGGTGCGTATATGCATATAGACTTGTTTCAGCAGGTTTTTCTCAATATACGTTACACTTCACTGCACTTTCTCCTCTCATCTGGAGAGGATGGAATAACCAACAACAGTTGACAGATGTTAGTCACATCACACAATGCACCAGATAGATAGCACACACGTGAGCACAACACCCTCTGTATATTACAACATGATGTTCATTCACTTAGTTGGAAATATAGTGTGGGGTCACTCTATATTCATAATCATATACAGTGACAACCTCATTGATGAAATATATTAAGTATTTCCTGCGAGTTTATTTTCCCACCCTACCATGCCATAGGAGTCATAAAAAGTACATTTAGGTTAATAAATTTAGTGTGCCTGGAAATGTCCCTGAGTGCTGATATGATGGCATGGTTCATGGCTCTATTAGCTCTCTTATCCTCCAAGATTGCACAGCTGCATGTACAGTTATTCTCTTCGGGAATAACTTCTGAAAAGTTTTAACTCCTGAATGATGTCCAGGAATTGCTGGGGAGACAATGAGTTAGCACATTCCAGAAGCTTTCCATGGACCATGATACCAGTACAGATGATTACATCCCAGTGCTTGGGACGTTCCTGGTAACGTTCAACATACTAATACAGCAGCAGGGTAGTAATAGAGGTTTTCAAGGCAGTCTTTTAATCTCATTGTGCCTACGCACACTGCATGGTCTATGTCCATGCACAAAACCACAGCCTCTGGGAAATGACTGTCCTTCACCAAAATGTCTAAATGCTGGGAGCCACATGATAATCCTTTAAGTGACAACACTACAAAGCTGTGAAAGATGTGATGAAAGCCTTTTAAAATATAACCACCTTGAAACAAAAAAAGCCACACAAATATCAGAAGCTATTGCCACTGACTAATGCTTAAAGTTTGCTGGAAACAGTGCCTGAGGTCGTACATACCACTGTTTATTGCCTACAGTGGTGGAGCAAGTGAACGCTTCTATTTCTGAGTACATTAATATTTATAAATCTATTGGGGGAAAAAAAAAAAAAAAGGAAACAACAAATCAACCAAAAAAAAAATAAAAAAAAAAAATCCCGACCTAGGAAAGTGTGAGAAGAACACGTGAAAGAAGGGTGAATTTATTTCAAACAGACACAGGAGACTCACTACTAAAAGTAATAGGCCCAGTGGGGATAGATACTTAACAGCTGCAATTCATTGCAGAAAGATGCAGTAAAAGAAGCAATGTGACATTTTTACTGGTATCCTACTAATGCCAAATTCAAAGGGATTAGTTTAGTTTAAGCAACAGGTTATGCAAACAATCTTTGTGGTAACCCATTCACAAGCCTGGCAAGTTACATAGCACTTTAGCATAAAAGGACATGTTTCACTGTTTTGATGTTATTCTTCACAGCATCCTTTTTGGTAGTCAAACCTCTTTATTTCAGCTTTTAATCTGAAAGAAAAGTTTCTCAGAGATCTTTAGAAAATCTAAGCAATTGCCATCCACTGAATTTATCTTCTCTGTCCTATCAGCGATACCTTCAAAGTGTTAGAGAAGCTTAGGTAGACATGACCTCTTCTGACTGAATTCACACATTTTCCTTGAACAACCCTTCTACTTATGTATAAAATAACTCCAATGAATATAGTATAATTTTCGGTAATCATTACTAGCTCAAAACCAGCTCAATTTAATAGTAACATAGAAGTGTTGTGAATTTACATAGATGACAGACTATCTTAATTCTGTCTGGTGGTATCAGTCCAATTCCCACTGAACAGAAATTAACACCATTCTCCTCCCTTTGGTACTGTACCCATCAGTCAACCAAGAATTAAAAACATGTGGTATGATTAATCCAGTCTCTTAGTATACATGTGATTGAAATAATGCCATTGTTCATTGTCATTTTCAACTGCATGACCTCAAAGCTGTGGCAGATCATGGCTTTGTACCTGCCTTTTGTATATGGACTTTTTTTTTTTTTTTTTCAGGGAACTTCCCATCTCTGCTTCAAAATGTAAATGCCAGTTTTGTGGGGATTATGGTTATTTCTGTTACCCACCTTCAGTGCTAGTGGGTGTATTGGGTTTATGTGGCAAAGTTTTAGTAGCTGGGCACTGCAGGGGTGGCTTCTGAGAGCACAGCCCAGCAGCTGCTTCATGTTAGATAAGGGCCAGCTTCAGCCTGCTCCAACAGTGGTTGTGGGGATGCTCAGCTATCCAGCTGGGTAAAACCACCACAGTGGGTAAAGTGTCAGTTAAACAAGACCTTCAGGTGCAATTTAGAGCAACTCTGAGGTTGGTATAGCCAAGAAGCTCTAAAACATTTTATTGCATTCACATAAATGAAACTATTCTGCCTCTCTCACCCCTTTCACAGCCTGTAATGCTGTTCTGGTCATCCTAGGCTATCAAGCACTACCAAATGGCTACACTTTCATACGAAGTTTTTAGGCCTGACCTAATTTCACTCTATCCAGTATAGCTGCATAAAATATTATCTTGCGTGCAAAAACCAAGGACACGTCTAGACTATAAATACCCACTTGCCAGGAAATGGTGCAAGCACACAGTCATGCTGCAGTTGCTAACACCTGTTTCTTTTTTGCATTGTAGATGAGATCCAACATTAACTTTTGTCTTGCAACAAATCTGGTTCAGTCTAATATATTTCAAAGGGCAAATAAAACAGCATTATCTTAAAACCACTCAGTTTTTTTCTAAAAAGAGAAAAGTGCTGGAGGTCACTGTGTAGTGGGGGGAATGCACAGTAGTTTTTTGCAATACATAGAAAGTAAAAAGAACATAAGTCATTTTGAAAGACAATTTGGAGACAGTTTTTAATAAATTTGCCTCAATTCGGTGATTTCCATCTGCTTCTTTGCAAGCTTCCCTTAAAACTTCTTAAAGGATGTTTGAGAAACTGAGTTTGCTTAAGAAATAAGCCAAAGCACTTTCTGAGGTGAAAAAAGATTGATCAAGAATTTTAAATGATTTCATTAAGCAAAACTGAGAAGATAGTATAAAGTTTGACAGGGGAATTTGCGCAGTGGCCTTCTGAACATGCAGGGCATGACACTAGCTGTTATGTTATGCACATACAACACCAATTATATGTGTTATACACAATTACTACACCAATCTGAAAGACCTGCAAGGAAACAAACAAACAAACAAAAACATAAAACACCACCAAGTTCTTTCAGATCTGAAAATGCATCAGGGAAAGAGGTACAGTGTACAGCATTAGTGAAAATGAATTACATATAGGGGTTTTATTATTTCCTTTCTATACATATACTTCAATAAAAGTGGTGGAGCTCCCATAGGTGAAAGAAATGAGGGACAATTGCATCTTGATAACTACTGCTTTCCTCCCCCGCTACCCAATATTTACACCCACACATTTTTCTGTCTGTAGAAATGTATATACAAGGTCAGATCTAAGCCCATGGCGGGTTTTGTAGGTGGGTTCCTGTCTTTACCATTGATTTGAATTTCAGACTTTAATTAAATTTTATTCCTTCTCTCCAATAAATGCTGTAATCAGTTTGTCTGAATTGATTTTGTAAGCTGAAAATGTCAGTATGAATCACAGAACATTTGGCACATTGGAAAATAAATATAATGAAAATTGAAACATTTGAAAACTGAGGAGCTGGCTTGTGGGCAAATACAAACAAAGTAGGATTATATTCATTATGCTGGATTTTGCTCTTCAGAGGATGGCCTTTCTCTGGATGCATGATGTTTGATGTCCCTGAAGGACACTACCCTCTGGTTTACTGCTGTCTCTTTTGTCAGAATGAGTGTGCCCCTGGGGGAACCACTACACTCACTTGCATCTATGTTTGAGGTGGTTTGCTATTATGATAGCAGCTACCTTGGAAAAGCTGATAAAGACTGCTGTGGCATGAGGAAATATGTTCTGAAACACATAGTATCCTCCAAAAAGAAGCCAAAATCAGGTCTGATTGCAAGATTATATCACATTTTTTGTAATTCATTTTTTTTTTTTACAACACACAGCAGAAGTTGAATAACTTCAATATGCTTAGCTCTATTTTCCTTTGCCTTAAATAAAATTATGACCACTCCATGGAATATTTTTTTCTCTGCATGATAATTTAAAACAGTTAAGATACTAGTCTGGATTTAGAAACAACAAAAAAAAGGGGGGGAGGGAGGGAGAAGAAGGATTGAGAAGGTTTGCACAGAAAGGAGTCTTGGGGAGGAAAAAAACACACACAACATGAAATTACTCTAGTGGCAGCTAAAATCCAACACTTACACGCATATAATCTCTTAACTCCCCACTCATACTAATAGTGTTATGCCAGGACTGTAAAATACCACCACTATTATGAATAAAACTGCTGGGTCCTGTGAAACGCACCCCAAGGGAACCAAAGTTACACCACTAGGGTAGACAGTATATAGATAACATCACTGAGATTGTGGTGTTTGAGCAACTAGAACACTATCACTTTGGGACTAAATACTGGAGCCCTCTTAATCTCTAACCTCTCAAAAAGCTATTTAGAACCTCTTCTCATTTCAATCCTACCTTCCCTTTGAGGAAATTCAGCCAATTCCACTAAGGCACCCAAATCTGCCTTGTTATAACAGCAATAGGTTAATTCCAGAACACTGTCAGATTCACTTTCACACTTAGACCTCATTATAAACAATTTAATGTCACAAGGGTAGTTTCTATTTAGTATCATTGGCCTTGAAAACTAGCTATCAATCTCATTTTAAAATGCCAAATTTTACCATTTCCTCAAAACCATCCTCTAGGTTAAGAGTCATGGTGAAGCCATAGCTCAGTGGTTTCAGTATTTTCTACAGTCAGAAGATCATTTAAGCTGTTCTGCTAACATACACAGTCTCAGGTTAACAATGGTGCACTGAGTTCAATTATACTTAGAAAGTTCCAGATAAACACCTAACTTTCCCCTGCATAACTAAGATTTGATTGTATTGTGCTGTCCAAGAGCTAAATCCCACAAGGAAAAATAATCCAATGTTTCTACAAAGAAAGAATTTTGATCAACTCCAACACTTCATAGACATGTAAATTTCTCTACTAGTACAAATCCCAACTGAATGAAAATAATATTAATAATAAAATAAATTAAAATCAGAAGTACACAATAAAATGTTCTGTTTCCATCACTTTTCCATAAGATACAATTGTGAAATATCCAAAATCAAGATCTATACTTTGTGTTTTAGTAACAGAAAACCATCAACCAATTGATCATTTTATTAGAAATATTATCTGACCAAACGTAAACTAAAATTACTTTGACAATCTGTAGATTTATTTTGGGATGACACACTGAAGGTATCAACTTCTAAGCAGTTATGCCCAGTATTTTGAAAACATATCCTCAAGGGCTGTCACCATCCTGTCTTAGATGCACCTCAGACACTGACAAGGATTTTTTTCCATCACATATAAGAGATGCAATGCCTCCTACATGATTCCTATAGGCAGAAAGCATCACTAGTTTGAAAGTAGGGCGATACAGACACTGACATCTCTTCTATAAGAAAAGCTTGTTCTACCACAATGAAAATGACTGAACTAAATGCATTCAAGCTGAAAGCCTGGAACAATTACACAAAAATTTAATAGGAAAGTGTCAGAAGAATTGTTTCTAAATCATGGTTGCAGATGATTTTGCTAACATTCTGAATGCGACCAAACATTTTCCATGAAGAGAAAAATGAACAAGAAGCATTTGTATGCAAGTGGATCTAGACATACTGTTTTCAATTTATCAAAATTCACAAGATACATGTCAGGAAAGAAATGGTCCTGAAGTGAGCTTCAGGGATTTCTGAATCTATAATAGCTTGAAAATGTGTACCAGCAGACACCGTGGTGTGATGAAACAGTTTATCAGTAGGAGAAATTATTTTTATCTCTAATCAAGCAGGTATAAAATCAGTATATGTAATCTAGTATTTCAACTCTTGAAAAAAAAAAAAAAAAAAAAAAAAAAAAAAAAAAAAAAAAAAAGCCCATCTAGAGCACATTACCATAATAGCAAATGTCTTTTCCCTTCACAGGAGTGAAAAATGCAAGAGCTGTTATAATGCGTCTTACATCTAAATCTACGGCTTAAAAGGAAAAAGACTCTTATTTTTATGTGGAAGGAGAAAAAAAAAAAAAAAAAAAAAAGATTAATCTCAACAGGCAGTTGTCTCCCATGGATTATTAGGTCTCTCAAGACAGCTTATATAACACACATTGGTCTTATGATTAGCTTGAAAACCCAAGGAGACACATTATTATCCTCCTAAAAGTAAAGGGCCATATTGCAACAGGGGTTTGAAGATAAAAGTTGTTCCAAGTTTTTCTGATTTCAGCATTGCTTTTTACTTCAAATATTCTTTTGCCTCTTAACTCCAGCATGTGCAGAAAGTTATTAGTGAGGGCACAGAAAGCACACCCTGTAGTACCAGATAGAGGAAACCACTGGCTGTTGTAGCTCTCTAGGAACTTTTGCTATGATAAGACCTTACATAAGAGAAAAAATGAGAAAACTCCAATTCACAAGCCCAGGTGAATGATCAACTAATAAACAAACTGTTCAGCTGCACTACTTATTAAAATAGACACAACAATTCAAATATAAAATGGTGTTCTTGAGTATGAAGGGCCAAATCTCTAAAAGGACAGATTTCTCAGCACAGCATATAAACAGCTAATAAGTGCTAGTTTGAGATTTTACAGCTACCTAAAAAAATCAGACTGGATCCCCTTTTCTACATTGTTTGTTTCTTCCACTTTTCTTTTTAGATTTTTTTTCTTTCTTGTATAATTTTGTCATTAGTCGTTTCAGCATTTACTGCCATTTTCTCTTGCTGCTCTTATTTGCTCTCTCTTTTTTCACCCCTAGCTTCTTTACTCTTTGAAGGCTCTCCACTCATTTCTGCTCTTGCTGTCTGTCCCTCTCAACCTCTTCCTCCATAACCAGAAAACCATCTTAGTTACAACTACAACATCTACAACATACAATTCTGACACTGGGAAGTGTGTATGGACTAGCTGTGAAGATGGGACAGTATTCTAAAGAACCTTAGGATATGTCAGCAACAGAAGGAAGCTGGAGAACTGCAGTATCCTTTCTCAGTACTCCTCAGAGGTCATCCTGATCCCTAGCAGAACTTGCTAGGGCACAGTAAATGCCATAAGAATTCCATGCAGGAATGACTCACTGCATCAAAAAGGACACTTGACATTTGAGACCATGCTAATCACTAGGAAGGACAAGGAAGAAAAAATCTCTTCAAGTTAAGAAGGCACACATCTGCTGTTTCAGCTATGTAAAGAAAAAAGGAAGACCACATCGCTTGAAGTCAAGTGTAGAGACGACAGAATCCACCACAGTTTTAACCCCGGGACAGGACAGCAACAACACACTCTTCTCAGAGAAGCAATGGGAGATCATCGGATCCTTCTCATTGCAGAAAGGTGTCAGGACTGCAAACAAGTGCTAGTTTCCCTCCCAGAAGGCTGAAGTCTTCTTCTGAATGGCTCAACAGAGATCTCTAGGTCTTGAATACTTGGTTGTATCTGAGATAGCATCAAAATGTCCTATACAAAGAGCACCCAAATTAATAATTGGAAAGAAACTGCCTAAAGCAATTAACCAGCTTATTTTGCTGAATATTTTCAAGTGGTAACAGGGCATACACATTTATCACAAATTTAAGTATCTTCAGCTTCTCAGGTAGCAGGTGTAAATTCTGCCCATTGTGTAAGTCCTTATGAGATGAGTAGAGTGATTAAAGATGAAACAGTTCTGAAATCTTGAAGGAAATCCTATTCACCTAATGAAAAAACAGATGCCAAGGGACCTATTTCTGGAAATCAAGTCTCTCATCTTCGTTGAAAACCTGGTCAAAGTGAAAATAATGCAATTGCCACATTCTTGTAGATGTAACCTTCAGTATTATTCATAGGCATGCATTGCAAGGTCTATGAAATGTTAAATGCTCTGAGAAGTGACTGAAATTATCAGAGGATTTAAAAATGCAATCATTAATACTATTATTTCAGTCTTGCTAGACTTGGATAATCCTCAGTGACACTTGCAACTTCCATAAACAAAAAATACCCTTCTACTTTGAAAAATAAGCCCATTCATGCAAAGCTAATCTACTTTTCCCAATCAAAATTGGCTCAAGGGGGTTCTACAGTTTTCTCCTTTTGCAGGCATTCATCTAGCAGATGCTGTCATTTTAACTCCTGTGAAGCAATTCTTATCCTAACTTGGGCATTGCACACTATTTCTGTTCCTCTTAACATATTTTTCTGGGAGTTTTAGCAAGGAGAAACCATCATTGCTGCCAAACCAGCTGTTAAATGTGAGAAAAGAATTCAAGAACTCATTTCACAGAATATTTTCTACTATGCATCTGTGCTTGATTATCTTACCAGCAATTTTTACAGATGTAAAATGTTCAACGTATGATATGTTAAATCTGTCTGTATGGCTACAGAGACACACACAGACATTCCTTAGTGCAGCGTGACTGAGATTCAGAAATACTACTACTAAAGAATAAATAAGATAGAAGATTTTAGTTAAGTCAGACACGAATAATGTGCCATTTGAAAATGGTATGCAGAGTAAAAGACCTGATCTTCATGAGAAGATTTACCATAGAAATACTGTAGACAAAGTGGCTGCCAAAACAAGACTCAGAAAAAGTCATGTTAAAAGTCACTGATACTGAAAACATTTGCAGCTCATAGAATGTTTACTAAGTGAGACTTTCTGCTGCAAGGAACACAGTAATCTTTCCTGAAAAGCTCCGAGGAGGAGATGAATTCTGTAGGTCACGTCTGCTAATCAACAGAAAGGCCAAAATACTGCCTCAGCTGATCATCAGGTTTCCTTTTCCTTATAAATTAAGCCAAATGTTCTAAGGAAGAAAATGAGAAGGGTAGTTTCTCATGTTTTCTTGGTAAAAGTCTAGGAAGGACAAAGTAATACAACGCCTTGAAAAACAAAACAAAAAACCTACCTAGATGTTTCTTATGCTGATGGAAATTACTTTTGATGTCGTGAGGGGTGCTCTTCTGGAACTCTCCCTCCAATCTCAATAGAACAAAGAAGGAATAGCGTGCATTCATAAAAATTACACTTTCAGCAGTTAGCAGTTCAAGCCATAAACAATGCAAGAAAAAAAAAAAAAAAAGACAAATTAAAGCACATGGCAGCATTTTTCAATACTTTTTCAATCAGATCTCAGGAAAAATATTCTGAAAATCTTTTGGCTTTTTCTGGAAGAATATGCAAAAATTGTAGTTTGCCTTTTTTAAATACAAAATGCTAATATATTGTTTTGAAAATTATGTTAGTGTGCATACTCACATGTATGTGTATTTTGGTCTTATACGCAATGAGAGCAAAAAAACTGCCAAATTTGCTAGAACAACAGTTGTGAAACACAGCAGTAATTCCTGCCACAAAAACACGAACTGGCCACAGACTATGAATTTGCCATGCTGCAAATTGGTCTCCTGACTTCTAAATCACAGAAAAGTACAGTCACTCACAGAACAATTCCATATCAAAATGGAAAGCTGTTTCTAGCTTTCTCAAACCAAGTGGCTGCTGTACATACTAGGAAGAGGAAAACCCAAAAGGCCAGAATGGACAGATGGTATTACACTGCTATATCAAATGCACTGAAGTTAGAAACAGCTAGTTGAGTGCAAGAGCAAAACAATACTTAAAGTAATTAAAGCCCCCCAAACTCATGGGATAATACAAACATGCATACAGTCTGATATTTACACCCTATTATTTAACTTCTTTAAGGATGAACAAATTAAGAAATTTATTTGACTGTACTGTGTCATATGCAATGTCATATTTCATACAAGGTCTAAGAAAATGGAAAGACCAGCTACTACTTTCTGACATCATTTTATTTCACCAACTGAAAGAGTAAAACAGGAATCTTTAAAGGGGGAAAAGAAAAAAAAAAAAGTCAAACAATTTAAAAAATAGCCTACATACAAGCTATAGCTATATACAGATAGGCTAAATACAGATTAACGAAGCCTGACTGAATTATAGCAGTTTCTGTAAAACTACTTTACAGGGTTTTGCATATCCATTACTTTAATAGCAGTATTTTTTCCTAAAAGGATATCTTTCAATTGCTCTGACAGGTTTATCTTCATGATATATAGTCTTCCTGCCCTATTTTGCACATTACAAAAGAGACTATAGAAGAAAATTTAAATAACCAAAAACAGCATTACTGAGCCACTTGTTCACTGTGCTTTATGGTATATATTTTAAAATAAAGACTCTGCAGAGAAGAGTGCGGGCACATAAGAAGTAAACTTAATTTTCCATTAAAGATTAATTAAAAGAAAAAAAAAATGGATGAACCTGAAAATCAAAGACTATATTTATATAGCTCCAGCTAGAAATAGTGAAGCATCTTCTGTGTCCCTCATTAAAGAAGCCATGGGTAGTGATTTGGGGAAGTAAAATTGTGGAAGCAAAGTAATGATCTTCCCCTAAAAGAACTTACAGAACATGGTTTTTCACTCAAGACATCAGCTGCTTAAAGCAGTAAGCACCTCCATGGAGACTGGGTCGCCCTGAACCTGCTCCTATCTGCAGCCTCCAGCAGAAGTACCCATGCTGCTGGCCAAAGCCAAGCATCAGTTGCACAAGATCCTCTCTGGAAAGTCATTGCATAGGTACACATCCATCACAACTGTACCCTCTCTGCTGAAGAGCAAAAAAAAACAACAAAAAACACACTATTTGGAGAGTGCCCTAGAGTATTCAAAGATTATGAACACTAGAAAAGAAGTGGATTTTAAGCAATTCTTGACTTTGAAATAAAGCTTTACTCTTCAACTGGTCTGCAATTATGACATGAAGATAAAATAATCTTTTACCAATTACAGACCTGACACCCACCACAGGAAATCTGGCTATGAAATTTCCCCTAATCTTTCCTGAAGTTTTCCTGTTTGCACAGTCATAGCATCAAACTCAACTACAATGTGTTAGGAAGCTTAATTTATCAGGAAAGTTTATCTATTATTAATACACAAGATTTATTATGGGAGATACAGAGAGAAATTTTTTGCTTATGAAAATTCATGGAAAGGCAAGTTAATAGTTCAACTCAGGAGGCAATTTATTTTACTTAATTAATTAATAATATATACAATTTCCAGAGAGCAGCCAAAATCTGGGCAAAAATATGAAAACACAGAAGCAAAAATAGCAATAACAAACCAACATACCCAAGAGTCTGTTCCTATGTGGTTCTTACATTCTCAGAGATCAGTTCATGAAGTGATAGGGATCACTAAAAATCATCAGCTATGACTGAACAAGACAATTTAAAAAATAAAATTTTAAAAAATGCAATGCATAAGTTGGGCATCCTTTAGTCTCAAACCCTACTCAATATTCTATTTTGTCCTGAAAAAAAAATAATAATAATAATAATAATAATCAGTCACGGGGTTATACTTGGCTTCACAGATTTATAAGAATTTAGTTCTTGCTTCCCCATTCGACTCATCAAGCTTTCTCTCATACTTTCTGACTGCGTTCTCGAATGGCACCATTCTTCAGATAAGATCCACTTACATAACTTCAGGACCGGTACACAGTTTTCTGTTTTCCTTATTTTTAATAAATCCTTCTCCACTTGGATGTTCCTTCAGTACAGTTTAATGAAAATTCATAGGACTTCTGTTCATTCATAACTAGGACAATTTCTACCATTGAACTTTCTGCTTAAAAAGAAGAGCAACAAGCACATTATATTTCGAGATTCTCCCAAGGATTATACTTAAACATCTACTTCCGTCTGCCTTTTTCTATCAGACCTTATTAGCCTTATTGTTTCCCATGCTTCCAGAAATCTGTTGCCCTTTTCTATCTCTCCAAAAGAAGACACAGATTCTTCTTTCACGGTTCCCTGACATTTTTCAGGTCAACATGAAGGGCCATCTGTTCTCCTTGGCATATGATTCCCATTCTTTCACTTTAAAAGAGATACTATTCAGTTACAAATCTTGAGCACCAAGACCCTCTTCTTTTTTTTTTTTTCTTTCAAACTTTTTTATGATGTTACATGCATCGTCTTTATCATAAACAAGTTCGGGATTATGACATTATAACTTCCTTTTATTAGTCTTGTATTTGCAGGTAGTTGAGGTACGTTCTGATGCATTAAGATGTATATGCTCAAAATGAAAAAGATTGTTTAGAATACTCCAAAAAGTCTGCTTCTCCAAGAAAGTCTTTTTGCAGGTGTGTTAAATACAAGAAATTGTAATTTTTTATTAGCAATGAAATGATTCTAGACACTTTCTTACACCCCCTACTCTCTCTTTCTCTAGGTCTCAGGTGAGGAGTAAAGTAGTATCACTGGAGGGATCTTGTCAGGAAAAAAAAAAGCTACAGGAATAGACAGGTCAAAAATACTTACTGTTACTGTCAAGAATAATCTTAACTCTTTGAGCTCCTTACACAGACATCATAATGTCCCTTGCCAAATAGTCTAACATTCCCGAGCAATTAGGAAGAATGACTGTCAAAGCACAAGGAAATACAATAACATAGGAGAACTATATTTTTTCTACATTGTCTATCGCATGAATTTACACGTGAATTGAGTATCAAGTGCTTCGAGTCTTTATCCTACACATGTTTCTACACAATTGTGTTCTGATGGCTCACACACAGCAAATGAATCCTGTGTGCTGTATGGTGGTATCAAGTGCAAGCTTTATAGGAGCGATGGTTAAAGTCTGAGTTATTTGCAAACTATATTGTATAACCAGAAAAATAACATCACTTCCAGATGCAATTAAGTTGCCGTGCAGCACAGTTGATTAATACAGATATTAGGAAGTTTAAGAAGACAAATGGCATAGGTCCTAAGGGAAATTAAAGATTTACAAGAGGAAAAGTGTGCAGGTGAACCAAAAGTTTTTTTAAAAAAATCAACAGTAACCTCCAAGAGGGAGGTTATGTTAATTTAGGTTATTCTTATAATGATGGATTGCTAACATTTGGGGAACAGCTGTACAGCTCACTATGTAGAAATGACCACAGACATTACCTCAATTAATCGAATGCCTCAAATGGTGCCCTCATTAACCATAACATTTTCTGTGGACATCATGTAAAAAGTAGACAATACTTTGACAAATTAATGTGTCTGTTTTCAGAAAAGAAAAAAAAAAAAAAAAAAAAAAAAAAAGGACATCTGAGTCAAAGTAGCATGTGAACCACTAAAGTTCTAGTTTAGCAGAGACTGTGAAACTCTGCAGCATATACTGTGAAATAAATTGAGAACTGAGAAATATTTGTTATTTTCTCAGGGTTTTACCTCATCCAGGAAGCTCTATTTAAGCACCAGGCCAGTAGTAATTTTGTATTTTATAGCAGACTTTTCATTTTACCTAGCAGACTTTTAATTCGTTTGGATTTCAGAGCAGCTAAAGTCCATTGAAAAATTAGAATCCGAGTAATAACATGTGAGTTAAATACTATGGCAATTAATTCAATAGCACCATTAGACAGCAATACCCATAAGCAGGTTACAGAAACTTATGTGGTGGTACGTTACCCTGCTTTATTTTAGAAATTTACTTGGATATATTTTTTTCCAATTTTTATTTTCCCCCTAAATATTAGAGTTTACATAATTGTAAAGCTACTACTGCTGAGTCTCATATTTAATTCTATATGACAATCATTGCCTAGACACAATGTGATTGCGTTGGGTTAGCCATTTTTGGGGGAAAAAGAAAAAAAAAAAAGTCTATTTTCCTGATAAAATCATTGTATTAATATTGGGGATCTCAACAAAAGGACACCAACAATCTTAGAGGCAGCAGAACTGGATAAGTTTTTGGTGCTGAATGGAGCAACAGACAACTTCTCGACATGGACAGGCTTAAATCTCTTCTTATATTTTATCACATTCAAAAGACAATCTGACAACTTCCCTAAGAAGCTGCTAAATTTAGTAGGGTTTCTTTATTCCCAGGAGTCTGCCGAAAAACCCAGTGTATTATGTAGCCAGAAGTGCACTTCTTTCCTAGAACAAAGGGGAGGTGGCATTTATTCCATGAAATTTTCAAACAAATAGAAATACAATACTAAAAAAACCTCTTGGTTTGGGTGGCAGTAGGAGTGAGACTCTATATTCGATTTTCTAAGTACTTAAATTCTTCAAAGCTGTTTCCCATCCAGTATTCTTTTTTATTCTGTTCTGCTTTCACGCCTTTCATGTAGATCTCCATCCACACTTTGTGTGACAAAACAGTCACTGCCAAAGCACTTTTATCGACCTTTCTGCTTTGAAAGCTGCTAGAAGCACTAATGCATTCTCCCTATCTTGCTTTTTATCACCAGAGAAGAAAGTTCCCTCACCCAATACCCACAGGAGTAATTGGCCCCAATTAAAAACTGGCAAAAAGCCCAAATCTGTTGACTTTCCAAGTATTCACGAAAAGGCCAGTTGTTTACATCAGGTTTTTGAGAAAGGTAAACGAGGATGGCTTGTAAATTAAGGTATAAGAAAAAGCAGAACAACCGATCTTTGAGAAATCCTGACATAACCAGCTGGAAGCATCTTCTACAGAGCTTCCAATTACCCAGCACCAATCACTCCAAACACAGGATGCAGGAGACTGTTGTCAGGCTGCTTGCATCCGAGCAAATTTCCACATAGGTTTAAGAATTAAACCTATGCAGCAAACAATAAAAAAACTTCTCATAAATGAATGCGCAATTTCTCCAGAGACAGTGAAAAGAGCTGCAAAGTGCTCAAAACCCGTTTATTTTCTGAAAAACACAAGGTGAGAACAAAGAAACATAACAACATCATTAGGTCCCAAAACTAGACAGCTCCTGTAGTTTTAAGTTAGCTCAGTATGAGAGGGCTACACAATTTTATTACAGAAAAGCACACTGATATATAGGCATAAGAATTAAAAACAGCTAACTTGTTTTTATGCCTCTTCTAAGTCCACAAAGTTAATTTGACATATTTGAGGAGTTAAATTCTGGATGACAGATTTCACTGAGATTTACAACAAAACAAAGACTAGTAGAAGACCTTAAATAAACTTTCATCAAGGAAAAAGAGTCCCTTAGTTCAAGATGAAGCTCTAAGAATGAAATGTTCTCTGTACTGAATATGAAAATGAGGAAAACGGGTCCTGAAGCAGAAACATGAGCTTACCATCAATTCCAGAAATCAATAAAACAACACCCAACCTGAAAGCAACCAGGATAATTACCTGATGTGGGCAGAGCTCTGCAAGCCCGTAGGAGCATGAGGCAAGTTAAAAGCAGAAAAGAGTCAGATGAAACTTGTGGTTTTCTGGGGCTAGCTATGGAATAGCTGAACTTAAGCTATGACTTATAAACTGGGTATGACAACAAATTGACATCCACACAAAATTGCTGTTAATCTGTTAAGAAGCAAAGCAAACCTTCTATTCAATCAAGTAACTGCTTGCACTGTGCAGGGGAAAGGGACCAAAAGCATAAGAAATATGAAGAGCATTTCAGGTAACAGAATGCTCCCAAGTGAGTGTGGCAGAGAATTGCTGAAGCTAAACCACCCAGAAGCAACGGGCAGAAGGGTCAAGGACTGCATCCTTCATTTCTACTTAAACCTCAAAACAAAAGCAAAGAAACTAGGTGGAAACTGAGCGGTACTACGTTGGGTCTGTCTGAGCTGGAGTCACCTTTTCCCTGCAGCAGCCCACACAGTGCTGTGCTCTGCACTCGTAGCTTTTTATTGCTGAGTGTGACATCAGGTGTTATGGAATATCCCTTTGGATGGTTTAGGTCAGCTGCCCTGGCAATGTCCCCTCCCCATCACTTGCCCACCCCCAGCCTACTGGCTCTTGGGGGCTTGGAAGGAGTCCTGATGCTGTGCCAGCACTATGCAGCAATAGACACAACACTGGAGTGATATCAGTGCTGTTCCAGCTATGACTGCAGAGCACAGCACTGTGCGGGCTGCTGCAGGGAAAAGGTGACTCCAGCTCAGACAGACCCAACACAGGTACCTATACAAAAAGGTATTTGGAGAGTGAAAGATTTGTATCTTTTTACTATACTCAACACCTCAGTGGACTCCATCTAGTCCATTAAGAAAACAGGTTTCTTTGATATATTCAGAAACTTCTTTTAAGTTTTATTGGTTTTAATTGTTAGTTCAGTTCTGTTTCTTATCTGACTAGTAACCAGGAGCTGAAGGACTAGAGTGAGGAAAACAGCTTTTGAAGTTACAGATGGCACTGCACAAGGCCTGCAGGAATGAAATATATTTAATAAATATCTGAAATAGAAATATATCTCAAATAAATAAAAATAAAAAAGAAATCCAAAGAGCCTTATCCAAAATCCTTGGAATGTGCTTTGAATTTGAGAGCAAATACATCTGAAGAGAGAGGAATTTGCAGCTAATTTTTCTCCTCCTGTTGACTCAGAGCACTACTACACAAGGTAATCCAATATGTACTAGAATACAACCTTAATAAAGAGTTTGAGAAATTATAAAGATAATTAAGGAAGTCCCAGGCCTGAGGTATCCCATCAGTAAATATACAAATTGCATGCCCTAAAAAGTGCTGAAGAAAATTTCTAATGCAATATTCTAAGTATGTCTTAAAATACATTTTTTCTATTTTTTTCCTAGTCTAGTGTTTGTTTTTGTTGTTATGTTTTTTTTGTTTGTTTGTTTTTTCCCTAAAAGAGATATACCTAACAGTGGCAGAAAAATTAGAAAAATTATAGAAAAATTAGCTGTAACTGGAGGGGGAGGGGACCAAGAGGAGAAAAAGAAAAAAACAGGTTTGACCATTTTCTACCACTGAGCTACTTTTTTCTATTCCATAAAGAAGTCAAGTTTCTAGGAGCAAACCCTTGTGCATCATAGGAGAAATCACACAGAAGAATGATCACCAGTTTTGACAGCTTACATGTCTTGTGTATCAGTAATTGACATCCATTTGGGAGCCTATTTGTTTTTTTAGAAATATTTCTCTTTTTTGGTGCTTACTAATTAGATATTTGAGAGCAAAAGCAACCTGTCATCTTGATGCCACTCCATGGCTTGATGTGGGGAAAAAGAATACAACAACAGAAACCCAGGTCATAATCATATGTTCACAAGGATGCAGAGAAAAACAACAACAAAAAAGGAATATAAGGCTTTTGCTGGTAAAAATTTCCAGATGGAATTGCTTTTCCCTACAGGAACTTTATACTGATAATTTATAGGAAGGAACATGTCAAAATGCTGGTCCTGAGCTAGGGCCCATATACCACCTAATCTTTTCCCCTGTACCCATCACACCAAATAATCTTTCATGTCTGGAACTCCAATCTGCATTACAAAATTTACTGCAACATGAAGGACATTTGTGACAGAGTGAAAACCAAAGGAGCATTCACAGGCATTAGTATGAGAGGTAGATAACCCTTATCTCTAAAATAAAATTAGAGAAATAGAAATAAATTAAGAAATAACCATTAGTTTCATCAGTTTCATAGGTGATCAGTTAAAGTTTCAGGAAGGGCAGAATTCTTCACACTTTCTTCCTTTTCTTGCAATTCATTTTTCAAATTATGATGCCATAAAGTGGGATTGTTTAAAATAGGATTTTAAAAGAAACCCATTGAAAACATCTTATACAAACAATTTTAAAAAGAAAATTCACTTTTAGGACGTGCTTTCTAACTGTGTAGGTGTGTGTGTGTTTTAAGCAGTTTTTGGTTTGTATAATACATAGTACAGAGTGAAACAAATTAAACGTAATAAACATCCATCTGTGATTCAGGATGTTTGATTGCATTTTTACAACAGACTGAAAATGAGTAGTTTACTTCAGCAGTTGGTATAGTTCTGTGCCTGGAAATTTATCGTAGTTTGCCATGTAATTTAAGCACTCAATTTCCAACAGCTACTGCTCTCAGCCTAGGGAGGAAGTAAGGAGAGAGAGAAAAAAAAAAAAAACACTATGACAAATTACACATGATGAATTTTTAGTAGCCTCAATATGTTTTCTGTGTCACTAGGAGACAGGATACTGTGCAACTGGCTGCCTAAGAGAACAGACGGTTAACAAACTGGAAAGCAAAAACAAGACTCCGTAGAAGGTGACCTTCAGAGAAGAGGTATCCCAGCCCCTGGCTGGGATAAGCAAATGCTGTAACTGCTACAGAATTACATTAAAAGTAGCTTATCACTCCCTACTGAGCAAGAGTTGTCCTGGTAACTTTGCTTTGTATTGAGGCATGTGCTACTGCACTAATGCATCTGTATGCCTTTGACATCTTCTTGACCGGACTTTTTGGGAGCCCGATGCATATTCTTTAATCCTACATCATAAGACAGATACCAAGCTACTTACTTCTACCAGAATGACTTCTGCTCCAGGACTGCAGAATACTGAAGCACAGACAGGCAGCAGTTTTATCAATGTTTTCTTGGACTTCAGCAGAGTATAGGCACCAAAGCCCCAGTTTCTTTACCCATAAGCTGAAATAACTTGTCCTAGTCCAGAAACTGGTGGAGAAACAAAAATTTCACTAGTAGCTCTGAGCTACTCCTCATTTTCTAATGACAAATCTTCATAATTGACAGTAGCATCTACTGAATTATCTTTGCAATACATTATTGCATTTTTAGGATTTATTTGTCGATCACACTGTGTTTGGAAGAAATTCACAGTATCTTTCATAGACATTTTCTGCCTTACTAATGTCTTAATTGCTGTTTATTTTTTTTTAATATAACATATTTCTATAACAATTATAACACTGTTATTCCAGTAGAGAGCAATTCTTACGAAAAAAAAAAAAAAAAGAGAGAAGGCAATAACCATTGTGAAGAACCATAAAGTAATTTAAGCAAACGAGTGGCACAACTCAGACTGCAGATAAGAATTCTGGTTTCTTGAGGCAGCTCTCACGGCTTCAGTTCCCTTCAGGATGTGTACAACCCCTTGATTTGGGATCACCATTTTGCCGAGACAGCTACGCTCTTATGTTCACTGCTCTCTCATAGCTGGAGCTCTTGATAAGGTAGCAGCTGAACAAAAATATGGCTTATCAAGCAGAATCACAAATAAGTTAAAAAAAAAAAAAAAAAAAAGGACAAATAAACAGATAAAATGGAGTAGGAGTAACTGGTCAGATATCATAGCAAAGGAAAGTTACGACAGAGGAGTCTCTATAGGGTCAGTACTGAAGCTCCCAATGTTCAGCACATTCATAAGCATTCAGAAAAAGAATATGAACAATGAAGCTAGCTAAATGTGTACATGATATTCAGTCTTACACTGAAGTGAAGACTGAGTGCAAGAACTGCTGACATATGACATGCAGTTGAGTGACTGGGTGATGAAAAGCTGAAAGACAGCAGTCAGATGAACCAATGTAGACAAATTTAGCATTAGGCAGGTAAGAAAAACAACTTTAACTTACATCACAGAGTGCTGAGATCACTGCTGAGCTGAAGTATAACCACTGAAAAATGGAAACTTAGTCTTGTAATACATACCTCTAGGAAAATACTAGCTCAGCAGCACTTAAACAACACACAGCAAAACATTAAGAATGATTGCAAAAGTGTTAAAGAATTAAAGAACAAGCATCCCAAACTGTTAAAACACAGAGAGTATGTACATTTTAAGTACAAGACATTCTGTTGTCTCTAGAGTAAAAAGGACTTAGTAGCAGCACAAGACAAAGCACTTAACTGCATGTAAACAAGCATCTGTACTACCTGAAAAAAGTGTGAACATCAAGAGAAATAATTTTAAATCTTAATATACAATATCAGTTTTTCCAGCTCAAACCTATACCACTGGAAGGTGCCAAAATAAGTTTAAATCGATACAGGTAAAATATCTAATTTGCTAAGTCTAAGCTGAACAATAATTAGCTTCTGAACTTAGGCCTTTAGCAGTGCCTCCTATACCATGCCCAATCTGCAAGGGGCTGCAAGTGCAGCACATCCTGCACATTGCTTCAACACGTAACACAGAGAGAAACACAAAGCCAGATATGTTAATGACATATTAATGATATATTATTGATATATTCCAGGATATATTAATGATGAAGTCACCACCTTTTCCATGCCCTCTATACACAACTATACATGTCCGAAGGCTTTTCCCTTCAAACCCAGCTTTTCTGTGGCCTAGCTTTAGACCTTGCAAAAGCCTCAGCATTGCACATCTCAGAGCTCCCAGATCCACAGGTGCTCCATGGTCTATATTTCATGCTGCTGATTCACTGTGGTAATGTCATTTCTGCTGCTTATCCTTTGCCCTGTCAGGCTTTAAATAGGTATCCTCCTCACATTCAAGTATACAGGTAACATACAAGCACTGAAAATTCTAGAAACTCTATTTTCTGTTATTACATGGTAATTTCCTTCTCACTGATGAATGCTACTTGGAACAACAGGAAATAAATTATTCATACTCTTCGAAAAAAAGAAAAGTCACATATCAAACTGCCTAACCACAGTGTCAAGAATATTTAGGAGAATTCCATCCCTTTTTGGAGGCCAGTTTTCTACTTTGTGAAGATGAACATCTGTTGCAATATGGCATGACTACTGTAATAAAAACATTTCAGCAGACTAGTCACGGAAGAACTGGCCTTATTCCTACATTGTCTCAAACAGATGACATTTCAATTACTGACACAGTATGATCCTGTACAGACAACAGGTAAGTAATTTAATAGATCAGCCCAGAACTTCCTGTAAGCAATACATACAATTCAATTAGTTTCTCACAATAGACTACAGTGGTTATTCAAGGAGCTTGAAGCACTTCATCTGGTAGTTCTTCACAGGGGCAGGAATGCCCTGCTGTTTCCATTCACATCTGTCACTCAGCATTAAAGATTCAGAGCACCGTGAACATGGACAGTGGGTATGTGATGGCACTCACATGGCACTCACTGTGTGCAGTGAGAAGGAGAGGGCCTTAACCGTCTATGATGAGATTTCCAAAACCAGCAGCCAGGATAACAGATGTGCCAAACACAACTGTCAGCATTTCAGTCTTCCCTGACCTAGACTGTTGTTACAGCTGTCACTCCATGAACTCAAAAACCTGCCTGCTTTTGAAGCAATAAATATTTCTACACTATATTTTAGAAAATTATCAGGATCATCATTTTGTCTCAACTCTCACAAAGCTCTAAGACTGCAGACATGATGCCGTGCTATGTCCTAACTACTCTTGCTTTAAACTCTAAACTGGGATGGATTTGCTGCTGGATGGATTTGCCAATGATGAGCCTGGTACACAATAAAGTAGCTGTATCAGTGCCTGTGCACATACGTACACTTTTACATACTAGCATCAATTGTACTGCCACTTCTTCCCCCTCCATCTCCTCTCCTCAACCCACTGGGGGTGAGTGCAACCGTTTTACTTTAGATTGGTTTGTCTTAAGGTTATATTTTGTATTTGTATTGCTTGCATTTTAAAAAGCATTTGCATTTAAAAGTTACTAACTGTTACAAAATCAAAAATTTCTTGTCCTCACTAAGATGTACTGACTTTTCAGGGTTCCTGAGGAGCTTTGCACACAGGCTATTCAGGAAAGTTAAATATTAATTAATCAGTAAGGTGGAATAGTTAAAATTAATTCAATCTCCGTTGTGACCTTCTCATTCAGAATTAAAATAGACTTTGTTTGGTTTAATTTCATTGAAAAATGAATTATGCTAAATTAAAGCGAGGTCACTACTGTTCTGATTCTTCTGAAATGTAGCAGCTTTACTTAATTTGAATGAAGTCTCCACATGATTAGATTTATCTTATGTTACTGTTCCTTTCCTGAACAGATCCTGGAAGAAGTTTACAAAAGTTGTGTTATGTTGCAGTACAGCAGTTCAAGAGCAGTTTATCACTGGTGTTGACCTTTTTTTAGTCTGGACACAAACACATGATATTTGGGGGTATTTGACTAAATGAATGTAATAATTAGACTCAAATTTATAGTAATTGACTAATTTCGTAAGTATTCTCAACTGAAAGTTCCAGTTTCTACCATTGTGGTTTCCAGATACATCCTTGCTAGTGAATTAGCTGGCTAGAACACTGTACAAAGCACAAACGTGCTAAAGCACATCACAAATGATGCTTGAATATGAGCAGATTTAAAAATTGTAAGTGAGCATGAAGAAAGCTTGTTTAAAAAAAATGATATATTTATATATTTTGAATATAAATATATAGGTTTTTAATATAAGCAAAAGTCCTAACTTTTCCATAAGCCGAGACAATCTACACTATCATTAGTACTTGCTGTACTTGATCAGTAAAGCACTCGATTTTTTACTCACCTCCAATTTATTTGCATTGGTAGGGCCAATTCCTGGCCAGGGAAGGGCCAGGAGGCTCAACCAAGCTGGACGCACCTATAAGAACAGACCAGTGCCATGTGACACACATTAAGTCCTCATCCCAGCGCACTCAGGTAAGGGGAAAACCTGACCTGGGACTTTTAAGAAAGTTTTAAGGAAGTCTCCGACTAACATAGCAAAATGTAGCCACTAGACTAAAGAACATACGGACAAACTTTTGAGGAGTAAATAACTTAAAAGCCCAGTTCCAATTTTCAGAGTTGACTAAGGAATCTATGTTCTGATGACCTTTACAAATATTACCAAAAATCAAATATCCACTGCCATTTATTTTTTCCTGAAATTAACTGAAGGTTACAATGGTTGTATGCAAAAGGGTCTGCACATCACAAATGCTAAATGCATTTTGATTTTGATCACATGCCTCATAAAAGTGATTTAAAGAATAACAAATCTGCCAATAAAAAGCAGACTAATGGAGACACAAAATTTATTGCCTCATCTCAGCTTTATTCAATTTCCTAAATTAATGAAGTATGGTTGCTGATGAAAACAGACTTTTTTTTCCCTATCCCAGGCATTTTTAGTTTATATTTAAATTTAGTTACATTGCTTAGATGGGCACTCTATGAAGAGTTCAAGAGGAAAAATCATATTATTCTACTTTTAAAAGCTATAGAGCCTATTTGACACCTTACTCCCCCCCCCCCCCCCCCCAGTAATACTGTATATCTTTATCTGAAAAAAAAAAAAAAAAGAAAAATGTATTCTGAAGACACAGTAATGACAAAACTTAATTTCTATAATTAGGGTATCAATAGTATTTGGAATAGAACTTCAAATACATTATTACTGACATGTCAGAGTTAAATACTGATGGGCAGTAACAGGAAAATAGCGTCTCTAAGAATAGCGGCTGTAGCTTTAAGAATATGTTTTGGAAAATAAGATCTTTAGTTTCTTACCAGTATTTGGTGGAAGAGTTCCTATATAAAGGTAAAAGCGTACACATCTGCAGAGCATTACAGAATTCAATTAAAATGAATAAATAAAAAAAAAAAAAATCTAAAGTGGTAGTTAAGAACCAGAATCTAAAAAAAAGTATCTTACTGCTTAGAGAATCAAATGATGTAATTCAAACACCTTTTCCAGCGGAAAGTTCAGGGACACAATTCCAGGTAGTTTTTTTTTTTTCTGTTGTTGTTGTTTGTTTATTCTTTTATTTTTAAATTACTTCAAAATAAGCATTTTAATTTTGAAATTGAAAGAGAGAAAATGAACTGTGTTGTCTTTCCCAACAGGCTGTCATCATGAAGAGACAAGAGAAATTTAGAGCTTAGTGTCACACAAAGTGTCTCGTTGTATTTAATCAATATCTAAACAAATTGAGAGATGTATAACAATCTGACAGTAGAATGGGGCTACACACAGAAACAATAAATGTTAATATATATATATACACTCTGAAAATACCTGAGAGCACATAAAGACCAAGACACCATACAGAGAAACAACAGTGGTATACGATGAGCTGTGTGATGTTACTGCACATGAACAGGTGACTGCCACTGTAATATAGCATAAGGCTGGCTTTCTCCATGGACACAAAGCAGCATTAATTTTCATCAGTTCTGCTGTTTCTACTTAACTGCATCTGTGCCAATCACACAGAATAACCAGTTCAAGACTTGAGTGCCCACACAGATCTAAGTCAACCTACTACTGCTATTTTCCAGATTGCTATTTTACATACTGAACTGACCATCACTTAACTCTTAGTTCTTACAGAGTGGAAAAACTATAATTAACTATTAAATGAGGAAAACGTGTTTTGTGAACGCAGGTTCACATTCAAAATAGCCCTTGCAGACTCTTAAGTATGAATGTGTGGTTATCCTCATTTTGAATATACTGCCATTCATTCAACTAAAAGTTAAATTGAGTATGCTTATTACAGTCATCTAAAAACATATCATCATATTTGGGTCAATGAGATTATCAGAGATTTTCATTTTTCTTCCTAACTTGCATCTTTCATATAATAGCCACAAATAAAACTGTGAGTCAGATCCAAAAATACAGTGACTTTTATTTTTTGTTACAACTGATTAACTTCATATGGATGATAATTTATTGACATTGCCGATGCAACACCTTTAGCTGTTACCTACTCATCTTTTCTTCCATTAATAAATTTCCAATTCATTTTCAGGATGCTAAAGAGTACAATTTCCTGAGGGAGTTGGGAAATATTTAGGCTAGTCCTGGGTTTTTCTGTTAGGGCTTCAAACATAACTATTCATATTTTCATTTGCAGACAACATTATGACTACAAAGCAAAAGCATTATTTTCACTTCAGGGAAAAATGTGTGTTAAACCCAGGTGGCACTTTGGTTAAAGAAGTGGTATTTAAGTGTAAATTTAACAGTAATTGCAGGCAGTGCAGTTTACTTTTCTAAATACCTTACATATATAACACAGCTTAACAGGTCATTGCTACATTACCAAAGATTTTCTTATTTGTGTAGCCCAAAAGAGCAATGTGTTGTCTCAAAATCATAATTAACAATGGGAAGTAATGTTTGTCTTTTGGAAAAAGCCACTAGTTTCCCTTGAAATCCTTTCAGTTTCAAAGCATGATTAAAAAAAAAAAAAAAGCAAACAAAAAAAAAAGTCTTCCCCAAACACATAAGTAATCAAAAGTAATACAGAAAGAGAAGGGTATTGCATCCTAGGGCTTATTTTAAGGCTATTCCTCATGCAAAGCTTAACAAACCAAAGATATTTTAAAAGCACATACAATGGCACTTATAACAACACTTTCTGGACATTTCAGCTGACTTCATATTTGGTTTTCAATTCCATGCAAATTACCTGTATGAAACTTGTGAGGACTGGAAAAAGGGACTCAAGAGAGATGGTCGGTCAAGAACACATTTTATGGAAGCAGTAGGGGTTGTGACTGTTAAACTGCCCTACCATCCTTTGAAGCAGTGACATTATTCATTGGAGAGAAGGTTGTTTTTATGGTTTTGACGTAGTGATATAAGAATATAGCTGCACTCGTTCAGACTAAGTCTCCATCTAGAACAATATCTTGTGTTCAGCAATAACTGCTGAACTAAGTTGCCCAGAGAACAGATGCAGGAAAAGTATATAGCGTATTCCCCCCAGTACTTTCCCAGCTACTAGTTAGAAGAGAAATCCTTTGGGAATAGCTAAGTGCTTGCCCAGCCTGTCGCTTTGAACTCAAGCAGACCTTTTTGCACTTACAACACCCTTTAGTAAAGAATTTCACAGATTTATTAGCCCCAGGGTTTCATTCCTGGCACATAATGGTCATCTCATCCCCTACCTTTTTAGATGTACAGCTCACTCTGCCCAGAATGCACCCATTCGTGTTAATCTACATTGAATTTTATCTGCCATTTTACTGTATTGAAGAGACAGTCTGAGAGTCCCTGGAAAATATACAAAAACTCAAAAAAACAAAACAAAACAAAAACAGCTAGTGTACTCAAAGGTAGTATTTATTACAGCAAGCATCAAAAGTTCCTGATTTTTTTTTCCTACTCTTAGTATACTCTACCCCTTATTGCTTCTGTACTCTTAGTTACAATGGTTTGAAGTACACACACAATTAAGAAACGCATCATATCGCACACATCTAAGGAAATCTTGACGGTCCATTTCCTAACATCTTTTGTGCATAATTTGGAAACTTGCTGAGAGTTCTTCTAAGAGTACTTGTAATGTCAAGTGTATCCTACATATAGCCAAAGTTTTAATGTTATCTTAAAAAATTGCACCAGTAATTTGGATTCTTCCAAGGATGTTAGAGAACACAGGACTTCCAAAGAGAGATCACTAAGGATGGCTATTGGATGCTTTCAAAGCATCCAAAGCATTTCAGAGAAACTGAACTGTATCCTTCATTATAATTAAGATTCAAATTTGGAATGAAAGAATATAAACTCAAACACTTATTTAATAGAAATGACATACAGCATGGTAACTTCAATTTTGTCTGTCCTCTTCCTGTTAACACACTACAAAAAAATCTTAAGACTTCCAACAAGACTTTTTGGTAGGATCTGTGGGGAAAAAAGCTTTTTGAAATTTATTATATGATGGAGTTAATGTGCTAAAAATATGGGACATTTGAGCAAAACGCTTTCAGAGGAATATGTTTAAAGATTAGGGTGTTGCCTTTAGATCCTGTACTTCAATATATTCTCCTACCCACACAAAATTTTCAGTACTGCTTCATTATTCTGTGATGTCCAATCCATCTGCCATATTCAGTATTATAAAATTTGAAGTTGAAATGCTTTGAACAACACTGAGTTTTGCAGATGCTGCTTAAAAGAAGATAGAGGTATGCATGTTGAGGGAAGCGGAGGCAGTCAATATAGAATTTTTTCTGAATAAGGAAAGTTTACAATTATCAAAAGGAAGGATTAGCAGTGGTTTATTATTAAATATTTTCTAATTAATTGCATTACTTCAAATATGAGTGATCTCCTACAGAAATGCTTGAAGTTCATCTCTTGCTGCAGCATATGTGAAGTACACAGCTAGACTGTTTTTTTGGTGAATAAAAGAAATATTTATAATATGCTCCAGCCTAAAGCACAATGTACCACAAGATCATGAGTTATGGCTTTCTTAGCATTTTGCAGGACTTTTTTTAAGCTAACTGCTGATAAGTTTGATACATCTTGGTCTTTTGTCTCAGAGCACTTCTTACAATACAGTCTACTTCTAAACAAAAAGCTTGTAGGAGGCCTTATTTCTTTAGGATCACATTAAAAAGATGTTTACAAAATTCAGGTACTCAACCATACTATAAAACAAAAATCTAGCAACATTATAATGAGGACTCATGCAAAATTTGGCTAATATATTTATCAAAAGGACTTTAAGAAAAAGGTTGTGTGTTTTTGTTTTGTTTTATTTTTTTCCCCTAATGTTTTCGCAGTCTTGTAGTTTACATTTAGGCATCTCAGTCAATGAAAAGTATGAAACCTAATTAAATGCCAACCTTGTAACATTACTGCATCTATCACATCCTTCTACAAAAGTGATTTCTCTATGAGGAAGACTAATGACAAGCCTACACAGGCAAAAGTTATCAAAGATAATCAGGAAATTGAGGAAGTATAAAGTTACAGTGTCAAACTTCAGATGAAATTTTGATTGGTTTCTTTGAAAAGGCATTTGTCCTTGAGTATGAGATGCCAAAGATTTCACCCTTGCAAACTGGAACTTTCTAGGTGACTACATATAGCATGATATACATAGCGTTCCACATTATATTATATAGATATATATATAAATAGAGTTCGGAGGTTCAGACTATATCAAAGGCAGAAGGCAGAGATGCACTCGAATCATTTTTTCAGGAAAAAAAATCCTTATCAGATTGAGGAACAGTACATTTGTATCAGAACAGGAATTTTCAGCAACACAAAATAACAAAAAAAAAAGCATTTGGAAACAAGTGAAACCTATTATTTCCCCATGAATGCTCATAGTTTGGCTTTTTTGTGACACCTACAAGCTACAATCTCATTTTAAAATAACTTTATTTTAGACCCCATTTACATAAAAAATGGAACATCTTTTTCATCTTTCTGCTCTTTTTTCATGCTGCTTATGATTTTGGTATTTTGGATTAACGCTTTCTTTTAACTTATTCTATCTCTCATTTTATTTTATGCATGTTTTCAACAGATGTTAAAGAAATGTTATTAACCTGCATTCAAAATGGTAATTCACCTTACCTGGTTGTTAAAGTTCCCTATTAGCCCCCTAACAACAAAGCAGCCTCAAATAATGCTTGCAAACCATTGTTCGTCCTCTTGTTATAGATTTTTTCCAACAGTTGCCTGTACCCACTACTTCATCTCTGGCTGGGTTCATTGATCCATTTCTCAATTCTGAATTTTAATGCTGAGTAAAATCCTTTCATTATAGTTTGGCACTGTACTTCCAAAATTCCATCCCATGAAATAAGAGAGAAAAAAAAAAAAAAAAAAGATGGCAGAAATTCTGTAGTTACATTGAAACTGATGAAGAAAATTTTAAAATGTCAGTAGGGAAATGGTGCTGAGAACTCATTAAAGTTTCTTCACTGTTTTCTTTACTACATACTGTAAAATAATTAAGCAGTACTTTTTAAAAATGGATTTATGCATAGTAAACAATGCTGTAAATTCACTTTGGAGTCTACCTTGTATTATTTATTAAAAAACAACCCTCTCATTGAGCTACAATAAAATATCTGAGAAATGAAAATTTATTATACTGGACATACATCGGTGCATCACTATTTGAAAGTCTTTTCAGTATGAAAGAATCACTTAACATTTTCTGTGAACACAAGCAATGAAAAGAAATACAGAAATACTTTTTAGGGGGGTCATATAATATAGCCTTGAGTGACATATATTCCTCTCAAATAGAACAAAGGAAAAGTTTGATTCAAAACAGTTTGAAGTGCTATGGAAAAAATAATCCATAGAAAATTCTACTGCTGTCTTTTCTGTGCACTGCTGCTTTTTAGCAAGATTTTATAAATACAGGGAGAGAACAAGGTTGTCTCAGGGTTATTCATTCAGTAGCCTACTCCTGAGTGCTAAAGTCATTCTTCAACAAAATACTTCTGATGTGCCACTGTGTGCTCTACACTCACAGCTACGTGTCCCTGCAGGGAACAGGCTGGTGACCACTCCACTGCAAGAGCAATACAAGAGCTCAATTAACACCCCCGGTGTGATAGGCCTCATTTGCCTACTTAATCAAATTCAGCCCAGAGCAGAGACACCTTTGCAGTCACAGCACTAAAATCACCTCCTGATATCATATGAGAATGGAAAAGGGACGAGCATAGTATGTCTCCTGCCTGGGAAAGGACAGAAGAAATGGCAAAGGCCACTATGGGAAGAAGTTTGGGAAGGGCTGATAGAGCACACCTGCAGCTCTCGGTGCTCTGCCAAAAAGCAGGATGGCCTTTTGCTGGCCAGTCTTGCACTAGAGTCATTAGTCACTGCACCTGTGCATCCATCTTCACTGCAAGGTATGGAAAAGAAAGGGATGCACGCAGAGGTCCAAGTATAAAAGTGCATGGCTCTTCCTGTGCAATGCCTAGAGGGATGTTCCTCTACTCAGTTTTCACACAGGGTGAGGTCACTATGGTACATTTAGTATTGTACTTTATAATTATGATTTTGAACTTAAAAAAACATAAAACTATCCAAAGATATCCAAGAAACAGATAACCCTTAAATGCATCTAAGCCACATGTTAGAGGCAGAACTAACATCCAGACACAAACTGAGAATAGCTGCATTGTCTACTGCATTATTCTAGTTTCTCAATATTTGTTGATTTGCCATCTCCTTTGCTTGGGAGATAGAAATTTAAGAATCCTGAAAAAAAAGCACCTCTTTGATAACTTTAGGAATGTCAGAGTTGGTGCATGGACATCCATGGAACAGTGCCGGGAAAGGTGAAGTTCACTTGCATGGGCACCATCTAACCAACAGTTTCTGGCACTTCTGGTTTGTAAGAATTTGTGGTGGTTTTACCATGCTGTGCAGCGAAACCCCACAACCGCTCTCTCACTCCCCCTCTTAGATGAGGAGGGGGAGAAGTAAATCAAAGAACAACTCACGGGTTGAGATAAGGATAATTTAATTAAAGGGAAATAATAATAATTAAATAAAGATTATTATGAACTAAACAATTTAACTAAAGGGAAATAAAAAGGGAAAGAGGAAAAGAGAGGGGGAAAGGGAAAAAATAAAAAGAAGGGAGGAAAACAAACAAATAAAACAAATGAAGGCTATGTGGAAGCGCAGAGGAAAGAAATTACTCTCTACTTCCCACAAATGAGCGATGATTGACCATGTCCTTGAAGCAGGGCCTCAATGCACATAGCCGGAGTTCTGGAGGAGGACTGATGTTTTCCCAACGAGAGCCCACCCCTCCCCTCTTCTTCCTGTTTCCACCTTTTATTGCTGAGTGTGACATCACATGGTATGGAATATCCCTTTGGTTGGTTTAGGTCAGCTGCCCTGGTGATGTTTCTCTCCTCACTTTTTGCCCACCCCCTAGGAGGGTTAGAGAGAGGCCCGATGCTGTGCCACTGCTGCTCAGCAGCAGACACAACACTGGTGTGATAACACTGCTGTTCAAGCTACAAGTGCAGAGTACAGCACTGCATGGGCTGCTGCCGGGAAAGTTAACATTCCAGCCAGACCCAGTACAGAATTCAGTGCTAGTACCTCAGAAGGCAAAAGATGTATCAGAAAGGCATAGATTTTATTAAAGAGATGAAAAGCTTGTTCTTTATTATTGCCTAATTGTATTGTCTCTCTGTAGGTTAATAGACCAGAGATCTACTACCACTGCAGGCCTTGCTTCAATCAAGTTATTTCAGCACAGACTCCTTGACTTTGAATGAGATCCAACTGCACAACTTGCTTTAAAAAGACCACGTTTCTTGTTTGCTTGTGTAAAAATGATGGCTTGCTTCCACTTCTTCACTTCGTATGATCCCACACAATACAGCAATGTAGTTTTTCTGCTTCTGTTGCTTTTGTAAGGACTACTGGGAATTGTGTTCCCTTTTACGCTTTCTCATGAATAGTTGCATTTCTTACATAGTTTCCTTTAATCTTCACTTTCAGAGGATTATTCCTGTGACTCAGAGGTGGCCTTAGCAAGTGAGTGTAGTTTCTCATTCATTTATTTTGCTGTGTACTAAGCTAATAAATCTAAGCAAATGCAAAAGTCAGTGCAGGTCTTTCAGAAGGTTATATGATCAATATGGTTAAGCATGAAATTAAAGCCAAACCAGAATTTTAATAACTTGTCATTTTTTCTTTACCTCATTACAAAATCTATTCACTAGATGTTTCACATATTCCCTTCTTTACTTTCCTACCCTGTTATTTTTATTCAGTTCTCAGTCTTTCACAGTTTACCTGAAGCCACCATGATGAAAAATGTTCTCTTGCTAGAAATCCTATCTGAGATGAGGTGCACATTAAGCTAGTTTCATTTGATAATCCATTTCAGTTCACCATATCACTTTCAGTAAAAGTGTATCAGTGAGCAATAGAAAAAAATCCTCTTTAGACCTGCAGCTCTTAAAGGAAATTGTTTGGGGGATAAATTCTACAGGGCCACATGGGTCTGTTTTTCCACATTGTATCACACCAAGCATTGCAGCAAAAACACAGCTCAAGACATGAAGCATCTTCTCATTTTCATGCTCAGAAATTCAGTTGCCTTTTTTTTTTCCTTTTCCTTTTAAACTTACCCAGCCTCAGCCAACCTAACTGCCAGACATCGCTGGCCCAAAAGGTGTCTGATCAGTTCATTAATCATGGCCTGAACTTCAGCACAGCATAAGAAAGTAATGCAGAAGCAGCAGCTGCATACCTGCATATGCCTGGCTGGAACCTGAAGCTGGGCAGGATTTGACAAATGAGCAGCTCAGTCCTTAGCAGCAGCTTTCATCAGAGACAGGCAGATGCCCAGGGACTGCAACTGCTTCAGCCCTCTGATTTTTATCCTCCTTTGCTGTCTGAATCTTTAAGTCCCTCTGAATTTACCTAATTAAGCAGCATGTATAAGAACTGACAGCATGTATAGAGACTACACGCTCTGCTGTTTGGGATGCTGTTACATAGCCATTGCCAGCTATATACATATGACACACACACGTATAAAGAAAATCCACCTTATACAGATTTCTTTTTACTAATTTGTGAGATTATTCTATCTTCCTGTTAAAAGAATATGTCTTATGAGTGTTCATATTGACTAATCAATAAACAGTAGTTCCAGATTTTTGGCTAAACTGAGTACTTTTTTGCAACTTAACAAAACCAAAAATTAAACAATAAAAAATAAACAATTAAAACAACATGGATGAAAAGAACTACTAGAAAATTATAGCAGAATTAACTAAATTGAATAATTTAGGAATACTTTCTTCAATGTTATTCTACTTTAAGATCCAAACAGACCATCTCAGAGGCAATCAGATGCCTACATCTATTTAAACTGAGTCTTCTGAATTTTCAGCATCACCCATTCATAAAGCTATGCAGGAGAATTGACTACACAGATAAAGGTACACTAAATTCATTTGGGGATCAGTTCTTTATTAAAGGAGAAACTATCTTTTTGCATTAGAAGTACGATACTTTTTCATCTCTAACTTTTACTGAGATTTAGAAAATTAATTAATTGTTGGAATATCCTCACTTGCCATATTTAAGATAATTGTTCATAGACCAAATGTAAAGTGTTTTTTCCTTAGCACAAAGCACAAAACTTGAAAAGAGGAAAAAGACAGTATAATTAAATAAAAGAGCTAGTCAGTCACCTCATTCTCTTTTTACATAACCTTTTACTGTAAACGAAAAAAAAGTTATTCTGGAACACTTAGCAACTGTCACTAACTAGTCTATTACATTCCTATAAAATATTTTAATTAATCTTCAGATTTTTATAAGCATTCATTTTGAACTTTTCATAGCTTAATTTAAAAAGCTGATATATATTGTGTGAGTTTTACATTCAGACCCCCTGAAATCAAGTCCCATCGTCTGCTAGATTTTACCCTGTGACTAAAAATCCCAAAGCATTACCCTGATTTTTCAGAATGAATCAATCAACACAGCCACAACATGCATACCTAAAAATTAAGGCTGAGCTGAAACTGGATACTATAACAACCATGGAATCCACACCACACCAGGACTGATGATGAAACAAAGACTGCCTCATGGATTTGTTGTTGTGGTAGAATAGGGTAGGAAAGGGAACAAGGCAGGAAGTTTGCCCAGTGGGGCATTCAGCCTTGGCATTTCCCTCTCTCTAAAATGGGTCATGAAGTAAAGCATCTCCATTAGCATAATTCAATCTATCCATAACTCAGAGCTGGTAAGCATTCAGGATCTCCACGTGGCTGGTACCTATTCTTACATGGTCTTTGTCAAAGATGAATGTCAAAAAGTGATGTGGTGATGGTACTTGCTCTTGGAATGGTTACAGATCTCTTAATTGAATGACTTCATGAAGTGCAGTTTACAGCCCAGGTCTACTCTCTCTCAGATTAATTCCCTAATCATCAGCAAAGACTTCGGTTCCTTGTCACTGTCTGTTTCTGGTTTTGTGATGTTCACATGCTCAGCTGTAAGATGGATAAAGAAGTGGAGAGGACTTATCTCTAATACTGGATTTTGGAAGTAGGTGCATTCTCCTTGAACATGGGGAAACATCTCATTTCTCTTCAGGGAAGGCTGTCAGCTACACACCCCTTATTTCCTGAGTGCAGGAAGGAGGGAGATATCTAATGAATCTATGCAAAGTTAGCAGCCTTGGGAAGGATTAAAAATACCATCTCAAACTGAGGTGGACTTTAGGCACTGATAGGCAGGTAAGTTGCAACAGACACAGCAGGACTTGTCATGAGACTGTGCCTCACCTTCAGAGAAAAGATGCTCAGAGGGCATCTTCCTACTGGCAGTAAGCTAGAAAACATTAATTTACTTGTTTGCGCACATAGAAGGCCAAAGATGATCTTTTGGTAAAACATCAGTTACTTGGGGAAAGTGTTATCAGAAAGTATATATCACATTCACAAACAGATTTAACTAAAATATCTCAAGACTATGATCAATATTACTTTACACAAATGGCATCAGGCTATAGATTAAAAAAAAAAAAAAAAAAAAAACACACACACACAATCAGTCCATAGCTTTATCTGCATAACTCTAGAAGAATATTATCTCAGGTTGCTGGTGAGAGAGAGCACATCACAGCCAGAATTGTTCTTTCTTTCTTTGTAAAAGCGTGTAGCCAAGAATATGAATCCTTCCTCAAAATCCTAGATTACATTGTGGCAGGTACTTAATATGACCATACCCAAAAAGGATACATTCTTAGAAATCTACCACTGAAATCAAGGACACTTCCAATATATCTTTAATTCCCATATTTTATCAGTTTAAATGGTTGAGAAAAACTTCCTGGCCATCGCTCTGAAATTGTTTTTTCCACTTCAGACTAATTTATGGTCCATTTCTCTCTCAGTGGTTAATCCCAGTATTTGTATTACACAAATTCACGATGCATTTGAAAACTGAAACATTTTCAACTGCAGCACAAAATTCTTTATGACAATGTTTCAAAGAACAGGCACTTCCAACATGCCTCAAGAGGCAGCAGGCAATAGAGTAGGGCTTGGTGTGACATTTGAGGAATGCTGTCTTCAAGTATTTGAGGGAGTCTATTTCAGTTGTGGAATCACATCAACTTAATATATAGCAGAAACTACAGAAAGTGAAAAACTTTGTTTAAAAGACTTTCTTCTCACTGCATTTTGCTTTCAACCATGGTAACAAGCTGTCAAATAATAATAAAAAAAAAAAAAAAGGAAGAGATCTGGACTTAGGCAGAGATTATCGTTTAAAGCCCATTGTACAAATGTATGTAGCATTTGCCCTTAAGTAAGAGGGGTAGTTTCCTTAGCATTGGTTGAATAGTTGAATATTAAGCACAAGTCCATGTTTACAAAGCATCCCAGACAGACATATTAGATAATATTTAATACAGAAATATAAATCAAGTTTCACCATAAAACAGGTCCATTTAGCAGATTACAAAATGCGAGCAGTAAAAACAGTCAACAACAGTGACTACTTAGTTGGGCCTATAGACAAACCGAGCCTTTGTCCTAACTCTCTTCACGCGTATTAGAAGATAACAGGATCACAACACCAGTGCTTGCACAGGTTTATATTAATGAAGATGAGCTACCTATCTATTCATTATGCTTACCCATACAGAAAAAAGGTATGGATTAGATTTAGCGCACAAACTTTCAACAATGTGTAGTTCCCACTTAGTGTTAAGTATAAATTTAAAGGAACACCTGAAAGATAAAACATGGGCCAAATCTTATCAACAGGGAAGTTTAATTGGGTTCCCCACTGTCTGTACTCCTTACTAGATACCTATAGTGTGAAAATAAATTGGTGACTTGAGTCATGTAAGCAGAGCAGAGTGCCTGCATGCGAAAATCTCAATAAGCACATATTTTAGTTTCTGACAGTGATTCTACATTTCAGAACAAACACTCATTATAGAAAAAGCAATAGGTTCAATACAACAAATTAACTACAGTTTTCTAACACTTTCAACTATACTTCCTCATTCATCTTTGTTAATTATCATCTAATTATCAGCATAATGAATTATGCATTAGATTTTGAAGATGGAAGAGTTAACTAGTATTGCAACAGTTGTGGTTGATGCAAACTACCAGATGTGGTAGATGCACCTATGCAAGATCTGAACAGTGTAGCTCTACCTCTTCACGATTCAATTACTGTCACATTACATTTTGATCTTACTTGTTACATCATTTGAACACAGCATGGTCTATTATAGTAAAAGTAGTAAGATACTACCGTTACCTGTAACAGAAGTAAATGAAAATCCTGGGAACTTTCTCAGTTCCTAAGAGTTCTGTGAAAGTGCCTTGAATCCCTAATGCAAAAGACTTGATTAAGGCTTGTTCCCTTTAAAGTAACATATTTTGTAGATTCTAGTGGCTTTCCAGTAATTTAGCCTCCAAAATGTGCTTCTTAATTATAAGTGAAACAACTTTTTTTAGTAGTAACATTATAACCAGTATCCACAACAACTATGGCAAATGGTTTTGAATTGTGAGCTTAGAAAGCTTGCAATGCAAACATCAGTCTGAAAAATAGAGCACATCATTTGGTAGACAAGAAAGGAAAAGCCTGAATGACTTTGTGAAATAGGAGTATTGGCCTTCATCTCTAATACAGCTTTCTTCTTGCATCGTCTATTACTTAATTTCCATAGCAACCCACAGGAGCAAGAAGTCAGCATTTCAAAGAAATCTGAATTGATACAATACACAAAAAAGAAACAATGACAGAATAAGAATAAGACAGAAAAAGACAGGGAAATTCTGCTTTATGGAACACTCAGGGTTACTGAAAAGCTACACTAGTTTATACTAGATTTACGTAAGTTACAAGTACCTTATAAAGTACTGGTTGCCAGTGATTTCTACAGCAGTATAACCCAAAATAGTGATAAATGCAATTTATCAATAAAGTATGAGTGAAGAGTCAACTCTGCTTTCAAATCTTTCAAACAGTGGTTAATAAATCAAAAAAAAAAAATATATCAGCAGAAACTTTCAAAAGGCAAAGTGAACGGCATTTAATTCTCAATAACCCTGTTAGTATAATTGGTTGTTATCTGCTAAGGCTGGACTAGCACCTCTGCTTGATGATTTTTGCAAGGAAAAATATATCTGACGTCTAGAAAGAAGCAAAGTTGTATTATCAGTACAGAATGACATATCGCATAAGCTGTCATATGTGACAGTCACTGGGAATAACCAAAGAAAATGCTGATTTGCAAGAAAAGTGTGTTTTCCCAAGTGCTAAGAAGAAAACTATACAGTTTTATCAATCCAGCTTACAAATCCCTTCTGGCACTCTACAATTGATCCAAGGTTACCCAAAATAGATTAAGTTGACAGCCACTTAAGTTCCAATTTTTTTTTAGGGGCAAAAAGCACAAGCATTATTTAAAGTTTGCAGCGAGCTGCTACAGCACCTCATCACAGTTGGTTTACATGTGGAAATAAGCAAAAACAAGTGTCTGCGAAAAAGAACGTAGCCTTAGTGTGGAGATAAATCTGTAGGGAAGAGAGAAAATAAAAAGCTGGACCTTCCCCCTCTATGGCCATGCATCCCGTGGGTGCTGTGCTCCCTGTTAGGGCACACACGTGAGCAGGTGAAGGCACGTACACACGCAGCCCCATCAGGGTGCAGGTATGCCAGTGCTCAAGGGAACCCCTCACACTGTCTGAACACCGCAACGTTCAGAAGCCTACATGCTCTGTTTTTATTATCCCCAGCCACAAATTAGTCCGTAGGTTTCTTTTTATTACTTACAAGATGAGAATTATAAACATAAAGCAATGCCATCACTACATTAAACGCAGGCAATCGTCCTGCTACCACGCCGCACGGTTAGACCACAAAGAAAAACAGTCGTTACCTGTGTGAAGAGAACCTGTGATTAGCCTGAGAAGGTACTGGGCAAATTTCATGATTTCACGCTTACACCGCTTCCTACAGCCACTCATCTTAAGCAACAAGGTATTCCTCTGAGAAGAGCCGGGCACTTTTGCCGATAGAGGGAACCGTTCCTGGCAGCAAACTTCTGAGGCAGTTGGCAGCCTCGCAACTCGCCTTCTCCCAGCAGCCGAACCCAAACTCCCCCGGCTCCTTCCCTCCGCTGCCTGCCGAGCACAGCCCCGGGGCACCGGAGGGCACCGGGGGGCGCCGGGGGGCCGGAGCCGCTCCCGCCGCAGGCGCTGCCCGCGCACAGCCCGCGGCCGGCTCGGCGGGCACCGCAGCCCCGGGGCGGGGCCACGCACCCCTCACATCACACACACCCCACAGACATCACACACAGACACGACACACCACCACACGCATCACACAGGCTCCGCTTTGCCCCTCAGGGAATCAGCAAGGGAGAAGAGGGCACGGCATCGCTCCGTTTTGCTGGGAGGAGGATGGAAAAAAATAAATCACAGCACAACATCAAAAGGTGGATTTAACAGAAAACATCCCAGCGGCGGATATCTCAGCGTGCTGCTCAAGGTCAGAGCAGAGGTCTGCCTCCCCTCCAGCTCACCTGCAGAAGGCAGGGGAACTGGGCAGCTCCTGGCTGGCCCCCCGAAAGATGCAGGGCCCCACGGGGTCCCCAAGGCTGGGGCAGGCAGCAGCCAACAGACCTCAGCTAGGGTGGCTCCAAGAAAGGCTTTTTTTTTGGGGGGGGGGGGGAAGCTGCACGCAGTCTTTGCTGCTCCCGCATAAATTCATGCTTTGCTGCCTTGCGTGAGAGAAGCATTTCCTATTAATAAAAGTGATCTGCTGAAGTCTTTCCCCATGAGCAGAGAAGCTGAAGAATACGTTTTCATTTCCCTCGGACTACTTCCCTGGACTACAGAAACACAGAACAACTCGGAGTATTGCATTAGATGGTGATGCAATATGTAATGCCTAATACAGTTAAAAGAAGACAAAGAACCCATTAAGGAAAAGCTTAACAGAAGAAAATCACTGTCTGATCTAATTTTAATGACAGCATCGACCACACAAACATTTTGGTGAATGCCTTTAAAAAACTGTAATAAACACAAATGCACATCTTCAAACTATTTTTGTACTGTGCACTGAGCAGAGATAAATACATTATAGATGCAACACATCAAAGCATTAGCAAACTTGCAGTTTGATGACATGTTTTCTGTCTATGCTAACTAAAACACAAGCCTTCTCTCTTATGCTTGCTATGAGGCCATGAAGCTATCAGAAAGAGCAAAAATGAAATACCCCCAAGAAATCCCCGTTTTACCCCATTGCAGGGTTTAGCCCTGGAAGGAACTAGGCAAGTTTCAGCGTTTTGTATTTGCACTGCTTCTTCCTACAGCCACTCTTCAATTTAGAAACAGCATTAAAAAATAATTAAATCCACCACCAACAAGAAAACAAAACCTTGCCACAGAGAGTTTAACACCAATGCCACCTTCTTCTACCTCTGAAAGGGAAATTCCCTAAACAGCTGGTAGAAGTGAAGATGGATACTGAAAACACAGACGAGCATCTCGTCTTTGGCTGAGGACAGAAGAGGCCAATGCAAATGGTTCTCAGCCAGAGTCCTTGACCTGCTTAATCCTTTAACATTTTTAATTGCTTTATATAAATTTCACTTGCAGTAGTACTTCAAAATGAAGAAGTGAAATACTGTTTTTCTAAAGCTTTAAATAAGCATTGTCACCATGATAATTTTTTCCCCTCCCCTAAAACAATGTAGCATCAGTTCTGACACATTTTCCTAAACCTTTTACATTTCAATACAGCAATAACAGTAATTACTGTCTAAGAAAAAGTTCATGTAAGGTTTCTGACCAGTTTGAATAAGAGGCTTTTAACAAAGAGCGTAATATTCTGATAAAACTGGATTCAAATCTAGCTCCCATTGTTTTCCTGCTCAAAACAAATGGCTGTCTAATCTTTGAAGAGAAGCCACATACACCAAATCAAAAAACAATCAAACAAACAAAACAAAAAACCAACATGCAGATCAGGGAAGAATGAAAAGGAAAATCATAATGAAGAATAGTTAAAAAAAAAAAAAAAAAAAAAAAACACCATGGTTTTGTCAATAAATACATTATAGTGAAATAACGTTGGAGAATTCCAACTCCTATGTATGGGCAATATATACTTTTTTTTTTTTTTTTTTTTTTTTAAGATGGGACACATTAAAGCCTCCAGAAACAGTCTCTGCACTGGAATATAAAAATACTTTTTATTATAAGAATGATTGTCCCCCTACTAATTCATAATATATATAGGTCTGAACTAAAATATTTTTATTATTTTTATTTTTATTAAGATTTCTATTAATATCAGAAGGACATGATCAGTTCCTGGAAATTCTGACTTGGGAATCAGGTACTTAGAAATCAGGGCTTAAAAACCACTACTGAAGTACAATGTATATTATAATAATATAGAATAATATTAGAATAAAGTATGCAAAACAATTCTTTTCCCAGAGTTTAAAAAAAAGCAAATGCAAGGAGAATGTAATTATTGTTTGTAAGCTCTTGGATTTTCAAATTAGTTTACCCAGCCCAAGTGACAGGCACCCCAAAACAACACAAAGCAACTTATTTTATTTTGAAGTTCTTGGAATGCATGAAATAAAAGGGCAGGAAATGTGTTTTTATTTGTTTTAAAAGAGACCAACCACAGCAGTACTTTAAATACAAAATAGAAAAGTTCCCATGAATGTACGAAGTGTACTCTACAGCTCTTAGTAATCAAATATTTTCTATGAAGATTTTCTATGAAGATTTTTAAACACAGCTATGGGAAAAATCTTCCTTAAAAAGAATAATCCATTGTGATGACTTAGCATAAAATGGGAAATGTTGAATTAGCTAGCACTCTAGTTTCTTTTTGAGAAAAAAAGAACTAAATGCAGATTGCATTTAATAACAAAATAAAGCAAAATCACATGTTAAAAATACTCCATCAGAAAAACTTGAATGTCATAGCTAACAACAGCAAGGACTCAACTTGCAAAAAAAGCGCTGCATTTTTTTATTTTTTTTATTTTTTTAAGAAAAAAAGATAATAAAAAATCCCTGCAATAAGGATGACATTGCCTGTTAGATGCAAGTCCACTAGACTGGCAATAAAAAAAATAAATAAATAAATAAATAAAAAAAAACAAACAAAACCACAAAACAACATGAGTTGAAGTGACATATGCCGAGTACACAAGCTGATCAGGTTCTTGGAGACTATTTGCATTGTATGTTTCATTCACATACATTATTTAAAGCATTCTTCCAACTTCAAAGAGTGCAATTTCCTCCTGAAGTAGCCTGTGCTATTCCTTAAAAAGAACAAATTTGAATCTTCTAAAAACGACAAATTCAGTAAGCGGCCTCAACCTCAGAAAGGGTCAACCAGGAGCACTGAGAACCTGTATACAGTTTCCTCACTGTTGACTGAAGAGCCTTGCCAGAGTCTTTGTTCATAATGCAAATGCTGAATTCCACAACTGAACATTTTATCACAGTGTTTCTAGCCACCTTATTTCAAAGAACAGATATTTACAACCTAAGCACATGGCAAGAAATAACAGATGGGCAGAAACAAGCAGATGGGTGAACACAAGGTAACAGTGAGATGTTTATGGTCAGCGCAATAAACAGCTGCCATGCATAGATGACCATCATCATATCTCCTCTCAGTTGCTCCTTGCCTGTCATAAATGTGAGAGTCTTTCTAAATCGAAGTCCCCAGTGTATTTATTTTAATAGCTTTTTTTTTCTTGACTCAACAGTATCTTGTAGCAGGGTGTCCAAAGCTGATTACCATCTAAAATAGATGGTAGCAGGATTAGAGCCCTTTTTCACATAAAGCACCAGAAACTGCAGAATTCCACCATATTAATCATTTCTATAACCATACCAGCCATGGCTTTAGCCACAAACAGTAAGCAGCAATACAAATTTCTCCCCAAAATTGATTATTTTGCCCAAGTTTAAGTCTTAAATAATAACACAAACCAGCAATTGTTACATGCTAGAATGTGAGCTGGGAAAGTAGAGAGGCAAACAGATATTCCCTTCCTCACTGTTCCATACCAACTAGGGGATGAGGCTAAATTTACTTGGTTTAGAACTGTTATTGCTCATTGCTTTCTGTCCTGAATGTTACAGCAATAACAGGCAACACAAAAATCTTTCTACTTTATCTACTCCATATTAAAATGGATATTCATATCGGATGTGGACATAGCCTTGTTCTGTCGTGGGTGGGAATAGTAATTGCCACAGAGCCCAGAACAGTTAGCAGGGGGATTGCCAATGTACTTAGTTAAGGCAACAACTTACTTTTTATATAGCAAAAACAAACAAAGGCTTCATAGCAAAAACAAACAAAACAACAACAACAACAAAAAAACTTCATAGCATCCCAACTTCACTTATACATTCTGTCCATGATGTTTCTTAATGTGCAACACAAAAGAACAAGAGACCTTTACCACTGCCTATACCACAGAAAATTAATGCACAATCTTCCTGCTTCTGTCCCTAGTTTTTAGCTTCTCCTGAAAGCTTGCTAAGAATAATATCCTCAAAAATCAAACAACTAGTGCTGTGCTGAGAATAGTACTACAGAAAAATGACTATCTCATACTGTTCACATATCAGCGAGTCATACACATGCTCCATTCTAATAGCTAATACTTGTATACAAGAAATTACTTCCATTGCTGTTACATTTCTAGACCCTATAGTTTCAAACTTAATTTTGTTACATTTATGGAGCTCAGTAAAACCTGGTGGCTTAGCCAGCAAGAACATAAAACCTTTGACCAGCATAACAAAAACACTTCTTAAAACACTTGTCATTTGTCTCTATTATTTCTGACTTCCCTGTAACTAGCTACTCAATCAGAATGCCTTTTTTTTTTTAAACCTACTCTGTGTCCTTGAAGCTTACCCCAGGGATTCATTTACACACAACACTCTAAGATGATACTGCAGACGGTCAACGAGGAGCTACAGCTGCCTCAACCTCCCACACAGTCCTCTCTTGCCTAATTAAATATTCATCACTCCCGAATGCTGTGGTGTCAAACATGAGCAACTTCCCAGCCTGACCTTCCACAGCCAGCCAGAGGTTTGTGCTGGAGAATAAACAAGACTGGGACTTACCTGCTGAAACATAAAATAGCATAATGCAGTTTTCATGTTGCACATTAAGTTTTGTGCACATGCTGTAAAATTCTTACTGCAGAACGTAGAGTACTGCCTTTAATGTTCAATATAACTTGAATCTCTGTATGCAAAGCTAACTATAAAAACCTGCATGAGCAGTGTTACGAATAATCTTTCTGCAGAACACTAAAATCTATTCACCCTTATTATACAGACCCCATTTTGCACGTGCAGCCTTATCTTCCAACTTAAACCAATTCTGAGTGTTCTCAAATGGAAAAAAAAATGTACACTATCAACAAGTATATGGGTTCTCTCTTTGTTTTGTGGCTCTGAGTTCATAAGTGTCATAAATTCACATATGCCGTCCATAAGAAGTTTAAGTTTTGCCCCCAAGATGAAAGAATTAATTCCTAATTTCTCTTCCCCATGGAAAAAGATATCTGGAGTTATACTCATTTTATTTCTACTAGACTCTACACACATTTAGATCTCTATTTAATGGAAGAGAGAAAAATCTTCCATCTCATCTTCTCAGTCAAGTGCTAACCTAGAGTTTTCAGGGATCATTCCCCCATGATCACCACCACCTCTCCATCATTTTTGCTATCCCAAAACAATTGTGAATGCTGTAAATTTGCAGTTTAATCAGTGAGTCAAACTAAATGTGCAAAATTTAAATTTAGAGGTGCAACTCCTGAAGTCTTCACATCATCACATGAGTTGTGAAGCATTTGGGTCAATATACTGCAGCTACTACCTCAGAGAGGAGAAACAAAAGGCAGAAGCAACCTCCCAAGCAGCTGTTCAGAGCCTACATTGTATATCACCCTTGGTTAGAGTAATTTTGAAACAGCTGTCCTGAACCCCAAAATTGATCCTGTTAAGTATTCACATATAAGCATATATGAAGTACAAAGTTAAACTATCCCAATGCTAGGCCCGCAGTGTCTGTCTTTCCCATGCTAGCAGGGTCCTGCAGATACTGAGGACAGCCTTTCTACAATGCTGCACTACCTTTTAGTTATAAGCAGTTACTCATCTACTCCCCAGTTTACCAGAACTGTTGCAATTGCAATACTGGCCCATAGATTTTTCCACATAATACGGGTGATTAGCTCTCCCTATATATATATAATAATTAAAATTATTATTTTCCTATTTGTTCAAATTGACTTAGAATTGATCTGGTTAGTCTGATAGACCTGACTTGAACCCTGTTCATCCATAAGAAAAGTTCATATATGCTCAGAATTGTACCACTCAAAACTAAGTTTTTCTACACTGCACAATTATTTGCATCACAGAGAAATGAAAAACACATTCCAAAAGTTTTATTTATTTTATTTATCAACTCCATTAAGTTTGAAATCCATCTTGGCTTCACATTATGGATAAGCCTGAAGAAGCTACACATTACGTAGTGCAAATAGGATGCAATGATCAAGGATTTAAATGGATGTGATGCTCTCATTTATCTTTGCTGGCCCTGTAAAGTAAAATCTCTGAGTTTGCATTATGATCTTGAAGTCACACACTACACACAGCTGCAGATTTTGATGACCTTATACAACATCCATGCAGTATCATTTTTCTCCCTGCCTCCTAACACACATTCTTATGTGGCCGTATATACTGCCACTTCTCCAAGAAGTATGGCCACGACTACCTGCAGCTTCAGGCAAGCTTCCCTCATCTGTCCATGTAATGCTTCTTTAAATCAGTCCTCAAGGACCAGAGACAGGAGGAGGAAGAATAAAAGTTAATCTTAGAGATTAAAAAAAGCAGTACAATGGAGCAAAGAAGGAATTTAATCTTGTGTGTGACCCACAGGCATTAATGAAAGGCTAAATCTTTGATTCCTAGCTCAGAGCATCTCATAGCACAGGTGGTATTTGGGCTGTTGTGCTTCAGAGCTCAGGAAACCATAGAAATTCAGCATGACATCACTGCAGTCCCTTAGCAATAACAGTCTAAAAAGATTTAATCACATGAGGGCCTTCAGCATAAATTTAAGTCATTTTCCAACTCCCTAGCCTAAGGAAGTGAAGTAGTTTTTATTATGAACTCAGCTATTATGAGGTTACAAGTCAGTGATAACCACAATAATCTATATATGGTCTAGGCAAGCAAAAGAAAACTTCATTAGTTGGCTGTAAATAAATTTCCAACTTAGAAGCCTAGAACAGGAAGTTAACTGCAAGGCTGGTAATGGCAACAGAGCATTTCTCTCATTTCTATACAGCAGCACAATAATTCTTCTATCGCACACACTCTTCTGAGCATTGGTGTTGATGAAGGATACAGGAAAATACCACCAGTTACCAGAAAAATGATGGTAAACTTCTGAGGTCTTGTACAGTACAGGGGCAAGTGAGCATTCTTAAGCCCTACAGAAAGTTCTTAGTTCATAGCTGCTCCATGTGCCTGAATATAGAATTTCAGTCACCAAGTAGAATCACATTTTATATTACAGAAATTATGACTTCCAACTTTCCCCCATCGGAATAGGACAGCTACTTCTACTGCAGAAACTATATTAAAAATGGAAGAGATAAGCTGTTCAGTCAAAAAATAAATTCTATTAGAGTTATCTCAAGTCCAAGGAACTAGATTGAGAAAAAAATCTCTGAAATTTCCAATACACAGGTAACTTGTCAGGTATAAGCATCTTAATTGCAAAGATGCCCTTACCAGTTTCTGTCAATAAAGAATTTATGGCATTATGTACAGCTTTAGTTCTCACCTCTTGGTTAAAGTGGATAATTCCACACTCCTTAAATTAAAGATGCTTTCAATTAGTAATCACATTTCATCCTACGTTTTATATCATCATTAGCCAGACTCCCCCATATTGACTGGGGGATTGATTTCAGAGAATTCAAGTTGGTCACATTTTACTAGCTTAACTTTGTTTTCCACATGATGACTGAGGGGGAAAAAAAAGAAAATTGGGTAACAGATGTTTTATCTAGTTGATTTTCTCTGAAGGTAAAATGTTTATTTGAAAACATGTATAGAATTTTCTCACTTTTTAATATTGTTTCTAAATAAAACATTTTGCTTTGGCTGTGGGGGGGTGGGGGTGGGGGGAGACTGGCACAACAAGTGTGCTTTTTGTGACTCTGTCTTGGAAAATAACTAATAAAAATTAGAATAGTACCAACAGGAGGAAGTCTTATTTCAAAACATTTTACAGCCTGAGGGAAGATTATGATACTACCTAGGGAAGGAAGAAGGATGATATCAAAGTGAAATTATTCCTGAAGGTCTCTGGTCATGGATCTCATTGCACTACAAGATCTCAGATCAGTATGAACTTTTGCAATTGGACTAATAACTTTTCTTTCTATATATATATTTTGATTATGAATTATTTTATATTTGCTTATTTAAACATTAACTCTTGACTCTGTAGATGTATAGACCAGATACAGACAATGTGTCGTATCTGGTGTGCTGCTTCTTTTGCCCACAGCAAGATTTCGTAACGCCTTCTCCTACCATAAGAACATGTATTCCTTCCAGTCGACTTTCACAGCAACACATCCTCATGGTCTAACCACTTTCATTCATTAAAGGCAGTGCTATTTCTGAACTTCCTTAGCAGTAGAAGAACATAATTTCCTCGCATTGACCTTGTGCCCACTCTAAATGTGGGGTTCAGACTGATCACCATAGCACACAGACAGCAAGAAGCAAACCAATTTTTACTTTATATCATTAAAGACATTCCTGCACCTGAAAAAGTAGCTAAGGTATCTGAATTGGGTAATAACAGAGTTTCTACATCACTTAGATCTTTCACAGTAAATTAGACTTTTCTCAGGGGCTGGGTTCTTTCTTGTACTGCCTCTCCAGAGGCTCCTATCCTGGTTTCCCTTCTAGAAATGGATTTTCAAAACCATTTCCACTCCTTGTCCAGACTTTATTTACTTCTATAAAGATGCTTTCTTTTATAACTCCCCTTTATCTGGTCCATTACTAGATAATCTATTCCATGGCTATAAACATCTGGCATTTAAACTAAAAAATCTGGTTTGCCCAGAGCAACAGCTATCCCTTTCCCAGCAGTGCTTTAAGCAGAAAGTGATCAAATTTTAATGATACTCTTTTGTTATCTTAAACCAACTGCAAAAATTACCCCCGTCACTTCCCCTGGGTTTGAAGGATATCAGCGAATTTATCCATTCTAAATGGCACAAAGCTTTTGGTGGTTAAAATGCACATCTGCTCTAAAGAGATGACAAAAGTTGTAACAAAAATGCTACAGTACTCAAAAGTTTAAGCAATCAAATACTTAAGGCCAAGGCATTATTCCAAAGTTAAAGAACCCTTTACAAATCTGAATTCAGAATGAAGATGGAAAAAAAAAAGCTTCATTTTCAAGCCTATAACTTTTTTCCTATCAGAGACCTATAAAAAAAATTCAACTTACAAACAATTAGCTATTGCAGATCTGCCAAGTATCAAATACCCTGAAAGATTTTTGTTAACAACTTCATAATAAAGATATTCTGCTTGCTGAATCCTCAGTGTTTTTCTATAGTTTTTTTCCTCCCTATAAGCTTTTGGTTTTGAGGTAGTCATATACACAAAAAGATTGCTCTGATCTGCATACAGCTGAGAAGACTGTCAAACCCTAGCCATAATTATTAGTTTTATTATTAGTTTTTGTAAACATGTGTGGAGTCTGTGAGCTTCAATTCTATTACAAAACACTCTACGAACCCCAGAATTACATTAATAATCCACCTGGAATGAAATGTTATTTTCAAAGTGGCAGGTAACATATATACACATGTGACTGGTAAAGGATACTTCTCTGAAAAAAAATTGAAATACTTTACTTAAAAATAGATGCACAGTGGTCTAAGCTAATCAGAAAGTGCATATCAGGATAATGCATTAAAAATTCAGTAGAACTAGAACTGATCTTCTTTGCTAAAGACAACTTTTTGCTGAATCTCAGAGATAAAACAAAAATCACCAAAATTGCTCTACAAAGTTTGTGCTCTACAGAAATTCCTTGGCTCAGACTCCTTTGCAAAATAAGTCTTTTACTGTCACTCCTGCTATTTGAAAGGGTCAATGAATCCATGATACTGAGATGTATGCTTCTGTATTTTCTTTCCATTCTGGGGTTTGAAGCAGCTACACTTCTTTTAGAATAACAACCTCAAAAAAGATATAATATAAACATTGCCAATATAGATGCTTCAATTAACTGGCTTCCTCTACCCCTTTAAAGAAGAAACCATCTTTCTCTTCCTCCCTCCCTCCCTCCCTCCCCCCCCTCGCCCCCCCCCCCCCCAATAACTCAGTAAGAAAAGAGACTCCATAAGCAAAGAGTTAGAATGGTACACAAAGGGAATAATCCAAAATAAACAAATAAGTAGTTTTACTCTGGACCTATACAGCTGCATATAAAAGTGAATGATAGAGTGAAAAGCTCTCAACAAATTTTTGTCCTTTGCCTGTAGGAGTACATGCAGCAATATTAGGCTGGAACTGACTTTCTACTTACCAGGAAACATGACATGATGAGTTTCTAAAATTTGAGTGCAAAGTGGCAGAACTTCAGGATGATACTGAAAACAGAACTGCATAAAAGATTATTTCAACCAGCCAGAAAAGCATCACTAGAACAACCCTTCAATAGAGCTTCAGAAGTGTCTGTTTTCTCTGGTAAAGGTTCTCATTGCCATCATGATGCACCAGTGGCTGGAAATTACTGGTGGTTGTTGCCACTACATCAGCCACTACCAACAGCATCACTTGTTGACAGCTTATCTATATAACAAAGAGGAGAGGGAAGTGCTGGTCTCAGCTCCATGGGAACTGATGACAGGATGCATAGGAATAGACCAAAGCTGCACCATGGATGGCAGTTTCAGTCTGGGTATTAGGGGGAAAAAAAAAAATAAATAATAATAATCTCCTGAAGTATGGTCAAACACTTCTTAGAGGTGGTTGATGCCCCATGGCTGTCAGTGTTCATTTGGATAATGCCCTTAATAATAGCCTTTAACTTTTAGTCAGGCAATTGGGCTTGGTGATCTTTGCAGGTCTCTTCCAACTGAACGACTCTGATTTCTAATTATTCAGTATAGCCTATGAATATGGAACAACCAGTATATGTTATTCAAAGTATTCTTTTTCTTTTCTTTTTTTTTTTTTTTTTTTTTAAAAACTTTCATTTTTCTGAACTTCAATGAATGTAAGTTTGTGTTGTAATTTAGCAAATCTTATATGTATTTCCTAAACTGAACAGTCTTAAAACTAACAACATTGACACGTGAATTTGTAAAGCTTCATTCCAGCCTGTGACTAATACATGGGAGCAAACCAACAAGTAAACAGAAGATGACAAGTGACTACACATTGTCCACAATCTCCTAAACCAAGTTTCCGAACACAATGTTACAAGAAACAGATGATGTAGAGCAACAAAAAGATGAATATACATGAAATAATCAGTTTTATATTACAGGTCCAAGACATTTTTCCAGAACAATTTAAGCTGAAATCCCATTTCAGGTCTCTTCTAAATGAATCTGTCATAGTTCACAATTTATATTAGTTCAATTAGATCACCCTATTCCCTCAGGATCTTATTCCTACTGAGGAAAAACAACAACAACAGATGCCTTCCATATTCAGCCTTGTTCTTTTATGTTTGTGTCTCATAGTGCAAATATTCCCATGTTTTAGGGGAAGTATATGAATCCAGAAAACAAAATTATGTCTCAAGAGATTCTGAGTATTAAACAACACAGTTAATTCCAAACTGAAGTGAAACATTTAACAGCTGAAGAATGTCCCTGTTTGGTAAGGCCTCAGATACATTTCCACCTGCCCTTAGTTTTACTGTTTCCTAGAGCTGCTACAAGATGCAAAAAAACTTTATAATGATAAGCTATCGACATTTTCTTTTTGTGGTCACCATAAGTAAAAACAGTGTCAACAGGTTCTTGAGAAACACCTAACCAACATTTGACATTCTGATACAAAAAGCATTTCCAGTTTCCATATTTCATTTTATTTTTTTCCAGTAGTGACCAAAAATACATTGGCAGCTTGAATGTGAAATTTAGTAAGTTTGTAAACAACACTAAGTAAGAAAAAACAAATTTTGGAGCAGCTTGTGTAATGCCCTCCATCTAAGATCACGGGTGCAGTTAACCAATTACTGTCCTCGTGTATGCCTATCTACAACATCTTTGTAGATCTGATAAGCACAGGAAAGCAGAATGGTATGTCTATAAACTTCATTGGGATAGACAATAATCAAAAAACATGTTTGTGGAAAACTGAACTTTGACTCAAGCCAAGGTTGGAAATGGAAGTTGTGTGATATGGAATTTGAATTCCTTTGTAGCCGCAGAGGAATTCATTAGTACAAGAAGAAAGTAAGCAACTTAAATCAGATATAGCTTTCCACAAGTCAGAACATGCCTCTGATCTTAAAGATCGCACCTTGAAACAGCATGGGTATCTTTGCATTATCAGTGCTCTTTGCAAGCTTCCCCCCCCCACCCCAGGAGTTTTATTCTAGTAATTTCTGGTAGAAACACGAAATTCAGAGATAATTTTTACCTCTATCCTTCCTTTGACATTTGCAACACTTTAGGAATGCATTTGCTCTTCAAGGATATTTTCATCTATTAAAGAATATTTATGAGTACTGCTTCAAAGAAAACCACTGGAATGAGAAGTCAAGCAAAAACAGAGAGATTTGCATTTGCAACTATTTATAGATTAACTCCTAGCAATATAAAAAGCAACATCTGAAATTCGTTCTAAAGCTGGGTTAAGAAAGGTGTCAATGCATGAATTATATTCTCTTCTCTCTTCAGTTGTTTCAGAGTTTAATATCAGGGTGCACCTAGAGAAGACAAAAAGCTTAAGATATTGCTACAATTTAAGTGCAAGTTAGTTCACAAATCAATTAAAATGAAGGCAACTAAAAGGAGTTAAACATTAAAAAGAATGAAAATCTTGGTTTTGCTCTGCTTAAATTCAGTGCTCTCTTAAGTCTGTGACTAATAATTTTGTGAAGCAGGAATACTATGTAATTTCACAAAAGCCTTAGAACTGATTGAAAGGCTTTATAAATGGTGCCATTCATATGTATCACTAGCCATATACCTCCATAGTAAAACTGCCCTTTAAAATGGTAAATTCAATAAAGCATTCACACTCTTGCAGCCAGAGCAGCACATGAAACTGATTTAGAGAGGATTGTTCAGTTGGATAAAGACTCCTCAGCTTCAGAAACCAAATGGATCATCTGACAATAGTGTCCAAAAACTCCTACTTCCTTTACTCTGATTGGTGTTACAACAGTGTGATATTCTTGCACTATTAGTAGACTGGCAGCATAGCTATGAGGTGTCCACAACACATTTCTATCCTATGCAAGTCAATATTAAGTACTAAGGGGACAGATTATGTTTAAAGGCAGAAGTGACATTTTTAAAACAAATTTGCCATTATTAACAGTATTATACTGCACTTCGTTCAAAAAAAAAAAAAAAAAGAACTGCGGAAACACAAAGCAGGTTTCCATGCAAGACTGCACTCAGAAGTTAGTGTTATTAGGAGCTTGGTTTCTAAATTCAATCTGCATATATGCACATAATTCCTTTGAAAGTTCATATTATTTTCAAATGTTCATTTTTGTTATTTATTTTTTGAAAGGGAGGGGAAGTCAAGAAAAAACATCAATCAACTGACAGAGGCATGGCCAGCAGGTCAAGGGAGGTGATTGTCCCCCTCTACTCTGCCCTTGAGGGGCCCCACTTGGAGTGCTGCAGACAGGTCTGGGACTCCCAGCACAAGAGGGGCTGTTAGAGCAAGTCCAGAGGGCCACCAAGATGATCAAGGGGCTGAAGTGCCTCTCCTATGAAGAAAGGCTGAGAGCTTCTCTAGGCTGAAAGCCTAGAGAAGGCTCTGGGGAGACCTCATTGTGGTCTTTCAGTACCTAAAGGGGGCTTATGAAGAAAAGATGGTGAGTAACTTTTTACACGGTCAGGTTGATAGGACAAGAGGAATGGTTTTAAACCAAAAGAGGGGAGATGTAGATTAGATGTTAGGATGAAATTCTTCACCTCAGAGGGTGGTATGGCACTGGAACAGGTTGCACTGAGAAGCTGTGGATGCCCCACCCCTCAAAGGGTTCTAGGCCAGGTTGGATGAGGCCCTGGGCAACCTGGTCAAGTGGGTGTCAAAAGTCCTTGTGGGGCTAGAACTAGATGATCTTTAAGATTCCTTCCAAACCAAGGAATTCTATGATTTTAAAGACAACAAAATGAATATATGAATTACTAAAATGGGAGTCATATTCATCTATCCTGGTGAAGTTTAAAAGCCAATGAGGACAAAAAGCTTTTTTTTTTTTTTAATTTAGTTGACTTGGAAGATAGCAGTATTTGTATTTCGAAACTCTCCAGCTTTCTGAACAGTTGGAGCTCTGAGATTGTAATGACAATTATTGTTTCCAGGAATTACATTTCTAGAGACAGTTACAATTTCACACATTAATAGGCAGGTACAACTAGTTGTTCCCTAAATACATAATTCCTTTATTAACAATAACTCAACACTGAAAAATGTATACATCAAAGCCTTGTCAAAAAACATCTAGTGAATAATTATTCACATCTGCTTAGAAGGCAACACTATTTTCAACCTAGATTTTGACATCATATAATTAAAATAGAACATTAAATATCAGAAGTCATCTAATTAAAGGAAAATATTTGGCAAAAACATCAAAATTACACAGCCTCCAAAGAAAGAATATCAACTCTATTTTATTTAGATATTTGATTCAATAAGATCTTAACTAGGAAAATTGGTGTGTCATTAGTTTTATAAAAATGTATTGTGCTTTTATTTTGCTAAGGATTTTCAGAATTTTGCAAGCAAATTCGCAAGTCTTTTGGACACTTTCACACAACAGGAAGGCTTTGATTCCTCTTTTCTAACACATTTATATTCTTTGTAACAATCAGAAGACTACTAAGTCATTGCCTAGTAAGTCTCACCAAAATGGAAAAAGATACAGAACTCAGGCACAGGAGACAAAGATGAATGAGAAAATGAATATATCTAATACATTGATTGTATTTTCATTCAAGATGAAGCAGCTTACTCGTGTCTCAATTTTCCAATACAGTCAAACTCCAGATAGTGCCAGTTAAAATGAGGTTTTAAAACTGGTTTATTACTGGGGGAGATTAAACTGTGCATTTCAGATTACATAAGGCAAAGTCTTGAAAAACTTTTGGCAGCTTTGAACACTTACTACGTTTTAGATTAGGGTTTCTAGAGTTATCCTATCACAATACCAATTTTTCAAACAAAAACAGGATAATTCACAAGTCTGAAGAGTCTATATTATGGGAGAGTCAGAACAGATACAGAGGATTTATATGCTTGTTTGCTTTCTCTTAGTAAAACCACCAAGTGAATTTACATTGGTGTGTGATAAAAAAGTTATATGTATGGATATTGCAGAGGCATAAGAGCTCTTCTATTCCAGACAATCAAATAGCCAATATTCCTAGACAGCTATCATGCCATTACCTGTACCAATAATTAGGTATTTGACTTATGAATCATTTTTAACAAGCACTGCATGTTTTTATAGAAACCCAGGGTACAAAACATTCAGTAACACCAAATATCTACTTATATGCTAGGAAGAGGGACTCTACAGATAAAATCAAATTAAAAAGTTATTCATGGAAGACTGATGAGGAATACAAGTAACAAGCAGATCTCAGGGTATCACTTCTGTCTCAGCTTACAAAAAGAAGGTAGGAGTTAATATGAAAAGTATTTTGGGGAATGTTTCAGCAAATTAAAATTTTTCAGAGGCATGAAATTTTATGTCTGAAAGATTTTACTCAAATTGTAGTGATCTTTTCTATTGTAGAAGTCAAAAGAAGTTTGAACAATATGAGTGAGATATTGGAAGTTGTCTTCCCTGGGTCAAATCTATTCCTTAAATGTTTTTTGGGGGGAAATTTTCATAATTCATCTAGCTATACCAAATAACTGGGGAAAACTTCATTTAAAACAAGAACAAAAAACTCTCATGATTATTTATCATTACCACTTACTGTCTATCTGTATGTTTCTATATTATGTAATACTTGTATTTTATAGGCTAAATCTCAAATTTTTAAGGTCAGCGTGGAAGATGACATTTATGCTGTCTCAAACGTCGTCTGAAGGGTTTCCTGCCTACCAATGCCAACCTACATCTCCCCACAGCTAGATATCTCTTCTGGATTGTGCCTGGACAGGCCAGAATACATGGGCAGGAGAAAACTGCCAGTGCAACACATACTAGGCATATGGTGTTGGGGCTCTTCCTGCCCAGGGACAGCAGTCCCAACCAATCAGAAATTTAAGAACATGCATAGCAATGAACCAGTACATACTGTTACACTGGAAACAAGGTAAAAAGACCATGAGGGGACACTATGGAAAGACAGTGACTTTTCAAGACAAGGGACCCTCCCCACCATATCTTTGAAGACAACGGACCAACAGGACACTACTGGATCCATGGTAGTGACTATCTGTTGCAATCTATAAAACCTCTTTGCTTACATTTCGACACCTTTTCTCTCACTCCTTTCTCTGGCTTCTCTTTTGATACTTTTTATACAAAATTAATAAACTGGTGGATGACATTTGACCTCACTTAATCTTGCTGTAGGTAACTCATGAGCAATTGGAACTGGACAGCCAGCAAAAAACAAACAGTATGGCTAAAGGTGAGTTTAGTCCCATGTGAGCTTCAGGCAACGTATGCACAGCTAAAGAAGTTGTGTAATTCTGATACAAATAATTCAGAATTAAATTCACTTATATAATTCATAAAATGGACACAGCTCAGACATGATTGATCTTTCAGCATAGTATAAATACTAGGAAACTAAATTTCTAATGGCAACCTTAGGTTTTGAAAAAAATTACAGGCACTTAAGTTAAAAACTTAAACTGAAGTTAAAAAACACATTTCCACAAAATGTATTCTAGTATTAACAAGAAAAGAAGCAAATTTCAGTTTTATGTGAATTGTACGGTGGTAAATAAAGAAAGCAGTATAATTTTAGATAACTTCAGTAAAGCTAAAGCTTTTAAGGAAATATGACTTGAGCAATAAGTGTCAAACACTATCAGAGGTAGAGACAGTGACAAGCTCCAGGAAAGGGCACTGCATGAAGGCTTTTATTATTTTTTATGTACCATCACCTAACTGTTGTTAAGGAAATGCAATTACCAATTGAAGAATCATTTATCCAAATTATTCAGTGCTACAAAGGAAAACTGACATGCAAATGATTTAGATAAGAGATCCTAATGATCTAATACTTGAAGTTGTCTGCAAGTTGTCACTTGGATTCTACTTTTAAAGGTAAGCTTTCATTGCCCTTGAAAAAAAGTAATTCCATTAAATGCACGCTAACCACCACAGTAGCTGGTGAAAAAGCAGAGACACTTTAACTGATCTTATGCTACCTGCCAGAATGTTCCCTGCTGTAAATACTGACACACACACTTAAGAGTGACTACTGTACTTTGCATTAATGCTATGTATTGTGTGTTCCCTCATACTTGGAGTAATTTTTTCACTGAGTATATAGCAACAGACCTATCTATACATATGCATACATATTTACTCATATAACAAATAACTTCTTAATAACTGTGCTTCATTACTGAGGTATTGCGCATCTGCCCGCAGGAAATGTGGATACTGCACAGACACAGAAGTGGTTTAAATTCATCTTTGAATTCTCAAGATCCTCTGTCCTTCACCTAATTTCTTGTGACAGATTAACAAAATAAGACATGAAGCATGTTTGTTATACAGATACCTATGTAGGACTGAAATCCCAGCTGGGAAATAATCATAAGTCAAGGGCATCACAGAAGTCTTACTTTCCTCCAGACCTCTCCTCTTTGCTACTGACTCCTTTTCAAAAAGGAAGCTATGAGGACAAAAAATCCACCTCAACTCTTTTGTCACAGGGATCATCCCAGTGGTTGTGCATGCTGAGCTCAACCACCATCCCATATCAGAAAGGGAATGGAGAAGACCTAGCAGAAGCTTTCAGCAGGGAATTAGAGCAGATGACCAAACATCTTCTCCAGTCTGAATCATGTGCTGGCTGATCCATAGAACCACAAAGATAATCAAGCAGCTGGAGCACCTCTCCTGTGAAGAAACACAAAGAACAGGGGGTGTTCAGCCTACAGAAGAGAAAGCTCCAGGGAAACCTCATTGTGACCTTTCAGTACTTAAAGCATACTCATAAAAAAGATGGATAGCAACTCTTTGCTCAATTGGATAATGACAGGACAAGGCAGAATGGTTTTAAATTGAAAGATAGACCTAGATTAGATGTTAGGAGGAAATTCTTCACTCAGAGGGTGGTGAGGCACTGGAACAGGTTGCCCAAAGAGGTTGTGGATGCCCCATCCCTGGAGATGTTTAAGACCAGGTTGGATGGAGACATGCATAAGATGAAGACATCATAAGTTAATTGCTGAGGCAGTACCTGGAAAAGGTAAGCATTGCACAGAATATCACTGATTATTTATTTTTACAAGTTTGTTTTGTCAAACTCTCAAAAAAAAAAAAAAAGCAAAAAAATCAGTTTTCTGTGACCTTTATCTTCATGCAGAAACCTTTTATGTTGACAGTCATACATATTCTTAAGGGGGGGAACTTGACCTGAAGCTGAAGAACTGACTATATTCACAAGGAAGACATGATTTGCTAACAGTTTACTATTGAAAATAAAATTCGCTGAATACCTTGAAAGTGTTTTCATTCTTGAAAACTATTTTCATGTTAATATATAAAATAATTTTATTCTTTTGCAAGAACATATTCAAGCACCAAAGAGAGAGAAATTTAAAGCAAAGGCTTTAACTCAATTATGTAAACTCAAGGTGCTTTTGGCATGTCATTTCTTTTCAGAAGAAAATACGGGAGAGAAGGAAAACTAAAATCCAAGTGATTTTAACGAAGCCTAATCTTTACTCACAAGTAGGATGTTTATTCATGTAATGTTTTTCTGGTATGTCTCCATCTTAGAACACAAGAAATTATCAGTAGACCCCAAGAATCGCAAAAACTGTAGCACAAACATAATCAGTCTTAAAGAGAACTACATCTAATAGTAAATTCTGAAGAGAGAATTTAGTGAGTTATGAAGTATCTGAATTTGTTTCTATGTCACTGTTAGGATTCTAATTTAGAAATAAATAGCTTCTGTGAGGTGAAATATGGTAATGTCAAAAAGGTATTGGCAATGCATTAGACAAAAGGATGCTTTCAGAAGTAGGAATTTATTCAGAAGTTTGCAGTGCCGAGTATTTTTGCATATTTTAGTCATATTCATACCTAAAGATACAGGTTTCAGCTAAAATCAGAAGAAAATCTGGGAATTCTTGATCAAAAATTATTTTCAGTTTTATCAAAAAGGCATACCTGTGTGAAGAACTGCATGGGTATCTTTAGAACAGTGAAATTAGTCTAATTTAAAAAAAAAAAAAAAAAAACACATCAGTTTTTTTAAAAAAATTAAGTCTTCTACAAGCTCCCCAGATAATTTCTTTGCTGCTCTTGCAGTCAGCAATCCAAACTGGGTCAAGGAACTGAGTCTTTAACACAAATAATAGGGAAGACAAGTGTTAGCAAAATTGAATCCAGCCCCACAAACTGCCAAGTACCTGCACTGAATTGCCACAATTTATCCCAAAAATTTATCTGAATTATCACCGTAAGTGGTTTTTGAACCTGAAAACACTCCTTGCAATGTATCTTCTAAGATGAAGGAGACACAGGTTTCAGTTTAGAGGAGTTATCTGCACACTTGGGTTGAAACGGTGAATTGGTTCAGCCAATGAAAACACAGGAGATTAGGAAGAAATGACGAGTTGTGTATTATAGACATTTGCAAAAACAATGGCCTAAAAAGTCTCAGAGTTCGTTTTTCATGTTTTGTCTGTGAGTGTTGAGAGAGAAAAAGCATGGCATCTGCACAGCCACTTCCTTATGATGGGATCCAGTGCTAAAATTTATCTGACATAGGCATTAATTCAGTCTCATCTTGGGACATTACAAAAATTAATCATCATGTCTTGGGTCCTTCCAAAAGAGCCTCTAGCTTTAACATTTACAGGAGACTAGTAATCTGATACATCAGTAAAATGAAGAAAAGCAGTAAGCAGTCAAAGTCTATTTAAACCACCCCATCCGTAATACGGAAATCATCAATGTACCAAGAATTAATCCTCTTATTATCACAAACTATTCACTTAAGAACTTATTTTCCAATTTTAAGTTGGAAAAAGATCACCATGCATAAAATTTGTATGAACTTTACTAAGTCTAAACTTTCAATATCTGCTTTAGCAACAAAATGCACAGAGAATTTGTTCTGCTAGAAAATATCTTTAGTAGTTGAACTTCATAGTATTCTAAAGATAAATGTGGCATGTGGCAGGAGGATTTTTTTTTTCCTTTTCTAAATACGCTACATCACTTGATACTTATTTTCTAAAGACAACATAACGTTGGCTTACACATTGATTTGTTATATTTGAGTGTGGAAGATAGCTTCCTGACGCAGCTGGTTAGTGAACCTACCAGGGGTGGTGCCCCGCTAGACCTTCTCTTCACAAACAGAGAAGGACTGGTGGAGGATGTGATTGTCGGGAGCTGTCTTGGGCAGAGTGACCACGAAATGGTGGAGTTCACTATTCTTGGCGAGGCCAGGAAGGGACCAGTAAAACCGCTGTTTTGGACTTTCGGAGGGCTGACTTTGAGCTGCTCAGGACACTAGTTGGTGGAGTCCCTTGGGAGACGGTTCTGAAAGGCAGAGGGGTCCAGGAAGGCTGGGCGCTCTTCAAGAGGGAAATCTTAATGGCGCAGGAATGGTCTGTCCCTACGTGCCCAAAGACGAGCTGGCGGGGAAGAAGACCGGCCTGGCTCAACAGAGAATTCTGGCTTGATCTTAGGAGAAAAAAGAGGGTTTATAAGCTTTGGAAAAGTGGGCAGGCCACTAGGGAGGACTTTAAGGATGTAGCGAGGCTGTGCAGGGACAAAATTAGGAAGGCCAAAGCTCATCTGGAGCTCAATCTGGCTACTGCCGTTAAAGATAACAAAAAACGTTTCTATAAATACATCAACACAAAAAGGAGGACTAAGGAGAATCTCCATCCTTTACTGGATGCGGGGGGAAACTTAGTTACAAGAGATGAGGAAAAGGCGGAGGTGCTCAATGCTTTCTTTGCCTCAGTCTTTAGCAGCAATACCTGTTGTTCTCTGGATACTCAGTACCCTGAGCTGGTGGAAGGGGATGGGGAGCAGGATGTGGCCCTCACTATCCATGAAGAACTGGTTGGTGACCTGCTACGGCACTTGGATGTGCACAAGTCGATGGGGCCGGATGGGATCCACCCAAGGGTACTGAGGGAACTGGCAGAGGAGCTGGCCAAGCCACTGTCCATCATTTATCAGCAGTCCTGGCTATCGGGGGAGATCCCAGTTGACTGGCGGCTAGCAAATGTGATGCCCATCTACAAGAAGGGCTGGAGGACTGACCCGGGAAACTATAGGCCTGTCAGTTTGACCTCAGTGCCAGGGAAGCTCATGGAGCAGATCCTCCTGAGAGCCATCATGCAGCACTTGAAGGGGAAGCAGGCGATCAGGCCCAGTCAGCATGGGTTTATGAAAGGCAGGTCCTGCTTGACGAACCTGATCTCCTTCTATGACAAAGTGACATGCTTGGTGGATGAGGGAAAGGCTGTGGATGTGGTCTACCTTGACTTCAGCAAGGCTTTTGACACCGTCTCCCACAGCATTCTCCTCAAGAAACTGGCTGCCCTAGGCTTGGACTGGCACACGCTTCGTTGGGTTAGAAACTGGCTGGATAGCCGGGCCCAAAGAGTCGTGGTGAATGGAGCCAAGTCCAGTTGGAGGCCAGTCACTAGTGGCGTCCCCCAGGGCTCGGTGCTGGGGCCGGTCCTCTTTAATATCTTCATCGATGATCTGGACGAGGGCATCGAGTGCACCCTCAGTAAGTTCGCAGATGACACCAAGTTAGGTGCGTGTGTCAATCTGCTTGAGGGTAGGAAAGCTCTGCAGGAGGATCTGGATAGGCTGCACCGATGGGCTGAGGTCAACTGCATGAAGTTCAACAAGGCCAAGTGCCGGGTCCTGCACCTGGGGCGCAATAACCCCAAGCAGAGCTACAGGCTGGGAGAGGAATGGTTGGAGAGCTGCCAGGCAGAGAAGGACCTGGGAGTGATGGTGGATAGTCAGCTGAATATGAGCCAGCAGTGTGCTCAGGTGGCCAAGAAGGCCAACGGCATCCTAGCTTGTATCAGGAACAGTGTGACCAGCAGGGCTAGGGAGGTGATCGTCCCCCTGTACTCAGCTCTGGTGAGGCCGCACCTCGAGTACTGTGTTCAGTTTTGGGCCCCTCGCTACAAGAAGGACATCGAGGTGCTTGAGCGGGTGCAGAGAAGGGCGACAAAGCTGGTGAGGGGCCTGGAGAACAAGTCCTACGAGGAGCGGCTGAGGGAGCTGGGCTTGTTCAGCCTGGAGAAGAGGAGGCTCAGGGGCGACCTTATCGCTCTCTATAGGTACCTCAAGGGAGGCTGTAGCGAGGTGGGGGTTGGTCTGTTCTCCCACGTGCCTGGTGACAGGACGAGGGGCAATGGGCTTAAGTTGAGCCAGGGGAGTTTTAGGTTAGATGTTAGGAAGAACTTCTTTACTGAAAGGGTTGTGAGGCATTGGAACAGGCTGCCCAGGGAAGTGGTGGAGTCACCATCCCTGGAAGTCTTCAAAAGACGTTTAGATGTAGAGCTTAGGGAAATGGTTTAGTGGGGACTGCTAGCGTTAGGTCAGAGGTTGGACTTGATGATCTTGAGGTCTCTTCCAACCTAGAAATTCTGTGATTCTGTGATTTAATGCTTTAATCTTACTGTTCCTTCTTACTCCTGTTTTTCATCTTTTTAAACCTCATTTCAAGTTGAGTCCAAATCCCACAGATAACACATAAGCATCCCTTATGGATTTTACTATGGCTCCAGAGAAATTCAGCATGTATCAGCAACAAGCCTCCCCATCCTGCAGACAATAGTATCATCTGCCTGAAAGGCAGATGAGAAATGCATGGGTAAATTCACAGAGCACAGTACAAAATAATAATCAAACTGGACAACAGAAGGCAGACAAATGCATGTGGCCTCTCCTCTTAAGTGACAGCTTCTCATGGAGCAGGCAGAGAAGTAAGCAAAGCCAATTAACAGGTCTGGGAAGGACTAAATACATCAGAAGTAAAAGATAACCAAACAAGGACTATTAAAGTCCACTTAAGAGCCCATGACACTGAAAACCAACAGGACAACAAACCAATATAGATGGCAGCAGGTGTCTTACACACAAAGAAACTGTCTGCCAAGACACAAGTTCTGTTAAGAGTGGGATGTATTTTGCTGCTAAACCAAGGATACGTTAGCAGTATATTGCCCATACAAACCAGACCAAAGAGATAATAACATCCTAAGAACAATGACTTCCTAATGTATTTAAAGGGAATGGAATCAGAATATTGTCCTTTACATATCCATGTTTGCCATGTTCATTCATTGATAAAAGGACAAGACTGAGAAAAGGAATTGAAACAATCTCAAAGATATTCAAGAGTGATATTGATTTACTTTTTTTTTTTTAATTTTAATTCTAGTGCATATTCAATTAGACAGTTAGGTTAAATTAGTCCGCTATATATACTATTGGAACAGAGCTGATGTTCCTTCTGTTTTGTTTTTCTTCCTATTACTTTAATAGCTAAAACCAAGTTGCATTTTCAAACATCAGCCTTGATTCAGAGTGTATCTAATTTTTACTCAAGAGTAGTGAAGATTATTTTTGCACTGAATTTGTGCTAGATTCATCTAATGTTATTTCAATACCACTGGGACATGGAGAAATACAAGCAGTTTTGGCAGCTTTTGATCAAAAGCTAACAAAACAAAAAGTAAAAGTATATATTTGGTAAGGTAACTAATGGCATTATTTCCTTTAGAACTTCAGAGGTTGTTCTTTACCAATGACAACTTTCTCTGAAGTTACCTATGTATAGAACAATTCTGTGCTCAATTCATATGCAAATAGACAAGCACATTTCAGAAAGCAAACACTGAAAACTAACAAGCAGCCTGACCAATAAACTGGCCATTATCCTATCCATAATCTCTTTTAGATGAAGGAGAGCAACAAAGAAAGAGTAAATATAAAACCCAAGTATTACAAAATCTCAGTCCACAGACCACACTTGCAAATCAGATTCTGGAAGCCTATCTCAGTTGCCTGTCCAGAATCCGATGGATTATTTTGGTAACACTGAACACTTTCAAATAGGTTTAATATTCCAACTGATGCTCATTAGTTTTCTTTACCCCCTAGTTAAAGAAATCCTTTGGTATGCAAGACTTCTTGGATAGAATTCATACAAGGTGAAAGCTTTCTGATTATCTAAGATATCCATTAAAAATGAAACTTTTTTTACATGCTTCTTAAAAAAAAAAAACAACAACAACAAAAAAAAACTATCTTCCAGGCTTATTCAGGTTCCAAAGGATTCAGTTAAAGTAAGGTTCTACTAGATCAGGGAAAACCCTGTCTGTCCCACCAGCTCTTGACAAGCTGGCACTACAAAATTGTGCCTTTTCAGGGCTGTTTCCAAGTGAGGCTTCCCATAAGCTGCTGAGCACCAGGACTGGTGGGATGCCAGAATTCAATGCAGTTCTCACTGACCCCAGCCACCCAAAGCTGCCAAAGTGCAAAACTGGTGAGCAAAGCAGACACATGAAGCAGTAGAAGTATGAATTACCTCACAGCTCTCACTTCAGTTCTGGATGCTGCCAGTAGTCTAATACAGCCTTCTAAAAGAGTTAAAAATACAACTGGATTCACTGTTACCACGTCTGCTTTGGTCTCCTGTAAATCTGGGTTCGCAGAGGGAAAAGCACTGGGAAACTCAAGTTGGCATACCTTCATCTCTCTTCAGATGCAGCATTATTTGTCCATACCTTGCCAAGAGTGTTGTCACTTCTAATTTTAAGCCTTGCAAATAACCTGGCTTCTATCACTTCCTTTGGGAAATGACTCAACAGCCCATTACATTTCACTGACAGCCACCCAATGTGAGGGCAGGACACCAGCATCACACTCCAGGAGTCAGCTCATGGAGGATGAGACTTAAGGACTTTGCTGAATAATTTTCCTGCAGCAGATAGATACGTGGTTTCCTCACCTCACCAGGATGCTGCAAGTTTTAACCATCTATTCAACCCTTATACACACAACCCAGATGCATACAACCCTTCTGCATTCTTCCCCTTTGAAATCTATTCTGCAGCTACTGTAGCTTATACAGATCTGCTTCCCGATATGTTTTTCTGGGCAACTTTACCCCAAGTAACTACAGCATCTGGAAAAGGTGGCCCACCACAAGCTTTGTATGTGTATGAAATATCTGTATGAAAAGGGCATATCATATACTGAAGGGACTTGTAGTTTGCTGCCATGTACATGGGTAGGAATCCAAATGAGCTGCAGTTTCCAAATCCACATGAACAGTTTTTCCTCAGATACATCCCACTAATCAGAGATGCAGTAAAAAGGCTTCCACAGAGTACAGAGAAAGGACAGCCCTTCCTCTGTGTGGAACCATAAAACAGGTCTCACAACTGCACCACCATAAATGTATTTAACATTTGGCACAGACTTTGTAACTGTGATACTGTAGCTTTATGAACTATGTCATTAGGAATATACATTTAAATTCACAAACAGACATTAAACACGTATAATACTATATATAACATACTAGAAAAATGTTGGAGAAACTGTTCTAATTCATCTCCATTGATACATCTGACAGGATGTATATGTATTTTGTGTATACAATTATATTTTCCTATTCTTAATATTACAGAATGTTTTATTTTAACTTTTGTCTCTATGTCATATGCATTTCAAATCCTTAATTAGTAGGAACACATTTCAGGACACTTAGGTAAGAAAAGTGCAGATGTCAAAGTATAAAAGCATTTTAGTGATATTCCAAACATAAACAAAACCAAATTTTGTGTAAGTTTTAGTAGAGCTTTAAATACTACCATCCCCATTTTAGGTATTAACTTTACAACCCATTTATAAAATAGCAACGAGCCTTTCTTGTTAATTCATTCTTGTTAAACTAGAATGAATTTCCAGGATTTTTAGACTGTTACTTGAAGCTGCAAGCAAATATTTAACAGCTTCAGAAACAAAAACTAGAGTAATAAGATGCTATCTGAGACTTATGCATAGCTTGTTGAGACAATGGAACTGAGTCTCAGAGGATAGTCATGTTCTATGATTGTTTCTACGATTTATTATTATAAGCCTTGGGCACTTCATTACTAAGTTGAAGTGTTAATTATTTCCAAACTAAATGAAGTATGATTTATCACCCCCAGACTATGCTTTGTTTCACCTTAGAAACAGTAAAGGAAAGGTTTTAACAAAGATAGTATGCAACTTTCAAAAATACTTTCGTACATTTTTGATGTGTGAGTGGCTTTTAAGGAAGCATTTAAATGTTGGCTGATATAAACCATTACAATACTAATGTGGAATGACATAACTTTTAAAAAAATATATTTATAGGATCCACTGAAAGCATGCCCTAATTATTGGCTATGTGTGAAGCAATTTCCAGTACACTGTGCCAGTCTGCCACTGCAGCCACTTAAAAATTCACTAGATTTTATCAGCATTTCTGAATGATGACTGGGAAAACAGCCAACGCCTTTACAAAGAGATAGATCAACTTCTGGATCTGGTCAGCAAAAGCTGGCAATGCATTCCGAACACCAAGCAAAAGACTGCTTAATTGAATGATGTTTATTTAACTGAAAAAACGCAATGGGCAATGCCACTTTCTCTTGGAGAACATGCAAATGTAAATGCTTCTGAAATTCAGCTCTGTGCACAGGCACTTCTCCCTTTGGAGAAGAGGAAAAAAAACTGTTTAGAAGCTGGTTTCACTGCCCAGGTAGGTTATGGGCTTGGGGTGCCACTGTGATGCATCCCTGGAGAACAGATACAGATATCTCTGTGCCAGCATTTCTCTTATGCCCCGCTGCAGAAAGGGTCTCACCAGTTGTACTCTCCTCAACACCTCCAGGGCTCTGGACAAAAAAGCCTGGGTAAAAACCTGCTTGTGCCCCAGACACTTACCCACAGTGTTGAGCAACAGCTGTTGTTTATACTTCAGAAGCTGACAGACCAGGAAGGAGAGTGTTATTCCAGCACCTGAATAATAATCGTACTTTTTCCCTTCCCCCAACTCTAGCATTTGACATTGAGGCACTACGCACAGTAGCAAAGTCATGATGCCATTATGACACATGAATCTGCTCTGCATGACCTATACTAGGGTAATTTTCTGATGCAAGAACTTAAAGTGCATCATTTATACCCAGTTGAGCACATTTGCACTGTAATGCGACATCTAAAAAACTAAAGTTAGCCCTTGAATGCATAAGTAGGAAGGAATAAAGTACACTATACTGCAAAATAGTTTCAACAATTTTCATTATAGCACAGATCTATAAACAGCTACACTAGCACAGCTGAGGAAACAGTCCAAATAAGAAGTACAGCATATGGAAGCAAAACCTGAATTTAATTATGTCAATCTACCTACTAATAAAAGAATGAGATTTTGGTTAAATTACATAAGGTATAAACAAGCAAAAGAAACTGTTATTCCTTTCTCCAAGATCTCGCACATACACAGAGGTCTAGTTTGACTCTTCCTCTCATTCCTATTGTTCCTATGTAGAATTTCGTCTCTTTCTACTTCCATTGTCCTTACTAAAACAGTGTAGAAAGAACATTAAGTAAAAAGGGAAGCTTCCATAATGAAATTTAAGATGGAAGATGAGAGGATGAACAAAGCAACCTCCCTAGACAACAGTTCTAATTTTCAATGTCTGCTTACTGGGTAAAATTCCAACATTGCTGGCACCACATACTAAAATTAAGAGGTGAATCGTTTCTATATGCCTCTGAATACTTGAATCCTTAAGAATTCATAACTTATTATTAATCTAGAAAAGCATGCAAATGAAAAAAGACAACCCAGAATTTATCAGCTTTAAAATGAACCAATGAATTCTGCATTTACATTATTAGGATCTTTTGTTTTAGTTAATTCAAGTCAATCAGCAGAACTTGAGACAAGGCCCAGTTTACCAAGCTTCAAGTTTATAAAGGTCTAAGTTAAAAATCTACACAAGGGCTAAAAGCAAATTTAGGTGATGTGGAAAAGTCTTGTGCCCCTCCTGTTTTCTTTCAAGCATTTACTTCCTATTTTCAATATTATGACAGGCAGCAGTTAGAGAACATTTAACAGATAATTAGAGTTCCAAGTGGTTTGAATACTAAACCATACAAAAGCCCATGGAAATCAATAAAGTCTGACAGGTTCTCTTGTGTACTGTGTTTCTCAAGGAATGGGTAGAGAGAGGGATTTATACCAATTTTCCCCTGATATACCTTTTCCAGCTCCATTCGATTTAACATAAAGTGAACAACCTGGGTAGTCTGATTGTACTATGTCACCTTCAAATACCATTTAGTTGTATTTTTCCAATTCGTGAACTGCATTGTTTTCAGAGCTGTTTTGTGATGAATGCATTCGGAATGTTTAATGCCATATTCCAATTACATCAGTGATACACACAAATCCGAAGTGAACTTTCCTTCTTTTTCATACCTTTTAAGTGTCAAAGCACCTCAAACAATGAATATCTTTTCCATGGATGTGGTTCCTGTCTGTTTCCCCACCCTACTAGGAAACAGGTGACTGACCTATGTTACATTGAATTGGCAAGCAATGACAGCAAACTTTCATGTATTTGTTGTGAGAAGCATAAAGAATTTCAACCTAATACATGTTCCCATGAAGATTATAAATTGGAGGACAGCCTTCAATTATCCCCTTTCTGGAAGGAAGGGAAGCAAGAAAACCAGGAGCAGCCATGACAACACTGTCATGCCAATGTCAGAATCTCTCACCCCTCTGGTTCTGCTCAGTACTGCCAGGCAAGATTTGGGGATTAAACTGAATACATTTCAGAAGATGTGAGGAGGGAAAAAAAACAAGAACAAAACCACATAAGATGAGAGTATCTCCCTTCAAAGCCAGATGCAAGTACTCTTGAGAAAGTTAAGAAGGAGCATCTTGTGGCCTCTGCAGGGTGATGCAGAGTCACCTAAATACACAAGCTGACTAAATTGAACTTAAACAGCATAACCTTTGGAAAGCAGCAAATTTACCTTAATATCTGCCAGCTGCTCCCATACATTCTTTAAACAAGCATGGCATTTTAATGCCTTGTTACTCAAAAAGCACCATTGCTTGAGGCTCAGTACAGTCACTTGATGAATAGCTGACTGGTCTTTAAAAATTCCAGTTTTTCTAGTACCTGTTCTTGAATAATCTAGTTTTCCAAAAGCTGCTTGAAGAAAATCATTATCATCTAAACCAACCCAAAACATCTGTTTGGAGCAGCTACAGCAAACACTACATAATTAAAATCTCAATAAGTTGAGAAAACTTTCCACTACATGTGAAACCTCTGCAATTCAAATATTCTGGCGGCTTTTTGGAACATATAGAAACTTGTCTAAAAGCTAAATGACAAGTACACTGTTTAAAGCCATTCAAAAAAAATAAGAGTTCTGTTTGAAAAGTGGTAATCGTTAGCCTGGCCAAGTCTACCAATATCTGTGAAATGAAGCTAGAAATGTGTAAGTATTGGAACTTCATTAGAGAAATTAAGCATAACCTTCAAGGTTTAAAAAAATAAGAATCAAGCATTCAAGGCAAGCAATGGCAAAAAAAAAAAAGTTTTTCAAAGCCTTAGAGCAATCAAGAACTACTTGTGTGTGTGCATTGAGGGACAGAATACATGAAAGTTGGCTTTAACCGTGGCTCTCCCAGACCCACGTGTCACTCACAAAATTTTCCAGCCAACAAGAGGCTGGATTCCATCATATCCAATATTTCCAAACAATAAAATCCTGAACTTCACAAGTTTTTGTATTAATTACATATTTTGAATTGCCTTAAAGATGTTGTCTACTGGTTTATTCTGTTAAAGTTTTAATAATTTCACTTTACATGTTTAAATAGATTTACATTATATAGTTAGATGAACCTGAATCATAGAAGGCTTGACGTTTTCACATTATGTACTTGCTGAACACTGCTGAATTAGCCATTTGTGTGTTTAGGCTGGTGACCACTTCCTTTTAGATACATAACATGGACATCTCTTAAATTTTCTCCTAGTATTGCTCTGGAATAAACTGTCTGTAATTAACCACGCAGGCATTGTGGTATGTAAGCATAAGCACTTCTCTCTGGAAATAGCATGCAGTTAGGTGTGCTGTCCTGCAGTCACTGAGCAACACAGCAAAACATAACAAGAAAAGGAGTATACGATGAGAAACAATTCTACTCTTAAAATTTACAGTAGCTATTTCTTACCACCACCCTGCTTTTTTTTGAAGTTTATTTTTTAAACGTTCTGATAACTAATGGCTCTTTCCTTCTTATATTGCCATAAAATTTAAGGGGTCTGGAAAAACCATAGAGAGGCACAGGGCTCATTTGGAACTACCCACAAACGACCCAGTATTCATTGCTTGTTTTATGTTCAGGTTGAAGTTGTGCACAGGGAGTAATTTAACTTTCTTAATGGATTTCAAGGGAACTAAATTCACGCTAAGGTTTTTGTCAAGGTCAATCAGAAGCTAGCTGGTATATACACATCTATAAGAAAACGTGTTTTCTCTTTACAATCAAGGAATAATATTAATCCCAACGTTCATGCAATGAAGTGTCATTATGAATAACAGTAATGAGGAAGTTTAGTGATTTTTAAGAACTGAAATAAAGACTTGTTTTTTCATATTGCCTTTTATATTCCTCCTCCCCCCCTCCCCACCCTTTTTTTTTTTTGGTTGCAGTAGAGTGCAGAGCAAAGTATAAAGGAAAAAAAAAAAAGCATCTTTGCTTCTGAGTATCATATGAAAACATAAGAGCATTTCTTACAACTTAACCCATTGAAGTCTTATGAGAAAAAGAAAATACTTGCCGAATAATGCTCCTATTTCAAATGTAACTCTTACGTAAGACCCTAAAAAAAAGTTACCGGAGAAGAAACTCGGAGCACCCTGCGCTGAGCTGTGCCTGGTGGCGCTGCCACCTGCTGGCCACCAACCTGGGTCACAGAACTACTGCAAAGCCAGCTATTGCAACTCCGGTCCTTTCTAGGAAGATACATTGTACCATTTTTAGCTCAGTGCTCTAGAAAATGATCAGAATGAAGCCTTCGTACAGTAGACAAAGGGAATTGTTTCACCGTTACTGATCATGGACTGAAGGAAGCAAAAAACTCAAAGCTGTGAAGGAGATCAAGACAGGGAGTGGAAGATGTTTAAGTTCAGAGATGCTCGTTCCCATATATTGCCACCAGTACAGCAGCATGTACCAGATTTGGCCAATGTCAGCAGATATTTAAAAAATACAATTTGAAGCCACATTGTTTCCAGCTACATGACACAATTTTGAGGACTTGATGAATATGGGCATCCATCTTCAGAGATGGTTGTAAGATCAGAACATTAAACAATGCAGCTAAATGTTGTAACGACGTTCTAGAGGTGTGATGTTTAGCCAAGAGCACATTTCCAAGCATACCTAGTGCAAGACTGTCAGGCCAGGTGTGGGCAAATAGGCTTTACTCCCATGTAATTCAGCAGACAGCTGCACAGACAAGTTTCTACCATCAGGATATTTGGGAAACAGGTCCACCTAGAAGATACAGTCCCTTTACATCACAGTGGCTCATCCTCTATGGTTTAACTCTTCCCATAAGCCCTTCCCCATGAAGGTAGATGAACCACACATCCAAGAAACTGGACGTTATTCAAGTGTTTCTCAAGACCTTGAAACTGGGACCCAATCCCCTACACTTGGATGAGCCAATAACCAAAAGCTCATGCTCAAGAAAGAGCAAGCACATCTATGGACAACGTATATTAAGAATAATAAAACTTGGACTTGATCAAAGATTTCCATATGAGATACTGAAAGAGGAAACTGGGGCAGACACATACCATTACTTCTCCTTGTATGCCTTTGCATCACTGGTTACCTGCAGCCTAGGAGTTGCCAAACAGACTTTATATAAACCAGTGTACTGAAAATCAGTTAGCATTTCTATTTGAACTTGACCAATGGCTTAAAAAAATTATTAGCAGTTAGCAGAGGTGAACTCCCTGATTTAATTAGTCATTGTATGTAAAACTTATTTAAACCAAATCTGCCGCCAAATACTTTCATTAGTTGCTCCCCGCCTCACATACTGTGAGGCAGACTGGACAACCTTCTCTATTTGCTTGTCTCAGTCCATTTATATTCTAGTACCCATTATCTTCATATTTGTTTTCCAAGCAGAAGCATTCTAAATTAAATAACTTCTCATATGGACACACTCCCATTCCAAAAGCAAAGAAAAATCAATGTGCCCTTTCTCTTACCTTTTCTGATTTTACCATGTCCTTTCTGAAGTGAGTGCACGTAGAATGTATGAGGAGCAATAGTGATATTTTGTTAGACATTTCCTTTCCCTCCACATTCCCAATGACACGTCTGCTTCCAGAACTAAGAGTTTCTAATTCTGGTTACACATTCTCCTTCTGAATAATTTCATTTATTATTGACACGAACACCACCCCAACTGACCAATAATCTTCTGCCACTACTGCTACTAAATTTTATATTTAAATACTCCGATTAACTTGGGGAATATCCACCAAATCTGTCATTTTACCATTCACCTTCTTTCCCAGGTAACTGACTAATGCGTAAAAAAAATAAATCTCTTTCCATTAATTCTTATGCCTTTGGCTCTTAAGTTTACTCTCTTAATATAGGCTAGGAGAGAGTTTTCCTTGTTATCCTATTAAAGCTATTCAGTGATAAAACTCTTAGGGGGGAAAAAAAAAAGTCCTTCAAATTCTTACCATACTTCAATCAATTATGACAATTTTATGCAAAAGCCTACCCAAAATTCTATCCTGATTGATGCCAGCATTCAATTTTTTCCTCTTAGAGGTAAGATTTATTTTTCCTCTTTACAAGGCATTTCTACTAGTTCAATCACTTCAACTTTTTTTTTTTGTTCTATAAATCGGATTTATTAGATTGTACTTTCTGAAATGTTATTAAAGAGCATTTTTACTGTCTCCCATCCCTCTGGAAATGGACTTGATTTAAGTGAGAAGTTATGCACCACAGTGAGCAGTTTGGCAAATTCACACTTGAAATTAAGAAGTCATTGCATGACTTTAGCAGTTTGCTGCTGTTCATTTTACCAGCTTGTTCTAAATCTAACAATATTTAATTCTGGTACAGAAATGCACTGGAAAAATTAAAGGTTTGTGGGAACATCAAGAAGCTCTTCTGTAACAGGTAAGTATACAAATCACTATAGAGAAAGTAGCCTTAAAAAAAAAAAAAAAAAAAAGCTCACTCCTCTGCCTAGTTTTAACAGTTTATTTCATTCTACATTTCTTCCTTACAAGCAAAGGCTCTAGCCATAAACCTATTAGGCTGTTTGGGAGAATCATTCATCCTTTCCCAGCCAAACAATTCTATTTTTCCACAGTTAGATATTAGGTTGGGACCAAGCACAAGAAAGATCAGTATTGATCTCAGAGTTAATGGATTATTGGTCCCTAATATAATAAACAGGTCTCCAATATCCTGTGTACAAAGAGTGAAAGCTGCTGGTAATTCCTTTAGAAATACTGCTCAAGAACATCCAGATTTTTTTTTTTTTTTAAATGTTTCATACATTTAAATATCTTAAATACAGAAATAAGAAAATTGATTATGTAAGTTCAATATATCCTATTTTTCTTAGGGAAAAAAAGGAAACTGAATTACCCTGCTTTGATTCATGTGCACCCTTTCAAAGCAAACCCTACAACAAAAATAAGAATAAAATGAATTGAACTCCTCAAGTTTTCCACAAACACACTGCAGTTAGTATTACATTACAGTATTTCAGAAGCTTTTTTGTTTTCTACCCAAACACCTATGCACTATGTCTACATGTATTATTGCATACCTGTGACTTCAGGTTTCATGTTATATTTTTAATCTTACCGGGCAATTGTACGTAAGGAGGAGATGTGACTTCAGGATAGGAGTCACAGAGAAGATGCATCCATTTTTCCATAAGGCCTTTATGATGCCTGTCATTGACTGTAGAGGGACTACATTATACATGGATCATTAACACATTAAGACATTTGTGACTCCTTTGAAACTATTCCCAACATGATTTCTACTGAAGAAACATGGAATGATGCATGCATTAACAGGGTTATCTGATATCTTCAGACATATTACTCAGATTCTTGACTACACGAGTAGGTAATTTTAGTAAAAAAAAACTCAAAGTACCAGTCCAGTAGTAAACTATTACGCTGCTGTAAAGTGAAGGTAGCAGCAAGCAAAACATTCTGGAAATGCTCTCAGTACATATTAATGCTCAAGAGCCCTGTTCTGGTGGGGACTAAATGACAGATAGCAATATGGAGACCAGAGAAGTCGGGGCTCAATGTTACGAATCTCATGGTTCAAAAACAGTGAGTGAGCACACAAGTTATTATCATTCATGACCACATACCCATTTCTCACATGCCTCCATCTAATCAGCTATGTAATTCCCAAATCACATCCTGTTAGTGTCTAACAGCCCAGAACATTTGCAGGTCTCCCCAGAAGCAAGAAAATAAGCTGATTTTGGGGAAAGTGAGTGCCCAGGGTCAGTCAGTACTACAGGAAAGAGTCAAGGAGAAAGAAAATCTGGGGACTCGCTGCTTTTTGTATGAGTGATATTCTGGAGCAGGGTGCAGCTGCAGGGGGGAAAAACAATTTGCGGTAGGTTAAAGAGAAGGGAAGAGACCCTTCTGTTCAAACAGGCTGTGCCCTAACTATAAGGCCTTTTGGGTCTTACTTGGATCAACTGTAAAGCACAAGACTATGTAATTTTTTGTTACTATTTTTTTTTTTTTTTTTTTTTTTAATCAAAAGCATACATGAAGTAAATTAGAATCATGGAATGGTTTGGGTTGGAAAGGACCTTAAAGATCATCAGTTCCAACCCCCTGACATGGGTAGAAACACCTTCTGCTAGACCAGGCTGCTCAAAGCCCCATCCAGCTTGGTCTTGAATACTTCCAGGGATGGGGGATCCATAGCTTCTCTGGGCAGCTTATTCCAGTGCCTCACCACCCTCTGAATAAAGAATTTATTCTGAATATCTAATGAAATCTACCCTTTCTTAGCTTAAAGAGAGTATCCCTTGTCCTATCACTACACCCCCTGACAAAGAGTCCCTCCCCAGCTTTCCTGTAGCCCTCTTTAGGTACTGGAAGGCCACTAAGGTCTCCCCAGAGCCTTCTCTTCTCCAGGCTGAAGAACCCCAACTCCCCCAGCCTGTTTTCATTGGAGGTGCTCCTTGATCATCCTTGTGGATGATCCTCTGGGCTCATTCTAAGAGGTTCACATCCTTCTTATGCTGGTGAGGGGGTGGGGCCAGAGCTGAACGCAACATTTCAGGTGAGGTCTCATGAGACCAGAGCCGAGGGTGAACAATCACCCCCTTTGACCTACTGGCCACACTGCTTTTGATGCAGCCCAGGATACAGGTGGCCTTCTGGGCTGCAAGCATACATTGTTTGCTCATGTGGAGCTTCTTATCAGCCAGCACCATCAAATCCTTCTCCTCAGGGCTACTTTCAATCCATTCCCCATCCAGCCTGTGTTTGTACCCGAGATTGCTCCAAAATTAAGAGTATGCTAGCTTCATTTTATTCACTGACTGAAGATTTAGAACAGGCAATAAAGACAACTTAGTCTGCAGAAAGAGGCGTGAGATTGAATCAAGAACACTCAGAAGTATTATAACAAAAATATGAAGTAGGAAGGTTTTTGCCATCACTTCCAAGTGATGGATTTGTCCATTATGGAAAATGACGGCTGCTTAATCAAACACATGAAAATTCTCAAGGCATAGAATGCTTAGTTCATATTTGAATGCCTCTTTGGAAACTACCACTTACTTACCCTATTGTATGGATTGCTCTGTGCCATAAAATACCTCTATGTCAAAGAACTGAGCTTTGGTGTCATAAAAGGTATTATAAATTAGCTTTTGTTTTTGGAAGGGGATGGGAACAATGGAAGCATTACCAGAGGGTAGGGAACGTCCACAGTAGAAAATACATGTAAATAAGAAAAGAACACACCCCAGAATAACAGCTGTCAAATCATCCTACAACTGTTCAACAGAAATAACTTAAAGCCAAACAGCTGATGAAGCACATAATCTCCAGTCTTGAGGCTATTAGCCTGAAATAACCACTTCTGTGCATAGTTTAGACACATCAGTTTAAGCAATTTATAGCAAAAGACAGTCTTACTTGGTTAGTACCTCACTGTCTCTAGCAAGTGAGTGAGAAATACCATGAAAATAAAGCTTTTTTTTTTTTTTTAAATGAAGCACCTGAGTCTGACACTGATCCACTCATGTTAGTGATTTGCAGCATAAGGCCATCAACGAAAACAGCACCTGAAAGCTCAGCTAGCAAAGAATAAATTCAGTATTGGATAATGAAACCAACTTTATTGGACAATCTGACAAAAAGCAATTAATAAAAAATTAATTCAGTATAATCCAGGACTCAAGAAGCTATTGCAATTTATTGCAGCCCTTCATAACTGCTTAGGGGTTAATTTGTGAATTTATCTTATGCTCTTATGTCATCATTACTTTAAGAGCAATCTGTGCTCTGAATAGAGATTTTGATTTATTTATATTTTTTTTAATCCATTCAAAGGCAGGAAGAATGACAAAAATTCAGTCTTCACATTGCATGTGCTGTATAAAGAATAATGTTATCTTCTTTATAAAAAATCTAGAGAGCAAAAATGTCAGTGGCCAGTGGAATGCAAAAAGCTGCAAATAATTAAAATACCTTGTAGCATCTTTCATCTACTCCAATTTTTCCATACCTACTGAGGATGTATTGCTATTTCTTTAAGAAAATGCAACAGACTAGGTGGGAAAACTATCCCACCGGATATACAAAGTATTTTCATTATCTTGCTGTGGCAATGCTTAAGATAATGTATGTCCATCCAGAAGCAAATACAGTGGGATAGAAATTGTATCCCTAAAGTTTGCAATTATAATATTATCTTGCAGTAAATTAAAATACAATTACAAAACTACACAGTCTTCCTTTGGTTTCAAGTAAAAGAACATACTTATTTCACTCATTGCTTTCTTCTGGGAAAGAAATCCCAAACATTTTTTCAGTGCAAAGTTTTGGCACATTTTCAGCTGCAGTGGTGTATGATAGACATAAAACTCTGTTTCACATAAATATCTAGATGCATTTTTTTTTTACTATAATTAAATCCTATTTCACAGTTCCTATTTTCCCAGTCAGTTATACTTTTGATGGTTAGGTTTCCTAGAATGTCTTTGAACTATTAGTTTCCTTGAACAGCCAAAGAAATCCAAGTAAACTTTCATATTTTCGGTAGAAAATTGCTTAAGTTGTCTCTGAAACTCTCACCTAGACAAAACAGTAATAAAAACAAAACAGAAGACAAAGATCCCTAGCTGATCACAATAAAATTAAAAGAAAAAAAATGCTGGGTTAGATCAGTTGTTGTTTCCACTTTCTTTGTATTTAGGTCTCCTAAAAGGATTGACTGCTATAATCCTGAAACAGCAAAGAGCCTCAGTTTTTGCACTTCATAACAAAGCTTTGCAGAACAAGAAATGTCAATTGTCAACCTCCCTTTATTTAATAATACTAAGATCCAGAAGGAAAAGGTATGCCTTTCTATAAATTAAAAGTTATTTTGATTGAAAACTTAGGCTAATGTATTTAATCTTTGATTTTATCTTTTTCACTATTATCTAAAGTGAAAACTACAAATCTGTCAAATTCTGTGTGGTCTGAAAGACCACGATGGAGTTTGACGTTTTGTTATAAATTGTTCTCCAGAAGTCTCAGCAGATCAGTACATTTTCACTGTGCATTGCCAAAAGTACTATTACTGCTTTTTGCAAATCAGAAAGTGAAAAACAGGCTTTTAATCAATGCAGTTAATTCAATAGTTTCACACATGCCATATTTGTAGCCTCTTCCTGCATACTACTGTATTTTGTGGGTGTTATCAGAGGACTTTTGTTTGTTCATTAAATATATGAAGGGTGTGGAACTCTGTACATATAAGGGCACACACTGCTAGATCTTCAGTGTTCAAGTTACCTAGGTCCAGATGGAGCCTAGTCATAGCCTAAGAAGGGGTGGACTGTTTACATTCCTGTTCAGACCTTTACGCAACAGGGCTTTGTCTTTCAGAGAAAGGTGTCATTAAACATACACAAGCCCAAGACACCCCACTAATGCCTTTATTAAAATCACAAACTAAAGAAATCTCAGCTTTCTTTTCAAGAAAATGGGGCACTTGAAAAACAGAGTGGTAAAAACAATTACCTCTTGAGGAGCAAAAAAAACTCCAGATAGGAGTTTTTATCCAGCATCAAGAGCTCCAAGATGAACCTTCTGCATAATCAGCAATGCAGAACATTTTGGCCTGGGTAGGCACTCAGATAGGCTAACAACAACAAAAACAAGATGCTTCTTCATTTACAATTTTGATTGTTTATAAAAATACCTTCTGTCATTAAATACACAATAAAAAAAGAGAGTTACCCTTACAGACACGTTTTCACTCAAGACATCATATGAAGTTATGGCAACTTCAAATACAAGTGGAACTTATGAGATGGCACAGTGTTAGGGGCTGCCACCTGAAGGGCTTACATTTATCCTAGACTGACCTAAATTTATGCTTTCCTTTCAGAGCAAAGAATGTTTTGTTGGTCACATCTGTTTTAAGAAACATGCCTGTAGAAGTATCTCCGACTTTTTTTTTTTATTAGTAAGTCATGGGATGCCATTTTAGTTACTCATTCTAATCCTTTAAAAAACACACTCTTCACTGAAAATAATTGTATTTCTCCTAAACCACAAGTAACGTTCTCTCCCCTAGGATCCATAACTTCTACCAGCCAGACCTCTGACTCATCTGTTTGATAGTATGCAAGTAGGCACAACTTCAGCCAAGAACTTGGGAAACTGTCAGTATAATTTATAGTCTTACTGGACATTATTACAGGTGGCCTCCTTGAATTCTTACAGATTGCCATTTGTGAAGGACAAATTAATTACCTTAATGTGATGGTGAGAGGCCTTTATCATTCCATCTGGTACCATCTCATCATCATCAGCGCCATCAAGCAAATGAGGCCCAGGAGATATTAATAAAGCTACCCTGCTTTGCTCACTGTTGGAATTTACTGGGGAAGATTTACAAACACACAACAATATAGGGTGAAGGGGGGCCAGAGGGGAAGGGACAGGATTTCAGTGAACATGATGGCAGACAGCTGTTAGCTTTCTTCTTTAATTAAAGAAATAATCAGAAAAAGGAAAATAAAGATATCAACAAAATATCAAAGGATGTTTTACTATACATATAAATAGGAAAATGATGTATCTGAATGAAAGGATGACAGAGAAACTCACACATATAGTTGGTACAGAACAGTGCTGATGGAGGACAGCTGGAAGACCAACCTGGAGCATCATGAAGTTCAGCTGCAATGCAGAGTTATTACCTGGATGCATGCGATAGCCAAAGCTCTTCCAGAAACACAGACATGGAAAAAAAACGTAAGTCCTATGTTTCTGCCTTTGGTATCACACCAGGCTATGTCTACTGGTGCTTCCAGTAGAAACCAGCTTCTCCTGGCTTTTTCTGTCACCCACTGACACTGTACATCAATGCAATCTTGTTCAAAGAGGGACAGCAGCATAATGAACTAATATCACATGAGGCATCTAACAGGACAAGGCACATAAGCCCATACATGGGGTAAAGTACTGAATAATGTTTTGCTAGTTCTTGAGTTTCCCGCTTTGTAATGTGACAGCAGATAAAACTCTTAGAAGGAGAGTATCATAATTAAATATAGTAACACATTGAAGAACAATGCATCATTTAGAACAGTAAGATCTCTCCAGACACAATACTAGTAATCAGTACAAGAAAAAAATAATGAACAAGAATAAGAAGGGCAGAGATAAAGCTAGACCAGACATTTTTGCTTAAGCTTGGTGCATACACAATTTGATCTTGGTTGAAGAAAAAAATCCAATTAGAGATTCAGCAGAAGGAATTTCTAACAGTACAGCTTTTATCTTTTTGTAGTTAAAAATACACTCTTCCAAAACACTACTAGATTTTATGAAGTTATCACCTAAAAAATGTGTTGTTTTTTTTTCCAATTTAAAAAAATTGTTTTGATATTTGACCTCCTCATTATAAAAATAGACTTAAGAGATCTTAGGCATTTCATACTTAAAGTTTTAACAGGTGTCCAAGGAAGCATATACAGATTAATTTAGACTCATGAAAACTATGAAGTTCAGAACAAAGTTCAGAACAAAACCATCAGAAATGGGCAAATACCAGAGGGAACCTTCCTGGAAAACATGGCTACAAAGTGTTCAGTCTAACAAGGCAGCAAGACACCTAACACACGGCCATTTGTGGTCAAAAAAACTGCTTCTATGAGTGGAACACAAAATAAATTAAGTTCAAGTTGTCAAAAAGGTAATGTACTATTTTTACCTCAGGAAATTAAGTTGCCATTTAATCTGAGGTAAAACACAATCTTCATGTCTTCCATCTGTGCATTAGGGGAGAATCTGTTCTTCTCACTTTTCTTATATGCAATTTTATATTTACATAACAAATCCAAACAAAGCCAAAAGATACGAAGTTCTGTAAAGCAGTTACATATTATATATGTAATATATATATTTATAGTGTAAGAACAAAAAAACAAATTTAAACCACCAATGATTTTTAGCACTGTTACAGTTCTAAAAGAACCTATAAAACAAGATCAGAGATCACATTCCTTTTTTGCTTGTACCAACTATATGAGCAATTAAGACAGTAAAAGAAAAGAACTCTTTTTTCAGAAAGAGTGACAGCTTATAAAAGTTGAAGATGAGCAATACAGTGAAGATAATAGATGCAGTGCATTGCGCTAGAAGACAAACAGCACAGATGGAAGTGGAGAAAAACTGGCACTCAGTGTTACACTTTTGGTTGTACCAGTTCCTCAAGATGGCACTAGAAAAGGTCACTGCTGGACTGTGAAGTGAAAGTGCTGTAGGCATGTTGGTTTGGCTTAGCTCAGTACCTTCAGAGACCTACCCTACAGCTCAGTATCGGAGCAGTTTAATACCACATAGATATAGCATCTTGGAGCTCAGTGACACAACAGTGCAGCTCTGAAGCAGTTAAATGTAACCTGTCTCTATGTAGGTTAGAGGAAAACAAGACAGGAAAGCTACCTGTGATATACAACTCTGTGGAGGAGGGATACAGAAAATAACGAGCCTATGTTCAAAAGTTTCTCAAAACCATATTGTGCCTATGTTTCAGGACATATGTTCAGAGGAGCATTCCCAAGATCACTAAGTCTAGCACCTACTTACTACTGCAGAAAAAAAAAAAAAAAAAATCACATCTTAGTTCTTCCTCACATGTACCAACCTTCAGTTCTGACATAGTCACCCATCCTGTCACTAGTTAGGTGCCTGCTTCAGACACTTTAAAGTCTCTTTAACAGACAGAAGCCTGGACTTACTGACGGCTAATTTTTTCTTACTTATTCTTGTGTAACTTTGCTCCTCAGACATTTTTTTCTGCCTCCACATCACCATTATAAGCTATTTAAAGGCAGCATGCATCATCACTTTCCCATAGTCCAGCATCTTTTGCCTAAAAAAGACCATTTATTTTAAACATGTATGTACTTTTTCTTCTCTTCCCCCTTGCACTTATCTCAAGTAAGGTGCAATGAAAAGGACAGTTTTCAATAGCATTGATGAGGATAAGTATTCACATTAAAGGACTGAGAAGAACCCCAAGAGCTGGCTTACTAATAGAGGTGTGAGCCACTGTTCCCATCCCAGCCACCTACAGAGGTAGAATGAATGTAAATCAATTGCTCAAGCAGGTATAGCAGTCAAAATTTAAGTATACAGAAAAAAACACACATATTCAAAGAGGTGTAAAATTCTAATACTACACTATCAATCTACCTCCACCAGCAAGCCTACTCCCCTTGCTACCAATGCCAACGGTGAAAGTGTTCTTATTAAAACATTTGACGTCAGCATTTCATATCCTATAGCTACCAATAAGCAAAGATATCATAAAAGCTAGTTACTGAGATATAGTTAGCTAACTTAATTTCATTATCAATTTAATGTTATAATATTTAAAATAATGCCTTCTGGTCTAGAGAAGGTCACATTGTCACTTTTGTACTAATAAAGTGAAAGTCATCAGAACAGGTGAATCCATTTTTTCATACAACATCTAACATAAAAGTAGAACTAGAGTACTCAAGCAAATCAGTACATCATAAATATAAGATGCAGTTAGCTGCATTTAAGACTTGCATTATGTAATGAAAAACAAAAATGACAAAGAAAAAAAATCCCTCATCCTCTTGAATACTAAAGCTATGCTTAAAATAAATCACATGCAGGCAAGAACAGAAAACTGGTCCACTAGCTAATTACTTCTGCAAGCACTAATGAGAGAAATTATTTAGTAAGTATCATACAACACAGAAAGAAGAACCATTAAAAGATGAAATTAGTAATGTATTACTATACTATAGCATACGTTAATTTTCACTTCTAACAAAAAGTTAAATAGTCCTATTGCTACTACTTTTTCCACAAAGCTACTAAAGCATGACAGCTAACAAGAAATACTTGAAAAAGTCTCTTGGTTTTTGTAATTTTTATAATTTTTATTTAACCACTAGATGGTGATAGCTCAACACAGATCAGCTTCTAGTCTGCTAAAATAAGCATAAACTGCAACTGAACAGTATAGTTTAACATTAAATTCAAAGGTGCTTTCTACAAGCTGGGAAAAAAAAAAAAAAGGAACAATTCACCATTTTTGTTGTATAAATTGCTGTAGCATAGACTTACCAGCTGTGGTTGCATCCTCCCACTAACACCATCCTTCATTAAAACACTGATAGCTTGAAAAAATAAATCCCTTTTTTTCCTGGATCATTCACCAAAAAAGCCTTCTACTTTGCGTCTAGCTGAGGCGTATAGTCATTGTAATGCTCCATAGTAATGTCTTAACAAATGCTTCCAAATATCATAGTAGTTCCACATTTAAATTCTCTTCCTATAGCACTACTCACAAGACAATATTTCCAAGGATGCTTCCGCAAGTCCTTTTATAAACTCCAAAAAAGTAATACCACTATTTTTGCCCCCGCAAAGCCTCCTCTACATTCCTTTAAATAGTCCCCCTCAAGTACTTCAAATACAGCATATTTAAAGAATACCCACAACCACTGCCTGAATTATCAGAATAAACCTGTACATCACAGCTTTCCTCACTCAGATAAATCAGCCACAAAACCTAATTAATCCCTTGTCCCACTACCACTCCCAAGTAGCTGAACAAAGTTCAGCTGAAGTCAATTCTCTTTAAAGGCTTGCCCTCCAGCAGGTACATTGGGCACACCTGTATCCTGTTAGATTGCACTGCTTGCTCTGTGTGTGGCACATACCATCTAACTTTTACTGCAGAGACTAATCAACCACCAGAACTTTTCTATCCATTTTAGAAAACCACCTTTTATGTATTTTCTATAATAACGATTTTGCATTTGCAAAACACTGTTTTTGCTATTAATGCTACTGTCTGTTCCATTGCCAGTGATGGTTGTACCTATCTCTACAACAGACTCTGTGTGGTGAGGCTGCATCCCCACCTTCCAGCACATAGCCCCTAACATGGATTGTTTTCTTCAATACTGGCACCTGAACAAGTCAGAGCCACATGTGCTCAGCTCTAGGCATTTTAGAGCTCCATCTGGGTGCAGCCCAGCTATCGAAACCACAGAAAGTTGAAAATATGGAAAAAATGCATGTCTCTTCTATTCTCATATTGCTTACAATAGCATCCATTATATGACACCTCTGAAATATAATTATGCTTTTCCAATGACTGTATACAAGTTAAATTCATTTGTTTCTTTCCAAGTTTAAATAGCTGAAATCAGTTAGTTTTAATTACATTCACAAACATAATACCATAAAACTTTAAAGAAAAATGAGCAATGCAACAAACCCATAAAAAATATAAATCAATACCTCCAGCATAATCATACTTTACTGCACCAGTGAGGACATTCAAAGCCTTATGACTGTGAAAGGGCAGTAATAAGACTGTTTGCTAGGATTTCATACAGAAATTTATTAGCTGGAGGAGCTGCATGTCAAAGGTGAAGACAAAACAGATTACTGAAGATAACTAGGCTACAGGGCCACAAGATGTCAGATTAACATTATAGGGAAAACAAAGAAAAAAGACTGAGGGAGTTTGTATTTCTGTTATGTTACACCAAGCTCTGCTTGCATGTATGCATTTAAGTTACATATAAACATAACATGTTTTCCATAAAACATGTCTCTCTTTAACTTGTCTCTATTTTCTGTCCCGTAGTTTATAGCTCAGTGTGCATGAACACAGCTTGGAATAAACAAACTGAGTGTAATTTATGTCAGGAAAATGGGAAAGAAGAATATATCAGGTATATTAGCTAACAGCATGGCTTAAATAGGTTTTAAGCTGAAGCTGAGAAATTTCTACTTAAACCACAAGTAATCCAACAAGAACAAAATCAATAGGAAAACAGAGCTACAAAGCAGTAAAATACATGGACCATTCTCCAAGAGTGATAGGCTTTCTCACTAGACTGTGAAAGATCCCATGCTGTTCTGAAGTCTGCATCAGACTGTCACCCTACAGAGAGCATATAAGAATGATAAACTTATGAATAAAGAGAAAACAAACCCAAATCCTTGATTAAATAACTTAATCTCCTTACTGTTTCCTTGGTCTGCTCTTTCTCAAGTAAACCATAAAGTCCTTAACATTTCCCTGTCTGTTCCAGGGTCCAAGCTGGGTGTTTCTTCCATGACCCAAGATACAGAGCACGAATTATACAACACTGGGGTGTCACAACACCGACAGACACTCAAGACTTTCCACCTGGCTTCAAAAGTGGAATGAATGTGGGCTCTAACCTAGCAGCAGCCCAAGACCTCAGCCACAATTCTGTCCAGGAGCAAGAAATTTCATGAACTTATTATAGTTTGCATTAATAAAAATAAATAAATAAATAAATAATAATAATTAAAAAAAAAAAAAAAAAAGATAAACACTCAACATGCATCTGAACCATTCAGTCCAGGCTTTACCATCTCTACTAACTCTTAGTGATCCTCTACTACTCGATCACATCAGGATCCCCATGCAACATTTCCACACAATTAACCATTTTGACTGGCCATGGTTCTGCTGCATTTTTATAGGGTCAGGTTTCAGTGCAGAAGGTTGTGTTGCTATCATTTTTGTTACCACCTTCCGTCCTCCCCTCCTTCATTTCCAGAAGAGAAATAGGGGCTGAGTCTCACTCCTTCAGGCTGCATGAAATATCACCTGCTTTTCTGGGTTGGTATGACGTGGGTTTTCTTCCATGGAATTAAACTCACAGAACTGTCATTTAGTGTAAATGAGAAAATAATGAGGGCATTTTTAAACATTCTGAGCACAAAGTAAAATAAATGTTTGAATACTATTCTCAAATGCTGTTATCATTAAAAAAAAAAAAAAATAATAAGGGAAAATAATGATATCCTAGGGCACTGTCCTCAGTGAACTACAAAGTATAAATAGCTCAGCTGAAAGCAGAACAAAAGTTGTTTTGTGCTATCATGCAACTGAGCCAAAAATAAAGCTTCTTTGGCATTGCTTTAGAGAATCTCATAATTCTTACAAATCTTAATAGCTTAATCTTTTCCTTTAACCTTTCTCTGGCTAGATAAAAGGAATTGAAATAAAGCTCCTGATTCTGAGGGACAGAATGTTTGGTATGTATTGTTGATAAACTGAAGAATACCAAACCTTCAAACATTTCTTGACCCTTCCCATTGTATCAACCTAAAGATAGCATTTTTGTAATTCAGATTTGAAGTAGAAAAGTTCCTCAGTATACATTTTCCATAGACCATATTTCCACAGTAATTCATGCAAAAAGCCAAGACTATAACATAACAGATATATTTAAATATTTAAGGAGAATGATCTCCCTCATCCTGCTGGCCACACTGCTTTTGATGCAGCCCAGGATACAGTTGGCTTTCTGCGCAGCAAGCACACATTCCCAGCTCATGCCAAGGTTTTTGTCCACCAACATCCCCAGGTCCTTCTCCTCAAGGCTGCTCTCAATCCATTCTCTGCCCATTCTCTTTCCAAGCATTTCCATGCTTGGAAATGCCCCAGTGTACTGGGTCTTGCTGGAATACTAACTTTCTCTGCAGCAGCCCATAGTGCTGTGCTCTGCACTTGTAGCTGGAACAGCAGTGTTATCATACCAGTGTTGTATCTACTGCTGAGCAGTGCTGGCACAGCATCGGGACTCTCTCTAACCCTCCTAGGGGGTGGGCAAAAAGTGAGAAGAGAAACATCACCAGGGCAGCTGACCTAAACCAACCAAAGGGATATTCCATACCATATGATGTCACACTCAGCAATAAAAGGTGGAAACAAGAAGAAGCGGGGAGGGGTGGGAAAATGTCGGTCCTCCTCCCGAACACCGGCTATGTGCGTTGAGGCCCTGCTTCAAGGATGCGGTCAAGCATCACTCATTTGTGGGAAGTAGAGAGTAATTTATTTCCTCTGCACTTCCACATAGCCTTCATTTGTTTTATTTGTTTGTCTTCCTCCTTTTTTTTTTTTCCTTTCCCCCTCCCTTTTCCCCTTTCCCCCTTTTTTTCCCTTTAGTTAAATTGTTTAGTTCATAATAACTTAGTTCATAATAACTTCATAATAACTCAAAATTGTTTAGTTCATAAATTCATAATAATCTTTCTTTAATTATTATTATTGCTTTAATTAAATTATGCTTATCTCAACCCGTGAGTCGTTCTTTGCTTTACTTGCTTTACTTTGCTTTACTTCTTCCCCTCCTCATCTAAGAAGGGGGAGTGAGAGCAGTTGTGGTGTTTAGCTGCCCAGCATGGTAAAACCACCACACCCAGCCCTGATGCAAAACCTTGCAATTGGCCATGTTGAAAGTCAGGAGGTTCACAAAGGCTCACCTCTCCAACTTGTCCAGGTCCCTCTGGATGGCATCCCTTCCCTCCAGCATGTTGACAAAACCACACAGCTTGGTGTCATCAGCAAATTTCAGCACAGACCCCTCCCAAATTTATTTCTGCAGATTGAGAGGATCCTTATCACTACAGATAGTAAGTGTCCCGGGAAAGGAATAGCATGGTAACACACCATAATGGTGCTTTGCGATCACTTTATAATCTTAGCTAAGTAGCATAAAGGATTCATGTAATGCATATAATACTTCAGACATAAACTATTTGCCAAGTCTGGAACTAGAAGTGGGTTCAGCCACATGTAGGCTCCTTACCTCTTTGGTTCAAGAGTTTAGAAAGCAAGGGGGTCCACTCTGAAACTTGTGACTCAGTAAAGCAGTTTCCTTGATGTAATGTCACCTAACCCAGATTATGTAGTCTCTATGTAGTATATAATGTCTTTCATCTAGTGTCTTTGAGTTGTATACAGCGCCTTTTATGTAGTGTGCAATTTGGTGTATCTTCCAATTATAATCAGGTGTATCTTGCCATCATCGAATCTTCGTTGAGCTGTATATGCTTTGTTATCAATAAATCATATTGCTGCTTCTTTCTTCCGAGTGAAGTGCATATCATTCCTCATTCCTTTTTCTACCCGGAACATCCATCCATCAATTGGATGTCTCTTCATTTTAGAGACAAGGACATCATGTGGGACAGTATCAAATGCTTTGCACAAGTCCAGGTAGATGTCATCAGTTGTTCTTTCCTTATCCGCCAATGGAAGTAAAAACCCTGCTATAACCTTGAAGTAAAAAATTTCTTTTACTTTTCCTCTTTTGTGTGATAAAACTAGAATTATATGGGATATATAGACTACCTTTCCTTTTGATAGCATAAATGGTGTTTCCTTTTGTATGACAGAATATTGTGGGTCCTTTCACTCATTGTCTATGCATACTTTTGTCTTTATCCTTTTTGAAAATCATCTAGCAGAAGATTCTCACTAAAACAATGCCAAGATATATGTGATGTTCATAAAAAGGAATCTGATGTCCCGGAGTGAGATTTAGTCCATGAAGTGCCCTGAAAGGGCATGGCCTGGTGGAACATCTGATTCATTCTTACAGTCACTTTACGACCACTGCAAGTTGGAATTTATTGCCCATAACAAAGAATGGTTAAACAAGACTGTTTCCTAAAAAGTCTATGTACTCATTCTTCATCCAGAAAATGCATGAGTTATGGGATTTATAGTTTATTGCTTCTGACTCAGTTTCAAATAGGGAAAAGGTTGATATTCATGATGGGAATATTTCAGAGGGGCTGATTCTTATCACGCTTTCAGAGTTGAAAAGATTCTCCTTTGCTCAGAAGTAGCATGCAAAAGTTTTCCATAAAAATCTCCATTTATCATCCTACAGCTGTTGGTAAGAGAACAACAGATGGTTTTCCATAGGAGATGACACTGGAGCCAGGGAGAATTACTGACATCAGCCAGACAGGGAACCTGGCCCAAATGACATGGAGATGGCAGGACTTCCTGCCATGACTTGAGAGCTGATGTAGGCCAAAAGGTACTAGCAGAATGTTTCTTGTTTCATTTTTTAGTTTGCAGAATGATTTTTCCCCATGTGAATGACCTTCTTTGTCTATATACTATATATATCACTACTTGCTGATATCACAGCACTTTGAATGAATGTGCTGTGGTGGTGCTGCTGTAAAAAAAGGCAGGGTAAATAAGATATTAATCATAATTTACACCATTAATTTCCTCCCAAAGTCTTCGACCAGCTGAAAATCATGCAGGGCTTTTCTGAAGTTGATAAATGAACTACAATTTGGTTAGCAAAAATATGGAAAAAGTAATGAGTGTCTAAATCATTAACGGAGGCATTAACATCATCATAGACTTCCGAAAGAAGGAGAAATATTTTTAGCTATATCTTCTTAGCATGGCTTACCACAAATAGAAGCAGTTTTGGTACTTTCACCACATACCCATTACAAATGCTCCACAACAACTTCTAAGAACTTTTCTCTCTGTTAGTGGAATTGATCCATGAAGCTGGAAAATATTTTTTACCCAGAACATTTTTCACACGAAAAAATATGATTTGGTTCAGTTGAAAAAAAAAAAAAGGGGGGGGGGGGATCTATGCTGAGGTCAGTCAAGCTTTTTAATTATAAAGAAACAAACTGAAGATACTCTTAACAACTTTTCTTTTTAACTCAAATTTTGTACCAAACGTTAATTTTTCTAGAAGTTCAACCTGAAAAAAAATCCATTTATCTCTGGGGTGCATTAAGCAGTTTTCTCAATCTCAAACACCACTTTTCGAGTAGTTTCGGAGCAACCATCAAAACTAATAGCTGGCTGTTTGCAGATCTCTACTCACAGGCACTAGCAAAGTTGCTACTAATATCTCAGTACTGCTAATTACTTGAAGAAATGGAGATTAAGAAACAGAGACAGTCATTGCAGCATCTCCCTTCCAAAGCTGCAGGGAGCTAAAATGTTTTCCTGGTTTTGCAAGCTGAGCAAGAGAGCTGATGGGAAACAAAATGTCTCACTCACGCTCAGTGAGCTAGTGGTGAAGTCAGGCACGCAGCCTGATGTGTGGACATGGCTTATTGACCCTGTGTGTAGCTCAGAAGAAAGCAGTGGTGAGACTGCAGCTGTACACCTGCAGAAGTCCCAGCCCAGAAGTGAAACTCAGCACCATTTTCCTCTTTTCCTCTTTCTCTGTTGCCTGAAGCATCCTTTCTCCCTCCCTGCTCCAGGGGGATGCTAGATGCATGCAGCTAGCTCTGAATAAGTTGTGAGGAGTTCACAACACCAAAAATAGCATTGTGTATAGACAGTAGCTGTGTCTCAAAAGTAGCATAGCTCTGCTTGCATGGCATAATGCCTGCTATAGTTAGCACTGCTTAGTCGGCTAATTAGCCTAGTGAAGGTCTTGCACTAGCACTTTTATCTTATTTCCCACTGCAGAGTTAGCTCAGCTGTTCTATCTCTGCATAGTACATCACTGTCTGGAAAAACAGCTGGATTCCTGGTACCTCTGTATGGTGATGATCAGGCAGATAAACAAGCAATAGATATACATACGTCTCTTTGATTTGACCCACACTTCTCCTAAGTTGATAGAGGGAAATAAGAGATCTGTCCTTAGGTTACACCTCAGGGTAACAAGTTCAGTTAAAATTTATTTTACATAAATCAGAATGTATACTTGTACATAAAAACAACTACAAAATATTATGTCTTCAGAAACTTAAATTGTTACTTTTCACCGTACTTTCAAAGTTTAAAACCAACTAGTGTATTGCGAACCACTCCTCACAGTAGAAAGAATATAGAATATTAATAAGAATACTTATGATAGAAAAAAATGAAGTGGAATTATTGAACCTTTCAAATATATTATAATCTGATACCTTTAATTTAGGAAATTAATTAAAATATGACTGTGTTTTTATGTGCTTTTGGCACTTCATTTACTAAAATAGTGATAACGATCCTAAAACATTGCCTAGTAATATTTAAATAAAATAATAATAAAAAGTAGGCTTTTTTCATAGTCTTTAGCAATGGCTACTTTATACAGAATGATTATTAATAAAGGAATTTGTGGAGTATTCTGATATAGCTTTTTTTTTTTTTAACTTGAAAATAGGACTAAAACTTGCCTAATATGACAGCATTTTTATTTATTAATGAAATAATATAAAGACAGCTGGCTTTTCACCTGAAACTTGTGAACAGTGAGGAGAAAATTATGATAAATTAAATATTATAAAAAATATTCACCCGGAGGACCTCAAAGAACATTGCTAGGTGTTTAAAGAAGCCAATGAATTCAGTGCTTATGAACTGGGGACAGCCCATTTCTCCACAGTCTTATCCTGAATTAAGTCATTTATTTCTGGCATAAATAGAGTTTTAAGTATTACTTGTTATTTATTAGATTTGTTACTCGATTTGTAGAAGTGCATTTTACTACAGAAAGTGAAAGGCAACAGAAAACTGAGCTCAGGCTCTGCTCTGCAACAATGACAGGCAAGAACAAAGGTTTCTGCATTCCTCCAGCAAAGGTTAAGGATGTTTCTATTACTGACATTGAGCAAAAAGAAGAAATCATTTCCTGTACACCTCTCCTAGAGCACAATGAAGTGAAAGGCAGCTAACAATCAGATCTTTTGGTCTGATCACAGATGCTGCATTCTGTAGTTAACTTCAAATTATTTTATCAGTCACTGAAACACACTGATATATTTATTATATGGACTTGTTAAGTTAAAATTCAGGAAGTTTTCAATTTTATTTCTAGTTCAGTTCCAGTTCAGGAAGATCACGAATATTATGTGTAGAGAGTATGTAATAGGAAATTTGGAATTTAGTCTGGACTTTGTTCTAAAAAAAACCATATATATCTTGCACTTTGAAACAGGACTTCAGTAACCTATTAGTTACTATAAACAAAGAGGTAACTTAGAATTTGTCTCATGCAGAGATCTCATGCAGGTGACTCTTTTCTGCAACTGGATGCGAGTCTCTTCTGTGGGTCACTGACTCAGAGGACAAAGCATTGCTTCAATTTTATCTGCAGCTTCGAAATCTTCAGAATCTCCAAACCCAGCGTAATTTATATAGTGCAGTCAAAATCTGGTGGACAGGATAAGTAAAACTGCAGGACCATCTAAATACACCATCTATACTTCTGGTATAGATAGTGCAGAGAAGAAGCGAGACATGTTGGTTTGTTTTTTTTGTTGTTGTTGTTGTTTGGTTGGTTATTGTTTTTTTGTTTGTTTGTTTGTTTGTTTATTTGTTTGTTTGTTTTGGGGGGGATAAAACCAAAGCCAAGGATTTAATTGCTGTTTAAAAATCAACATCTCACTAAACTGTAGTATCTCTCATATTTGTGAAGGATGTTCATAAAAGTTGAAATTATTTATAACACCAGCTCTAATAAAAACATATAGGACAGGAATATAAAATAGCTGGCATTTGAAAGCTCAGCAGGCTTTATGGTACTGAAGGAAGGCTCTTCTGAACTCTTTTCATAGATGAGATCACAACCTTTAGTTTCTGAGCAGAGGAAGAAAATAGGCTTAAAAAAAAATAAAGTAGTAAACAGACAAGAAGACAGGTAACACATTCAGGCTAATCTTTCATTTTCTATGAATGAAATATAGAAATTTTATCAGCTTTCAATGTTTAGCATCCTAGTGAAAGTGAAAAGACAAATGGCAGAATAATAATGCTGTCTTTACTGGTACCCAAAATTCTTCCTTCCCTGTTTTTGCAAATGATTAAGTGTTGGCTTATTTCCTAATATATTAAGCATAAGCCTATTTTTAATAATACAAAAACCTTGAGAATCCAATTTTAATTCCTAAAAAGGCAAGAATTTCAAAGTATAACAAACAGTTCTTTCTGAAACAAGTGCCAGTATAGTTGCAGCCCTCAGTTGGATATAAGCTCCTCAGTCTCTATACAAGCAAAAGTCATACTGCTCTTAAAAAAATGAGAAATATTGATGTTATAGAAACTTGTCGCGTGTGGATGTATCCAATAGGACCCACTACAGAAATGGGTAACTCCCAATAAACCCTGCCATTGCCAAGGTCCTCACAACCAATCATGGAAAAAGAAGATGCAGCAGCAAAACCAGGATTTGTTTCACAATACAATATTCAAAGATAACTTGCTAACAGGTTATTTCCAACAGGTATAAACACATTTCTGAAATACAAATAAAAGTAGGGCTTCATCCCTCTCCCTATACACAGAACAATAATTGCAGCATAAGAACTGTTCTGGTAGCTTAAGATTTTGATATATTTCATTTTATAATGTGTTCAAATACAGAAAAAAAAAGTATTTCTCAAAATGAGGGGAAATGGAGCAGACGTTAGCTACACATGACTAGATCAGTATTTAAAAGAGAGACATGATATCCAAAATTTTCATACTTCCTACTTACATTTCCTAAGCACATGAGAAATCTGGAGGTCAGTTGTACTGCCTTCTGTAGGTCATACTCACTTATTTCTCCTAAGCCATTTATTTTTTTGTGATTTACTAGCTCATTTATTAGATTCTGTCAATTTATAGCTAAAAAACTGTCTGTCTAATGGTCAAAAGTATACTTCAGTGCATAAACTCAAAGATGCCAGGATGCAGGACAGAATTTAGATAGTCTTTATGCACATTTATGTCTAATAAGAAAAGCACAATGGCACTAAACAGTGCAAAAAGAGTGTGTCTCTCCTTGGTGTATATGAAGACCATATGACTATTGTTGCCTTACAGAAGAGAGACTTCAAAATCGGGGTAGGAGAGACACACAAAGAGAATAAAATACATTGCTTTAGGAAAGGAAAAAAAGAAAAAAAGTGGGAAAACTCTCTTTTTCTGTTGCAATTTTTATGAACTTGTTAGAAGGGCAGTTTTTGGATATCTCTCCAGTCACAGTTATTCAGAAGAATGCTGATCAGGAAACTTCAGCAGGGTTTGCATTTTACTGAGAGGTTTTCTCCCTTCAGAAATTTTTATTTGGGACATTAAGCTATATAATTCTAATTCCAAATTGGTGGCTGAATGCATCAACTTGTTATCCTAAGTATTTTTCACTGGTTTTCTTTCAACAGGTCCTAACAATCAGCAGGCTCAGGATCTGTGTGAAATTAACTTGAAATGAAAATGTCCATAAATAAACAACTAACACCTTCACCCACATTTCTGTATGATCTGGAAATGGCTGTAAATATGGGAGTAATGAGTCTTTGGATATAATATTCTGTGAAATATACTTCAACAATCTTGGTGCCTCAAACAAAAGCTTAAATAATTTTGCAGAAGGCTTTATCTAACCTGAAAAAACACAACAACCCATTTATGATGAACACAGCCCTTTTACATACCAAAGAAAATGGAAACTGGATGCAAATGGTTACATATTCAGCAAAATCCCCACTGGCAACTTTTGTCAGAGGCAGATAGGATTATGTCAGACGTCAGGAAAAAGAAACACCACAAACTTATCTAGCAATGTTTTGCTGTCTTCATGACTGAAAGCACCACAGTAGATACACAGTGTATCTACAGAATATACTGTAGATGTTTATTCTGTCTTGTGCAATGTACACAAAGCAGGGAAAAAAAATCTGAATGGAGTGCAAGAAAAAATCTTTTGAACTCAACACTACTTTATAGGACATCATATGTAAAAAAAAAAAAAAAAAGAAATTAAGTCTGGTAAAACCCATACTACCCAGTGAGACCCCTCTACTACTGTCAAGAAGTATCCATCCCCATTGGATCTTCAGAGGAAATAATTAGAATGATTTCCTCATCATTTATCAGCAAGATCGCTCATTACCAATACCACTGTCATACTTTTTGCCATACCAGCACCAATACCAAAGCTAACCAGAATTAAGTCTTTCTGAGGGACTTATTTGCATCCAGAAATTTCATATCAACTTCCTTTAAAATTTTAATATCAAACTTACCTTTCAATTCGCTCTTTTAAACCACAAGGTTTAATGAGTTGTTGCCTAATATGGTGTGTGATTTTTTCCAGAACAAAGTATGGTTATACTAATGTCACTGACTACAAGATATTGATCTTAGCATTTATCCAGATGTGTGGAATACAAATATATCAATTGTGTATCAATTAAAATTATGCTGATTAGATAGTGCATAATGGGAAAGAAAAATCACATTCACATACTCAGCTCTCTTTGTGCCAACACATTATCTTTATCCCATTAAAGAGCCTTATGCCATCTGTACCATCTGTGATACCAGCTGGTACATTGGTCCAAAAATATCTCTTCAATTATGGTATACTGATTAGTTTTTAGTATAGAATCAATTGTAGCTTAAATGAATTATAAAAATAAATCTGTATTTTTTTTTTTTTAATTTCTGTGATTTGATTTTGGTACTGAAAATTCAAAAACTTTCTAAGATTTGGAGATTTCATAATTTACTTCAAATAAAATGAAGTAAATAAGGAGTGAAGTGGGAATATTGGTCCAATAAGACACATATTGGGACCTTATTCAAAAAGCATTTCTAGCAAAAATCAACAAAGGAGCTACTACATTAAAACTTAATGTTATAAAGCCAGTAGAAGAGTGTTATTCGATATGAAGACTTATCTTAGTACAGAGGCATTTTTATAAAGCAATTTGGGTGATTCCTACTATGATGAAATTTATGGCAAGGTTTTCATTGATTTTAGCAAGACAAAATATAATGTTACACAAGTAACTGGAAGATGTACATCCTTCCACACTCACCACACTTTTCACACTTCGTATCTTAGGGTCTGATCCTTTGATCAATCACTTTGGTTTACTCCTACTTGTAGTCTGACAAGTTCTGACAAGTCTGACAAGGTCTGATAAGACAAGTTCTAAGTTTTATGCTATAAATCCTTCAAACTAAGGAATTCTTTTGTATGTATTACTTACGTAGGAAGTATACAGGAAAAGAACTGCACTGTGTTCATAAATACTAAGAGTATTACTTCAGCCCCTTTCCACTTATGTGTTATGGTGCAATCTTTTAATGGTTTGACCATTGGCTATATTTTGAAAAGGAGATTAATTAAGCTTAATTAAGGAGTTTAATTAATGCATAGTACTTATTCATCAAATTCAGAACCTCACTCTCCACATCTTGTTCCCCAGTAATTTACCTGCAAATTACTGGGAATCTGAATTCAAAATACAGTTTTCTACAATATTCATCACGACAGTGTCTGGGTGCTCCACAAATTTTGCTACGTTCACAACATCCCCATGAGATGAGAGTGTATGATACCTACTTAATGCAGAACAGAGGCACAGTGAGATTAAGATCAAAGGTATTGACTAATTTGGGCACTTGGTAGGAAATTCATGGAAGCTCATTCTCATATTGTTCACTCAGCCTTTCGTATATGTTCAAAGCCAAGGTGGTAATGCTGCAAGTGCTCAGTAGTCTGCAAATCAAACTGCAAGGATTTTCTCAGAAAACAAGAAATACACAGTGCCCATCCCAAAATTTGTCTTAACTGACTCTTCTAACATCACATACGAACACTCTGTCAGAAGAAATTTCATTCTCCAGACTAAATTAACCATGTGAGTGTCCTTTCTTTCCTGCATTTTTTTTCTCTACTTCCTTATAAACAGCTAAGAAATTGCAGTCTTCTTTACAAGCATTTCAGTGAATCAGTTCATCATCTGAGAATTTCACTGGTTGCTAAAAGTAGTTTTTTTTTTAACTGAAAGCTGCAGTAGCATATTGTGCCCCCATATAGTTCAAAACTAGAGGGAAATACATAATTTCTGGGCTTAGAGACATTTACTCACAGCAGATACTATTGAGATTGAGAAAAAAAAAAAAAGGAAAAAGGTTCAATTTTAATTTGCTGTAGGGATATATTGTGATTTTTCCCCACCTCCATCTAAGCTTGATCTTTCTCACCAATCATTTTCATCTCAGTCACATCAGAAGTGGTATGAATCAAGTGTCAGAAAAGGGTCATTGTTAAAAGCAGCCAAACTTAGCTTGGGAAGGTAGCTCTTGTCAACTGAAAGCTAAGCTAAAACATTTACCTCTGAACATTAACCAGCAAAGATAAATAGAGAGATGTTTATAAGCTCAGCTGATGGATACCACATTCCAAAGTTGTTGTATTTTCATGGCCTTAAATACGCATATACATGAGGTACAACACAAAAGTCACATAGACTGATGCTAGTTAAATTCTGAGGAACTGGGTGAGTTGAATAGACAGAGGTCTAACTACAACATATTCTTACCATTAGACACCTCTTGCTATTACATTCACAACAGACTTAATCCATTCCTTTGCTTTAGCCAGTAGTAGGTAATGAAGCCAGCTTCACATTTCTGTTGCCCTAGACCTTTGGATCCTGTATGGTCAGATATAGGTTTCATCTACTGTTGGGAATGATAATCATCACAATGAGATACCCCCCAAGTATCTTGCTTTTGCAAAAGAAAAGTACAAAAAGTGCTTAGGTAGCTAAATATTTCCAGCACCATTTTCTGTGACATATGTGAAATCAAGTATGCCTTCTGCTTTGCTGCACAGTACAGGTTTATTGGCATTTGGCTGAGGTGATCTGCAAAATTCGCTTGCAATGTTGCCACATATGACTAATACAGTCCTGTGCCCACAAAACATTTGGATGGCTCAGTGAAGAATTCCAGTCTTTTTGAAAAGAAAGGATGAATAAGAAAATTAAAGAACAACTGAGAACACATCTCCTTGCCAAGAAGATAATGCTACTGGAAGGAACAGCAGGGAGGTCTCAGCAGGATAGCATTATTGCAGCAATGAAGAGCATCAGGTCCTCCCACTTACCCCTTTTGGGCTGAAAGCAGGGCAAATCTATCCCATCATTGTCTCCCAGCAGGACTGTCAGGACCACGCTGCAGACTCCAATGGAGACAAGCATTCAAGAAAGGCAACAGCAGCAATAAACTAAATAGGGGAGGGGAGAATGGGGAAAGCAACAAGGCAACATGTAATTTTCTTGTTTCAGTCATTCCAATCAATTTGTTTCTTACTATTTTTCCCTCCCTTCTTCTGCCCTAACTTTCCACTTCTAAGATATGTTGTTTTTCCTTTTAATTTGACCTTTAGTGAAAAGTTATCCAGTCATAATGCATCACCACAAAAAAAAAAAAAAAAAAAAAAAAAAAAAAAAAAGTTGGCATTGCATACTTTAAAGAAGCTGCTTCTGGCAGCTTATTAGGTCTGAAGCAGAACTGCACCTCCTAGTCTCAGCATTTTTTTCAGGGACAGATGCTCACAAACACAATTGTGTTATACTGCACTAATATTTGGTACACTTCGGTAAACAAAATTCAGATATCATTAACCAACACAACAAATCCAGTTCTTTATGGGCCATACCATTTATACAAAGACATTCAGAACTACCATTTAATCTGGAATACTCTCAATATATTTAGCCACTTAAATTGCTGGAATAATGCCCAGATGGAAAGTGGCAAGATATTTAAAGATTGATTCCATTTTCTAAGTATGCCATGAATATAAAAGTCCTTCCACTTAATCTAATACACTTTTTCAGCCTATTAGTTTTTGATTGATAGAATGTCTTGAAATAAAAAAGCAGCTGTTGGCAGACACAGCAGAAATCAAAGATACTGTGAATACCGAGACTAACTAGAAGTATATATTGGTTTCATAAAGGAAACAATTTAGTTTCCCAAATGGGGTGATCCTCTACATTTATTATATTCCAAACCTTCAATCCTTAGAACTTGAGTTTTAAGTAAAAGATTTTCAAAACTTTAACAACTATGGTTTTTTATTATTTTTTTTAAATGGCATACTGACCTTTGTAATAACAAAGAAGGGAAATATAGGGAGACAAAATTAGACATCAGATTTACAAATGGAGGGGTAAGAACTTCACAGTTTGCTTAGGTGTTCAGAATATATAATTTTTATATCAATATTGCAATGAATCATCTTTAAATATCTGCATGACATTGAAGCAACAAGTCCAATTCTATGAAAAAAAAAAAAAAAAAAATTACAATTAGAAAAAAATATATTTCTGATATAACTAGCTCATTAAAGAGCAATTAATCACATATTCTTTTTATTCTTAGGCCAAACTCAAGAAGATGTTAAAGTTTTTTCTAATAGGTTAAACATATTGAATAATAAGGTGATCATCAGTAAGTAGGATTAAGGATCTCAATGGAAAAATAAAAGTTCATTATGACATCTCTGAGAAGGTTCCATTCAGCTCAGTGGTTCCTCATGCTTTTTATATGAAAGGAAAACACACTTTCTTTATTTTTTCACCCCCCCCCAAAAAAAAAAAAAATTAATAAAAAGGTCCTTTTGAGGTTCTTAATTAGAGCTAGGTTAAAACCGTTCATTGTTTCTTAGAAGCCTTACACATATTACTTAGTGTCAACACTGCTTTGTAGGAAAAGAAAGGGAAGCAAAGGACAAAAAGCTTTGAAGTTCAACATGCCCTTGTGTAAATCTGCCATGAGTTTACACTTCACTGTCTAGTATCACATACCTCCTAGTAACTGCAACTTGCTTCAAAGAAATGCTGGGAAGACAAGGTAGCAATTTCAGAAGACCATAAAAATCCATTCTAACATAAAGGAAACAAACCTCCAAGAGAAAAGGAGAAGCATTCCATGTTTTGAAAAACATTCATGTTTTTTTCTACAACAAATTTCAGAAAATGATTTCTCAACTTCCTTGACCCAAAAGTTATATTACTTTAATTTTATATATAATTGCCAGAGCCTCATACTTTCATTAGCTATACGCATTGCTCTATTTAGCAAGTCTGTACACAAATACACAGTAAAAAGCTCCTTTCAAATCATTAATCACTGGAGTAATCGCTTTGGAATGATTCTAAGTTGTGAGAATCAATGTTTTTCCAATTTCCGTCTTAATGACCAGAAAGATAACAAACATTCCTTAGTAACATACTTTCCTGTTAATTTGTGCCATTAACTATTACTGCTACCCTGAAGAGAGTATTAGAGGTCTTATTGAGATTAGATCATTCTGTGCTGTGCATTTAAAAGAAAATGACATTCACCAGGGAGAGCTCCTAATTTTATTGCCATGATTTGTCTTTCAGAGTTAGCATTTGACAAAAAGGGAACACACTACGAGGCACCCCTTTTTGCCGAGTCTCATCATACAAACTCCTTTGTCCGAGATCCTAAGGGAAGAACAAGCTCTGGTGGAAAACAAGAACAACAGAAATAGTTTATTTTCTCTTACCTTTTTTCTTTCCACCATGTTTTATCAAAATTTGTAGAACGACCTTTTCCTACACATAAATATGAACAAGTACATCTCTATTTTAATACTGATTCTTTTTTAGCTAAGAATAGTCCTAAATTAGTGTCAGGGGAAAAATCTGAAAGAAGCTTATTACTTGCAAAATTTTAACAAATAAACAGAAAACATCCACATTTTCCATCCACTTCAGTCACTTGAAAATACGAGTACATATAACGCATGCTGTATTTATTCCAAAGGTGATTTTTTTTTAGCATAACATGCAATGTTTGCACAGTGTGACAGAACATATAAGGCACCACAAAAACTTTTGCTTTGTTATAGTTAAATAAGAACACAATGCTAATTCATAGTAAACTGTGATAAAAGAAATACTAACGCAACACTAAGTATGCTCATTCTCTTTGAAAGTAGTTATTAAAAGACACAAAGTGAATAAAGTTTTAACTGTGTAACTTTGCCTGGGCTTAGCTAGCTTACTTAAGACCAATGTGTACACCAATTGCATCATCATCAAAACGTAAAACATTTTCATAAATATTTCAAATAGACAAGTGAGCTAAACATCATTCATTTTGAATTCCCAGTTAAGTTTCTCTTCTTGGAGTCTTTACAAAATAGACAAAGACTTATGTACTGGCTAAAACTACAAAAGGTTCAATTTTTAAATACATTTCTGTCTGTTTACAGAGTATAAAATCTCAGGGGCATTAATCTCTTCAGTGGTTAACATGCGTAGTAATATACATACTCCTTATTGAGCATTCTGGACAGATTTAGTAGGAAAAGATTTCAGTCTACTTATTTACAGATGCTGACCATTTAAAATGGAAAGGATAAGAGACATGGTCCTCTCTCCAACTCTCCTTTTTTCTTCTCTTAGAGGCTTTCATACTCATCAAAGTCATATGAACTTCAGTTCTACAGGCACATAGGACAAATTTATATTTGTGGTCATATGGAGTTTTCTGAATTCTTCTCGTGATGACATGATATTGTTCAAAGCATCTGGGAGAAAGCTAGGGGGAAAAAAACTGGGAAAAAGATTGAACTGACATGGCATGAATTGAAAAATGATGCATCTGACAACTGAATACAAATTCAATTACTGGACAAGTTAATATCTGAACTGTATATCAGCAATACTTTGAGAGAGGGATGTTTGTGAAGAGCAGCTACTGGGGAAAGGGAATGAACTCAGGAGGATATGCTGTCCTTGGCTCTGGACATATATTACTTAGTGTTGTTGTTTTCTGTCGTTTTTATCTTCATTTATCTTTGTTTATTATCTTCGTGTAGAAAAGCATGACTTAGTAAACCTGAAATCAGGCAGAATTCAGTAACTATCATTCTATGCATGAGCAAACTCTTTAGGGAAAAGAAAAGGCTTTTGCTTTGGTAATGAATTTAGGAAACAACTCTTGCCTCCCGTTTAGTAGCTTCGTGAGCTTTGATAATGGAAAAGACATCTACTTTAAACTCTGTATGTAATCCTGCCGTCTACCTTTCAGGTTGTCTTTGCACCATTACTTCACAGCTCAGCAGAATTGTAGTTGAAACAGACACACAAGAATTAGAGCTGAGAGACCCATTGGAAGAAAGTTACAGTCCAAAGGACCCGTGTTCAACATTAACAAAGATTCTTGTTAATTTTGAACAACTGGCAGGGAACTTTCTTTTCATGGTCTAAGATGTGACTGGATTCAAAAGTACTGCTCAACATATTTGTGTAGAAGAAAAGGCAAACGTACAATAGGGGACAGACTATCATCCCATTCACAGGAAGTCCTTTTTTTAAGAAAGCATTACTGACAAAGTCCAGAAGGAATTTTTTAAGATATCTAAGGTCTGAGAGTATATGAAGTATTCTAGGGAGCGCAGAACATTTAACTGGTTCTCAAAAAAACTTTGTTTTTTTTTTTTTTTTTCCATTAAATATTCTGTCAAATGTGCTGACAGAGAAAGATACACTCAGTAGTTGACAGCTTGGAATTATTCCTAAATTATTCATATCTTAACTCATAAATAAGTGGTTTGAGAAAACACAAACAATATAAAAAATTCTAAATAACAAGCAGTTGATAATCTGTAACATTTTAGCAGTATTTAATGCAGTCAGCCATATAATTCCTCCAGATTTATCTTTGAGAAAGACAACCTGTTGTCCTCTTGGTGTCTCTCATTTGCATTTTAAAAAATCTGTAGCAGGATTATTCATGGCATGGAATAATCAGGGAAGACTCCTAACTGGCCTAGGTTAACTGAGTAGGTTACCAATTTAGTAAGGAGATACTTGAGGGCTGCTCAGTTTTTCAAATACACTTGGGCCTAGAGCTCACTGAAATATCAAGCTCTAACTGATGTATACCTGGCAATAGTCTGAAACTGTTTCTCGAGCCTTAGTTACAAGATACTTACTCTCTGATATGGCTGTGCGAGGAATTACTCCAATTACTGAGCTTTGAACATTGACTAAAATACTGACTTTAGTATTGAATTGTTTCCCATTGACAACTGTCATTTACTTTTCTTTGAAATCCAATACACCAGTTTTTATTCTCTTGCTCTTCCTTCGGAGCAATCACTGCTGCATGAAAATCATGCTATGTTAATACTTCACAGAAAAGGGTTGAGTGTAACCATCTTTGCAGTATTTATATTACAACATTCTTCTCTTACTCATATGACAGATGTTGAAGCAGGAAGATAGGAAGACAACCCCAGTGCAGTGACATTCTAAGGTTTTACCATAGGAGTTAAGATTATTCATTCTGAAAATTGTGTTAAATCATCTGAACATAACAGTAAGTCAAGAATTTATCTGCATGCTTCCAATTCATAAATGGAAATTGTCTCTGAAAGTATAATTAATCCTATAAAGTTAAAAGAACATGTTGACAAACTCAGTTTCAAGATCATGCAAATGACCTACAATATGAAAAACAAATTGTTGAAAATAAATAAATTCTACTTTAAAGAAAAGATCAACTGCACATACAGTATTTCCTGCTACAAACCGTTATGACAGCAGTGAATAGCCAAATAACTGATTATTTACAGTTTTCATTATTTTTTAAAAATATGAGCAAACACATTTCGATTGCTTTTTAAGTATTTAATCTTAAATGCCTAATGACAACTGTTATACAACTTCACAAGTGTGAGGTATTTTAAGACAACCAATGAGGAATCTGATTTGCGTAAAGGAATGACTAAGTGGGAATGAGCCACCACAGTATCAATTGCAAACCCATCTTCATCCTGCCAACAGAAAATATTAGGCATTGAGTGAGTATTTCAGTAGCCACATGCTCTGTAGCTGCCATAGCAGTGTAATGGAGAAAGGTTATTTACAGAAGACTTCTCTCTGACTTAACTAATTCCAGAGAATGGCTGGGCATGTATCTGCATGGTCAAGCCTGGGTGTTTACAGAAATGCCCCATTTGTTTATGTGTATGAAATCTTACCTAGTTGTAGATCAGGAACTCAGTGGGGTATGCCATATATAACATGTTACAGGTGTCAGAAGACAATAGTACTCAAGTCCAAGAAAACCTATTTGGCCAATGGAAAAATTGTCACCTTGGAAAAACACTGTTGAAGAAAGTACCTCAGGAGGTCAGTTTTGGTGATCTTGATAAATATACAAAGGTTATTGTAGAGGTATTCTGGTGAGAATGTGTTTTCTATCATTTGTTTGATAAAGTAAAATTAATGGCTTACTTTTGAGTTAACAATGTGTTAAACTCCCATTTTGTTTCTGTTGGAGTAACGCAGAGTAACTTGTTTCATCTTGATTCATCTATCTTCTGATTCACTTTACCAAGACAAAATAAATCCTCAATTCTATCATTTCCTGTCAACAGTTTGTAGACCCTTTCCAGAGGTGAAAATGATTAGCCAGTTTAAAGTTACTAAGAATCAAACATATTAACTTCAGTGCAAGTTGCTTGTTATTCACACACTATGAGCTGATTCCCTAGGCCCACACAGACTGTTGATAAATAACTCATGTTAACTCATGCCATACTATGAAATGACCCATTTAGGGAAATAAATAAATAAAAATAAAAAAAGTTTTTTATGAACAAAAGAATGAGTTTTGAAAGGGTTACAGCAAAATCATTTTTGCTTCATTAGCTCCAGTAACAATATATAATATAAATGAAAGTGACAAGAATTATAGGTACAAACTGATACACAATCAAGGATGTATTTAGCAAACCATAATATATATACTGATTAAAGCAACCATTCATTGTATTATCCTAAAGCTTTAAAACCGAGTGGCCAAGAATAGATAAATGATTGTGCTGAGGTTAAAAGGCACATCAAACACACGTCTACTTGGATAACAGAGGGATAAGGGCAGTTTAAGATCAGAGGTAGGTTGCATTTAACCAGCTCATTTTTTCCTAGATGTTGAAACTAAGGTACTGGAGCATATATTTTAAAATGAATGTATAAATAAAAAAGTATATCACTCAGGGTATGGTGACTTAATTTGTCATGACTAAATAATGTCATCCATTTTTTCATTCTGTTTGACACAAATTCAATATACAGAGGGCCTGTTTTTTTTATTGTCATAAACAATGTGCAAGGAGATGAAAAATGCTGCCAAATCACAAAAGGGTTGTTTGGGACAATTTTTTTGTTTTATTTTTACATAATGGTGCAAAGTACAAATATGATGGTAAAAAGATGAATCGGTGCTGAATAAAATCTTTAAATATGTGTAGGTTCCAGAAAATAAAACAGATTAACTATCACCTCACTGGGGTTGCTGTTTAATTTATTATTCATAAAAGAGTTAGACTTTCAATGGGTGAGATATTTCACAGCCAAGTTCCAATTTAAAAAGAAGCATTTCTTTCAATATTTATTAATAAATACAGTACACAGCATCATTATGTAAAAAAGTGACAGGATGTTACCTTTCTCCATTTTCTCTAAGACAAAGGAATCGATCATGTAATTTCCATCTAAATATACTCTGACAGTGATCAAAGGAGTTTATACTCATCAAAACAGATTTTGGGGTTGAGCCCTGATAAACTGATAGATTTAATTACTGGGATTTTACATGTATTCATTTAGCTTGTGATTGAAGGATTTTTTTTTCTGCAGACCTTTTCTGCAGACCATGTATTTTGATGTGCTACAAAATGAATGCTTATGCAATTATTTATATCACATTGTGATAAAGCACCTTCAATCAAAGCTGTACCATTTCTAATCTCTTTGCACAATAGACCCAAGACAGTAGAGACTTTTTGTACCTGTAACTTGACTGATGCTAAATTCAGTAGTACCTCTATCAAAAATTCAGAATTCTTGGAAAGACGGCAATTGCTCCTACACTTAAAAATTTCAATAGGAAAGGTACCTTTAGAGCTCAAACTTTTCCAGGCAAAAAATCGTTTTACCAAGCAGCAATTCCTAAGCAATTTCTTGCAGTTTGCAGGTTTCTGATGATTCTGTTGCAAATCTTCTTTCTCTTCATGTGTTTTCTTCTCTGGTACTAACACGTCCATCCTAAACAAAAACTTAACCTTTACTTTTCCTGAAAGTTATATGTACACAACTTAAATCCATAGACTGGAGGTAGGGGAGATGGGTGGGGGTAGAATGGAGGAGATGGAGGGGAGATAGAGGGAAAAGCTTTAGGATCTCATTGACCATTATTCTCAGCTGATACAATCAGAGTATTAATTAACTTAAATGGAATTATTGTATTCATATTGGTTTGTTATGAATTATTTATCTGGAATATTAATATATATTTTACATATATATTGAGAAAACAAACTTCAGATTTTATCTGCTATTAAAAAAAAACTTTGATTTTACTTAAAATCTATAAATTATATAACATCTATAGATGGTGAATAAATATTTACCTCTTACCTTAGTCAGTTGTCTAGGTAAAGGAAATAATGTAATCCTCTATGCATGAACCTATTATCCTTCCTGTCTTAGCTTGCCTTACATCAGTGTCATAAAGGAGAGCTGCATTCCTCTAGCTGCTATTGAAAGACAGCTGCTCTACCCAGAAAAGATGAATAGTTGGGTTTCTGAGCTGCCTTAATGCCACTGTCACTCAAATGCAGAAAAGCAGCTGAGCCACTTAAAGCCAGTTGTACACTTGGGGACCATTCCTCTACACTACCTTCTGATTCACACAGACAGACCAATAAATTCCAATATGACAGTATTTTGCTTGATAGACTGCCACTTTGAAGGAGCCGGGGGCCGTTAGCAACAGCCAGCTCTGACTAGGACCTAACCAAAGCCCTACTAAGGGGCCAAAAAAAACACAAGAAAATGCGCCTGCCCAGGGCTCCTGCACTTTCATTCTACTCCAAGGTCACACAAGAGTCCTAAGCAGCATTCCTTCTTGCTCCAGTGCTTGATGCCAAGGAGTTCGCTGCTGTTGAGGAGGGAACCAAAGTGCCCGCTGCTGCAGCCGGGTGACAGCTGGCTCCACACTGCACCGCAGGAGCTACTCAGCTATACACAATAACTATACTGAGCCAGAATCAGGACGCCAAAGCAGCCACCAATTCACTCCCCTCCTGTTCCCTCACACTGCATTCTCCCCCACAACCTGAATCTAACGACAGGAAATGTAATTTAAGTTCTAAAGACAAAAAACAAGAGAGTACAAGAAAAAAACAAGTTGGCATTGTTCACTGTATAAACATGAGTTTCAGAAATCAAGCTGACTTTTCAATTATAAACTTATTTCTTCCTAAAAAAAAGAGCATATGATATAACTCATGACCTAACTCTGTGCACTTGCAGCAGGAGCTTCTATTGGTCATCCAAAAGAACCAAGGAAGATGTTTCCATCTCCTGAAATTTACTTTTTAACAGATACTAGAATTCCAAGTTTTTTTTTTTCATGTTTGTTTTGGTTTGTTTTTTTATCACTCAGCTTTCCTTCTACCTCAATTAATCTTCATGCTGATTACATAAATTTGCAATTTTGGGCCATGTAATACACAATGTGAAATTTCCTGCATACCTTTGAACAATGACTTAGCTATTTTGTTTTATATAAAATGTTATGCACAGAACCACGCACCTACCTATAACAATTGCAGGCACCCCAAATTTACCAGTACAGGCTAGGACGGACTTTTTTAAGTACTAATTTCACCTCTAGAAACGGTCTATCAGCAGTCAATTCTGTTCATAACAGTGAGAGCCTCAACAAGAGATTTTTAGACAGCTAGAGCATAGGGCATCACTTCCATTCAGATTTTTATCTAGGGATGTATTTCAGGCCCATCATTATCTAGAACCAAAGAAGGCTTGAATTTGCATTGTTTGAACAGCACTTGGTATTAGGTTCTCTGAGTCCTACTGCATGACACAGCACTCCAGCCATGGCTGTATTCCCATCCCCAGCCACTATCAAGGTGAGCTGAATTTCAATCTGATAAGAGTTTCTGGAACTTCTACATATGCAATAGAGAACCTTCTTCCAGTTCAAGCATATTTCACAACTCTCCTCTAATAACTTTGAAAGGTGTAATTCTGAGAATGAATACTAAATTGGTATTTTAGGGTGCTAATAAAAGAAATACATTTTCATAAAAAAAAAAAAAAAAAAAAAGTCTGGATTTCCAGGTGACTCCTCAAACAGAATTTAGAGTTGGAAGAAGAAAATATAAATGTAAGTGGTATCATATAGTATAAAGCATCATATAGGATAGTTCCAAACAGCTAAAACTAGATGTTGTTATTAAAATAACTTAAAGTTTTCCTTATATAAATCTGCAAAGAAACTGCCTGCCCATCTAAAGGTACATGCAAAATTCTTAATCCAGAAACTCAAACACTACCTTTCATGAACTATTCTGTCCTCCTTAGGACACTTCAAAGCTGCCTCATCTCAGAGATTCATGAATCCAAAGGCAGGGTGAGCAGGGAAGCAGCCATGGGAGCTGAGATGGGCACCTGGGAAAATTATACCATGATGTAAACAGGAGTGAATATTGCCTAGACACAGAGAAACTGTTCCAATACAATGGGAGAGGGATGCATGATATGACCTCCTATTAGTCCTGTATTAGTTGAATAAGGTCTTCAGGAGCAGCAAGAATACAAAGCAGCTTTGCCAGAGATGGGATATATGAAAGCACAAATTGGAGACTACTCAAAAGGATGTGGAGAAGTAGAACCTTCACTGAAATCTTCAGCGTTTGCTTATGTGCAGCTGCAAAATGTATCCTATTTGCTACAATGTGAAGAGCCTCGCTTGAGATTTTACTCCTAGAAGGAAGCATTTTTCCTAAAAACAGTTCAGATGTTCAGAGATTCATATCAGAATGTTTCCTTCTGGAATCATTGCATAATTTAGGCAAAATAATCGAAGGGAACCAAGGAGCACACTGAGGTGGAAGGCTGAATTGTTCAGCAAGTTCAAATAAGCAGCCAGTTTCTGAAATCAATGCACCTGGTTCGGCTAGCATCTACTGGGAACTGGTACCTAGAATTTACTGAGACTGAGCAATCTCAACATCTGGGGATGAGGAGATCTCCCAGCAGATAGCAAAATATGTAGGAAAGAAAAGAAACAGAACTATGTACTAGTGAGAGTATTGAAACCAAGACAAATGTGGATAAATGATCTGCAAAAACCCTGGAATACCTCTGTTTTCAGCCTTTGTTTAGATGTTACTGTACAAGTAACTAGGAACTTGCACTCATCCTGACCCTGTGCCTCAAGTCAGAAAAGGCAATTTTTTTACATGCAGCAGCACGGAAATGGGGAGCGCAGAAAGAAAGTAGGTTATTCACTATTTTCTATTATCAAATTTCATCTGTAATCAGTCACCTCCAAAAATAAAGCTAGGTTTCTGTACAAAAGTCGTTAATTTCCTATTGATTGTTAAATAACTGCTTTTACGAGTGATCTCAGTCATGTTGGTTAAAAACTCCAGAGTCACAAGGCAATGATTCATGTTAGTGCTATGTGATACCACACAGTTGCAGACATTTTGAGGAATATTTATTTGAGCTCTGAGAGAATGTCTTTTACCTGGGTGCACATGAACATGACTGCTATAATAGCACGTATGCAAGTTGTCTCTTACCACTACCTGATGTGAATTGAAGTTTGGGAATATGGAAGTGAATTTTGGGTAGACTTATGAAAACTATATAATTCTTTGCTCAATAACAACAATAACAAAAAAGCAATTGGAAAGACCAGAGGCATCATTATAGAGTGAGAAATGGCTAAGACTTTAGAAGAAAATGTTAAAACTGACCTGGCATCTATATGTTTTTATAGGGGAACTTTAGAGAACTGTTAGTTGAATTAGTTGATTACTCTACTACAACTGCTTCAAGAATCATCCCTGATAACCACAAACTGTGAAAACTCTGGTCTTGTAAGAGTCTTGATGAAAGAAATTTTTAGCATCAATGTTGAAGCTAGGTTAAACCACTGATGTTTAGGCCACTAGAGATTACAGCTGTACGTTAAGAAATGAACACTGAAAAAAAGGGAAGGTTGCAGAATGCAGTCCTGGATGAGTATGCAGGAGACTGCTGGCGTATTAAGGAATATTACAATGAGATGCTTCAGAGAAAAAGCAGATGGTCTGCTTTGTTTTTCTCAGCAGAAGCATTTTATAATAATATTTTATTATATCAAATTTTGGATGATCAAATAAAGGTTTTGTTAATGGAAAGGAAAACTTATTTCTGTAATATGAAAGATGGCACACACATGAATATTTATCAGCTCTTTATTTGTCCCCCTATATACTGCTCTCTAAGAATTTGCTTTTGCATTAACTTGATCTCCATTAACATCTTTTTATGAAGATGTTTTCAACATTTTTATTTAAAGGAAAAAAATGGCATTTGGAATCAAAAGCTTCCCATGTTCTTTTTTATCAATTAAAATTTGGGATTCTGCTTCTGCCAAGAGGTAGGGAAAATAAACAGGCAAATCTTAATTTAGCTTAAATCCAGTAAGAGTTGAGCAGTACTGGCCACTCTGGAAGGTCTGTGGGATATATCTGAACGTTTCCTATAAATATAGGGAAAACTGCTGTCTTCTCCAGAAAGGTCATCCTCCTTGATGTATGAAATATCTGCAGCTTATGCCTTTTCATGCATGGTGAATCTCTAAAGGTAAAGGAGGAAGGAAAAAATAGGAATGTGCTGTGGGGCAGCACTGCCCTGAGATTCTTCTGATTTATTCAGCTCTGGACCCTTTGGTGGGGTAGTATATGGTAATAACTGGTTTCAGTTATATTCTGGTTGCCTGGATTAGAAAGAGAACATCTGAATCCACACACATTATGTCACAGTACTTGTGGGCAGTGCAGGTGACAGGAACACATTTTGACACCTTCAACAATTATTTGACTGCAGCAAGAACAATGAACAACATAAGCGAGAGCAAGTACTTGTGGGTGGGCATTTCAGAGAGCTGCTTCGCTGTGCCAGAGGAATTTCACATCATAATGAGCCCTCTTGGGGCTATAGATATTTTGGGATGAGCTCTCACTGCATGATTCAGTAGCTGAACTGCTCCGAGAAAAAGGGTTTACCTCCTGTCAGCTTATAGTGATGACAGAAATAACTGTAACTCTGATATGGGCAGAATGGATTTTTATGTTAATTAAATGTTAATGTTAATTAAAACCTTCCTGCTTGCTCATAACATTTGTCTGGGATATACATGTTCTACTCCAATTTGTTAAAATGACAGTGATTTTTAGATGTTTAGTGGTAATAAATACTTCTCAGCAAAGAGATATATAGTCTATCTGCAGGTGAAAAAAAAAATGTGATTGCCAAGCTTTCTTGTCAATATTTTAAGTGCTTAATTCTTACAGAATTTATTACAGGTGCAGAATAACCTTTAATTTTCTAAAATCACTGGAGAAAATTGAACTAATTAGAGGAAACAGAAAAAAAAATGCAAAAGATACACAACCCCGAAGAACTTTTCAGTTGTTTCCAGAAGGTTTCTTTTTACAGGTAATTTTACATTAGTAAAATTGAACAATCACATGCCACTGCTGTGAAAGGCATCAAGTAAACAAAATGCATAGAAAATTTATTTTAAAATAACTTATTCATTAGTAGTAGATAGCTTAGAAGATTACCTCAACTGGGTATTTTTTCAGAAGTGAAGAGGTCAATCCTCTCACTGAGATGGACACTGGCAGAAGGATGTCAGAGGAATGCGTTGAGTTAGGCAAATACACCAAGACTGCACTGAGCTCAGCCATTTTATTTGTAAGAACGGTATCCTCAGATACTACAAAAGGGTAGAAACATACCTGGAAGTATCATCAACACGGATGGAGCTCGTGAAGGATTAACTTTCTAAACCAAAATTGTATACATCATAGTCAGAAGATGAATATACAGAAGTCTTACATGTCTATCACAAATAGATACTGTTTTGTACGTTGGTCTATCACCATGCTTTTACAAGAAAAGGTCCTATTTAAGAAGTACAACAGATAAGAATGAATACTGATGAGACTAATTGTGGTACTGCTTTGAGTGTAATTAGTTAGAAATATTGATAGATCAACTTGCTAATTCAGAACTATTAGAATATACAACCTGGCTTAAACAGTGTGGAATCATGCTATCTATCTGTATCAAAAGTGGTGCCATGAATGTATGGTATTGGGGAAGATGAATAAAACGTAGAGAAGTAGAAGTAGAGGAAATGAACATAAGTGCATTATTTTAAAATTCTTTAAGCATATGGACTAAGCAACAACCTCTAAAGAGAAAAATCCAATTACACTTTGCTGTTGAAAATTACCTTCTCTTGGTCTAAGTCAAGTTATTTTTACAAGTAATCTTACTCATCTATAAGAGTATTTATCACAGTCTGTATTTTACAGTAACCAGAAAACTGTAAACATTGTTCTGTATAATACTAGTGTTTGCTTGTATTTTGCTTTCAAACAGTGAGAGGTATTCATTTTTAAACTGTATTTGAGTTCCTTGTAGAAATAGGAAATAATCCCTCCCTGACATTGACTTTGACACCTCTAATGGGCCCTACATCTGTTGTGCTCAAAAGCATCAACATAACTGAGAATTTTCTGTTGTTTAACTCATAGCTATCAGAGCTCTATGAAAGGTGGCAATCGTTGCAATCACCACTTTGGAAAGTGCTACATTTTGAGATAAATCCTTCTATTGCTTTTGCTCAGGCTCCCAATTAGCCTAATATTTGTCAAAATACCCCTAGAAGTTCCCTAGGGTTTTTGTTCTTTGTGGATCTTTATCATTTACATGTAATTTATATCTACAGAACTATGAAACAAATTGTGTGTCCTTATTCCATGGCCTGGAATTTCCAAAATGCAACAAAATTAAATTTGGCCAGGACATTTAAACTTTTTTTTTTCCCTCCATCCTTGTAGATCACTCAATATGCAATAGGGAAAAGGTGTTCACAGATCCATTTAAGAACTAATTTTTTAGAATGAAACTGAATTAAGAATGCAGTCAGTAAAACTCCTAGAGACAATTATTTATTTATGAACGTTTAATTAATGCATATTAAACTAGTTTGCAAGGCTTTCACAGAAAGATTAAATAGAAGAGAAATTAACTTTTTGGCACAATTGATAGTTCCTTTCCTATCCACTGGATGTTATATCTTTCAGCCATCTCTTGGCAGTGTTTGAATAGCACTGAGTGGTAGCATAGCGGTGGTAACAACAAAGGGCAGAACCTTCCAGCTCACATGCAAAACAAACTGCTTATCAAACTGCTGTAGATGGATCTACACTAACAAATGAAGCTAATCGAATGACAACAAACCTACCCCCCCCTTTTTTTTTTTTTATTATTACTTGCTCGTTTTTATAAATGATTTATTCCTAGCATCCAAAATGGTCAAGGTACGGTCTTCTTCATCCAGAGTATTGTCAGAAGTAAAACAGCTTAGAATAAGAAAATGCTATAACAAATCCTGTGATTTTGTGATCCTCTACAAAATGAGTTCCTAACTCCCATAAAGAGATTCTTATTGCTGTCTTTTACTCACTGAAGAGCAAGAACAAATCCAAAAGATATCATATGCTATAATGTCATAAGTGTTGATACAGTCCTTTAAATGGTTAAAAAAAGAAAAATACATATATTAAAAAAAAAAGAAATAAAAAAAAGGAAAGGAAAAAGGGGACACACCTTGAAATCAGAAGCTTTTAAAATTTGGTTTAGCCATGAGAAATTTTATCTGCATTATGGTCACTGAAGAAGGAGCTTGAGGATATATAGGAATGCCACTGCATGATACACTTGGGAAAGGAAGCAAAACAGGTTTCATATTTCATTTCAGTTTCAAATAAAATTGACTGTGAACCATTAAACGAGAAGTTTGATGATTTCATATTTCAGCAGAACATAACTCATGAATTTCCTCAAAAAGACACATAAGTCTCATTTACAAGGGATATACACATTGCCTGGAGAGATTACACATGAATCACTATGAACACATTTGTCACTTGGATGCTTGATGAAGTATCAGCTGAAGAACTCTTAAACAATCTTCCAGATTTTGGAGAGAACCATATATATTGGATGCAAACTTACATTTTTTTGGGTGCCACATGATGTTGCACCAAATAAAATCATCTTGAAAATTACCATCATTACATATCATGCCTGTTGCCTAATGCTCTGCAAAATAATGATAAACAGTCTCAAGGACAATAGAATAGGAGATAAAAACAATAAAGATATTCTCAGACAGACTTTAATGTTCTGTGTTTATTTGGATATACATGCAAAGTGAACAATGTTCTGAAGTAAATTAAATAAAAAGTAGCAGATATTTCTGAATTTTAATACAGGCTTTCACATGGTGTCATAAAATTTTACTCTTGTGAAACTGATCTCAAATAATTTATTTTATTCCCTGTATATGAACAGCCTCAAAGATTAAACAGAGAATATAAATGTAGAAAATAATCAACTGCACTAGACTGCAGTCACATAAGCATCAAGACTTGATTCTGTGATGTGCTGAGTACTTACAACACTCATTGGAGATAACAGAAGGATGTAGTGCTCAGATCAGGCTCAGGTGATTATTATACACTGACAAATTAACATTCCCCCTCCTCCCCCCCATGTATTATTTCTTCCTTGATGGTCCTAAAGTGAAACTAAAAACTATAGCAAGTGGAAATTCACATTATGGTAAGCTGAGAGGAACTAAGGAGGCAGAAACAATGCTGGCAAACAAAAAAGGGCATTTATTATTTAATAAGGTAACAGGAGGAGCCTTTTTTGTGTAGCTTTGGAGGTGCACTTTAAAGGTGGTTTTTAACCACATTACTAATTGGTAAGTTCCATTAATAAGTGATGCATTTTTTGCCTCTTCATATAAATAAATTTACCAGTACTACTGGATCTATTAACAGATAGCAAGTTAAAATTGTAGATTTAGTAGATTTAGAAATATTTACCATTTCTTACACGGTAGCTTTCTCTATGTCTAGGACTGTCAGGGAATGTTTAGTCTTTACTAAATTAGGTAACATGCACAGCAGTCAAAATCTAGTTGTGCCATGGCTATTAAAACATGAGTTCAAATTGTTTATAAATATCCAGAGGCCAAGATGATCAATACTTGCAATTTAGGCTCAAGATGAGTCAGCATCTGATAGGCTGAATGTCCCAAAAACTTACCACTTGGGCCACGCGTACAGTTTTGAAATACTTATTTTACGAAGATTTATTGTTTATTGGGAATGTGCCTGACAGCAACGGAAATAAGATTCTTCTGTTTTGTCAAAGAACAGAGAAAGCTCCAGCACTATGAGAGAGGAACACCTTTAATCTTCTGTTGAAACAGCTACAAGCAATGACAATGTTTTCCTTCCTTCTAGTAAATTCTTGGCCTATTTGGACAGACTAATAGGTCAGTTAGTTAGCAAAACTGATAACAATGGTGATTTTTGTGGCCACAGTTTTCACAGAAAATGAACCAAAATCACACAAAATGGTTACCAGACAATTTACGAACTACAGGTTTACAATTTAAAAAGACAGTTTTCCTCAGTAGTTAGCACACAAAATACAATCAACTAAAGAAAAACCCTTTAATAGTCATGTTCTATCTATTGATTTTCGATAATAGCCTTATGACCCTCATGCAGTACAGTGTGGATAAAATAATGCTATAGAAGTGAAGAGCTTCTCATCAATTTATCCCTATCTCAAATTCACGTCCATGTAAGAATAATTCTTACAGAAGTATTAAAACACTGTCTTGCATAAGGCTTCTGTCCACTTAAAATTCCCTCTAGAGCAAGCACAGTGTAATCAGTGCGTACAGTGGAGACTAACTACCATTTCCAAGACATTCCATAATTCCCATAACTAGAACACCTGGGGACCTTTTCCTAAAATAATTTTAATATATTAAAACAGAATTTCTTACTACAGAAACAACTTTATCATCGTGGACCCGGATGTTTTGATATATTTACATGAGACTACTTCAGGGAAAAGTCAGATATAGTATTACTTGCAAAACAAACAAACAAACCAATGGTTTAGGAAGCTAGAACTACTTTAAAATAAACTCCAAAAACAGCTTTGTAATTTGTGAATGTTCAATCTTAAGGTGTATTTTTACATTTGACTATGTACTTTCGAAAGGTTAAATACCTGTCCTTGTACAGTGATGCCAGGGTATTTACAGTAAAATTCTAAATGAACCAGTGGTGTAGGGTACTTTACCAGTGATACAGGAAACCTGGAAACTAGGAAAAGAAATTCCATCAACAGCATGCCCTATTCACTTTACAATGATGGAAAACAATGCAAGCTTATAGCAATTCCACTGCTGCCTTCCAGAAAATCAAAGTTCTCACTTTCCAGTGAACTAGTATGCTCTTTAAAACCTCCATGTTGTGCTGTTCCTACTCAATAGCATTGCAGGTGTTATAGAACCTGGAAAGAAACAGCAAAGATGTAATTTAGTAACTCACACACTTTTGAAACCCAGCCTGTCATAATGTTGCAGATTTTTATATCATTTGGAAGATGTACTTGAGAGACAAACAGAAGTCTTATCTTTATCCATCCTTACTAAATGAGAGACAGTTCAGTTATTTCTCAGTGCTAATGAATAACCATTTTTCATTTTCCTCTTTGGGCATACACACACTAATTTTTTTTCTTTCAAAAAAAGAAAAAAAAAGAGACAGGAGTTAGACTGTTCTAATAAAGGATGGAAAATGAGATAAAATTATATATACTTCCACATTGGTTAGGGAGGCAGCATAGATGCAGACTGTTCACCTGATGCATCATAAAAAAACTTTATGTTTAGAAACCACATTTTAACAGCTGAACAGAGAAATAATTATGAACCAAGGAGCCTGAAAACATATCAGCAGATTGAGATTGTGTTACCTGTCTTAATTCTGGATATTTCTATGTCCCTTCTCTATCACATAATATAAAGAGGTTGACACTGCAGCTTAGCCAAATGCTATGTTATCAGCTTTCATGTCAATGTCCTCAGCTATGTCTCTGTTCATTAGGTTTTATTGTTTTGTAGTTAACAACCTACTAATTATGAATGGAAGAGATCACCCATGAATGAGCACACATCTATGAATGAAGAAGGGACCAGCTCTTTGTACAACTTGTAAATAATTTTATCAGCTATTTAAAGGATGCTATAAATTCCTTATATGGAGGAATGTAAAAACAGAGGGAGACAATAATCAAGAGGACATGTTACTGTTACAGGATAAATTCAGTAATGTTTCTCAGATCAGCAGAATGCAAAACAACACTTCTAGGAACAAAGAATAGATCTAGCTTTGTTCAAAAACTTAGTTAAAAAAATTAGAACATCATTCTTGTTTAGAGTCCACACTTATAAAGATATAAGAAAACAGAGTAATGATTCCTAGGGACTACAAGGAAATTAAGAGATGGCTACATCTCTTTCTGAAGATACTCCTAAACAAACAAACAAACAAAATCTGATTATATAAAATTTTCAAGACTGATGGATATGGACCAAGTATGATACAACAGCTGAAAATTGAAGCTAGGCAAATCTGAAAAAATAAGATGAAATTCTAGTCAGAGTAGTTAAATATTAGTGTGATGATCTCTTTCTTGCTTGGTTTGGTAAGAAACAATGAAACATATTTGAAACACAAATTATCATCTGGTCTGTTAAAAAAAAGACCTCTGCCTAACAGTCAGTTTAGAAGGCTACTGTGATCACTGTCTGGACTAAAAGAATCACTATCATTTGCATATAGAAGAAAAGAACACTCTGTTCTCCCCTCGTTTCACAGGTTGCTTACACGGTCATCACAGTCATTAAATGCTGGAAACGTAGCTTTAAAAGTATGAATATATAACATTTCTGTAACAGTTTTGTCAGATTTTCTGGTAAATTCCAGTAATTTTAATAAAACTTCTAACAAAATCTAAATACTAATAAATGAATTCTAATCAATTTTCAATTGATTCAATTGAAATTGATTTCATTTGGGCCATTTGTGTACATTGTCCTTCAGCAAAGAGGGTGTCAAAGCTCCATACAAATTTGTATTTTGTCATATGATCCTCATTTAGCACTATGTTAAATGTTCTGGTGATTAAAACATGTGAATAATTGAAGGGATTCCTAATAGAATAATTACAATAACGTTCTTTAGTGTATCCCTGTTTTCATAGGTTTAGGCAATATCAAGGGGTTGGAATTATTAAACCACCTCATGGATCAGATGGCTTTCCAGCATCTACAGTTTTTCAAACCACTGGTTAGGAAGGCAGCCATAAGTTTTGCAAATAATAATGACATTTTCAACCTTCCCATGTCACGTAAATTGATGTGTGCCTGACACAGGCACACATTTTGCTGCTAAATTCAGAAGCTTTCAGCTTTGTCATTATCCTCATCTTGTAATTGGACGTGTTAACTCTAAAGGAGACTAAAACAGAAGAGCAAAATCAGGGACCAGAGTGTATGAAGCAATGAACATTCCTTTTCAAAAATATACATATTTCTAGTTCTTGTAAAAGATATACAGTTGTAATTTATCAGTTAAATACTTTATATAAAATAAGACTATATATCAAATGCTGACAAATAATGTATAACTATATTATATATTATAGGTATTACAGATATTATATCTATAATGAAGTGGTTACAACATCAGTAAGCTTATTCTCTAGTACCCGGCATTTTCAATGGTAAAAGTCAAGACCAATTTATGAGAAATAAGTATTCATATTTCTTTGACTCTTTTAATGCTTTGCTTTTGATATTCTTATTTTTTTCCTTTTCATCTTCATTGTAACTCCTATGCATTTTTCATTCCTTTCCTAGTTCTATTCTCATTCCTAGTTCTCGGTAACTTGAGTCCACCAACTGAAACATCCTGATTCTCACACTTCAGCATAGCCAGTTTCTGTCACATAATGCACAATGACCAAGCAAAACAATTATTTTATATCATTTGTAGTGATAACTGAGCAAATTTTAATAGCAGATTTCAGCCAGATGAATATATTTGGTTAAGCACCATTATTATCCCATATTACAGATGGGGAAACTGCAAAAAAGAATAAATAAAGTGACAGGCTTAGAAATATTAACAGACTGGAGGGACATCAACAAAGAATATATTACGTGCATTGCTAATAAATAAATAAATAAAACTTAAGATATATGAAGGTACCATAAGATAGGACCTGTGCTCCTCCTATGGAGCACCACAGCAGTGCTTATTATGTATGTCCATGACAGGTGTCAGCAGCATGATGATCCAGCCCACTCATACTAGTAACTGTTGTTACGACTAAATATTGCACTACAATGAAGTGATATATCAACAACTGAATATATTAAGTAGTAACACAAAAAAAGCTTCAACAGACAAAAACTTCCAACTGCAATCGTATACAAAAATCACAGAATCACAGAATTTCTAGGTTGGAAGAGACCTCAAGATCATCGAGTCCAACCTCTGACCTAACGCTAGCAGTCCCCACTAAACCATATCCCTAAGCTAAAAAGGGAGATACGAGGGGTAAAGGAGAAGAAATGTTGCTGCAACTAGGGCTCTCCTTATTACACCTTTCATTTTGAGTTGGAAAATTCAATTTGTGATGCAAAATAAACACTAATAAGGCATAGAGATAAAAATTCAGCATGTGTGACATTATCAGATTTGTTTTATTTTCCTCATATTACAATATTCATAAGAAGAAACACCATGTAATTTACATGACACTTCTCCTACTGCTTCCCAAGCTCTTGTCCTGTTATTGCTGTTCATCTAAGACAAATACCATGAGTTCAGCTCATGTTTTGAGAAACTAACACTTTACAGAAAGATGAGAAGGTGATTTAGCACCCAGATACTTCTCCAGACCTAATTCTCTACCATGTTAGCGTAGCTAAGGAACTTGTGGAGTTCTGATAAGTTGTGGAGTTAACATCACGGTTCTAATTTAGGCAACGGTATCTTGCTTTCTTACATTTCTTTGTCAATTCATGGAAACTACATGTAGCACTGTAAGAAGTTCCCTTCACATAAGTCTCACACATTTGCAGGGATAGCTGATTATTTAATATCTATATAATAATGCCAGAAAGCAAAATTCCACAACGTATGAACCTTCAGTACAATGATGAAGAATGAGGTGACTCAGTTTGTCTTCATGATACAGTATATTAATTTATACCATATTATACTAATACCATACTCCTCTCTAATTCAAAATGGCCAAATTTATCTAAAAAGAAGAAACACACTATGGAATAATTTCCACCCTTGTCAAAGTTGCCTGTCAAAATACTACATGTTCTGATTTTCACTTTAAGTGATATTAAAATATGAACATGCACAGATCTTTACACAATGACAAGTTAACTTTTTCCAGATATTAATTTCAGACCAAAAAAATATATATTAACCAACTCTGTGTTAAAGGATCAGGTCAGTAGATTTTCAGAGGGTGTTTCCACATAAAATCCATGAAATTGAAAACACCTCTACATTCTCTAACTCATCATAAGGCATTTATAAATTGCACATTTTTTCCACAGTGGTAGAGATTGAAGATTTTGTGTAGGAAATAACCTGAACAAGACTGGAAATTCACAAACTGCTATGTTAGAAGGGAGTAAAAGACAGAGAAGCCATCTGATTTTCGGTGCCTAGCTTCCCCTGTTAAATTGAGTGTGTAAATTCCTTCAATTCAACCTATAGCCTCTCAGAAAGAAGCACCAGCAGAGGGTGATGCTAAATTCCCTCATGTTCTGCCCTGACCTGCCCTCTTGGGGCTGCACACTACATCCTTTCAATTTCTATCAAGTCCTAGTACCCATAGGGACTATGGGATCAAGAAATGCAAAAGAGACGTAAAAGTTAATATTACTAGCAGTGTCATGGAAGACATTAAAAACCCATCATTTATCAACAGTTGATGTATGTTAGTTACTAATAATGTCCATTATGAGGGTAATAATACCCATTATGAGGGTATTTGTGAGTGGAGAGGGCAGGCAGAATGGGGGGGACTCAAAGAATATCCTCAGGGTGGGATGTGGTGTCAGCGTTAAATCTTTATGGCAACCACAATATGGTAACCAAAACCAAAAAAAAAAAAATTATAATCTGCCAAAAAGGCTGTGAGAAAGTTCTACACTCTTTCAGGACTGGTCTGAAGCGGACTGCAAACGTATTTCACAGAATACACATTAAAAACGCTCCTGCCTTGGGACTGTCATCCGTTACTGTATTATGGAAATACCTAATGGCTGCAGTATATTAGGAAATATACAAACACATTGTAAGAAATGTTTATTTTTTCCTCTGCACCACAGTACTACTAGGCAAGACAAAGGCTGCACAGAATACATCCATTGTCTCCAATTGACAGATGGGGAACGGGAGCCCAGAGAGACCAAGTGATTTGCCCAAGGCAGTGTGTAGCAGAGCCAGGAATTTGACCTAGACAGCTTGAGCTCCAGACCAATGCCTTCTCTCATTAATATCTGCTTCCTTATGCATGTTTTGCCATAATCTAGCAAGTAAACGAACACTACTTTGTCCCAAGTTTAGGAGCACAGTCTTAAAATGATATACAGGAGTCAGTAACTTTGAAAAAACAGACAATAAATTTTAAGCTGTATTGATTTTAGTTTCTTCTCTCAGCTACTATGTTCTTCAAACCATCTCCTGTAATTTGATTCAAGCTTTGGAAGGAAGTCCTTTGAGAGCACATGAAACTGTATTTCAGTTAAACCACTAATGTGATTTTTCATCAATCAAATATTAAAGACTTGAAGAGAAAATAAACGTGAACTATGAGAAATGTTCCTGAAAGTAGTTCAAAATATGCACATCTGTGCAACTCTGCAAATGGACTAGAGATTCAGTTTTGTATCATAACACTGAGTGATTAGGTTTAATGTTTCATACATCTATATACTGAAGTGTAAGAAATGAAAACAACTGTAAATATGGATAAAACAAAAGTACAGATAGATAAGATAGCTGCAGACAGTACAAGACATTTCTTTACCATTTGTTGCAAGGCAAAAGTCCCATACATAAACAGTAACAGATGAATTTCAAAGAGTTCAAGGAATCATTACTTTCCTAAATTTTAACCTATGCAATGTAATGAATTACATATCTCTGGGTTTTGTTTGGTAGACAGAGATTAAAAAAAAAAAAAAAAAAATCAGTGAGCCAAATGTTCAGTTGACAGACATCAGTATAATTGTGAGAGCAGGGGAAAGAAAACTCCCTAAATAAACATAGACTACTTCAGTGCTTTAACACCATGTAAAAATTTACAAGCAATTGTTGACTAGAAGTTAGGAGATATTAACAATAGGAATAGCTGGTTTTTGATTTAAGAAGAATATTGTTTCTCTGAGCCATGGGAAATGTGCAGTACACTCTGAAGTCTTACTCCTGGGATAACTGCAAAATGATATCCTCATCTGAAAAAAAAAGTAATGATGAAAGAAACAGGGCAAATGAGGCTACAAAAATAGAGAGGTTACACAATCGCCTAGGTGTCTATTGATTTCCATAAGCAAGTCCTCAAAATTTGATCCTGTTTACTGCAAGTTAATTATCTGCTCCACTCAGTATACAGAAAGACAAATCATTACCACTGAAAAAGGAATCAAGACCCTTTGAAAAGAATATAATAAATGTAGGTTCTGCACATATACTACAAAGTAGGAGCAAACTTATACTGGAAATAAGAAATGTGAAAGGAAAAAATTGATAATGAGTCCCCAAAAATATGAGGAAAGAGAACAATATTCTACCTTCTAATTTTATTGCAGCCAAAAGAAACCTCGTGGCAAAAATAAACAAACAAATAAATAAAAATAAAATGTCAATAACAAAGCTGTAGCTCTGTCACTCAAACATGTCTTAGAAAAACTTAATTTTGTGGCTAGTTTATGCAACGGAATATGGATACGGCAGTGGAATGAGACTGCATGAAGAGAAATGCTGACACAAACTAGTTCCAAGTGATATTTATTAAAACTTTAGGAAAATGTGCAGAGAATAATTGTCCATGAATAAAAGTACCTACTGTTTAGGCAGCTCAAAAATAGGAAAATAATTGCCATCAGAATGGTATTCACTGGTTGCTTGGGCTTTTTTCTCCTAACAATGAATGCATTAAGAACCATACAACCTTCCAGGGAAGAGGTAAGGAACTATCATTCACTGGTACGATTGGAAATCAACGTATAACAGCAAAGATAGTTATTTAGGAGATGACAATATATTTTTGCCTTGCTTACAAAGATGATTTTATTTTTCCCTGGTGTACTTTAGTACTCAAAATTAGGCAACCAAACCTATTTCAGTTCAGCTTAGGCTTGCATGGGAGTCTACAATAGTAGTCTGGGGGGGAAATAATTGATCTGCCCAGCCTATCACCAACAAAAATTCTTGATTCATTCTTCATAGTTCTTGTGCTTATCACTGGCAGGTTTTAGGCAGAACACTAGCTGGTTCTCAGCTAAAAGCATGGGGCTCCATAAATCCACTGAGAGCCTACATTGGTATCAAGGATACCAGACAGAATCAAACCTTTCTTACATACGTAAAAAGCATAGTTCAACCAAACCTAGTCCTGTTCTCACTGTGAAGCTCTAGTATTCTAAACCTTAGGGACATTTTTTTTTTCTAGACAAGTCTCAAGTTTCTGTCTTATCACATTGCAAAGTTTTCTTTTTACTAATAAGAAAAACTCTTTCCCTAACCATGCTTCATGAGGAAGGTTGAATGTTTCTTCCCTTCATAAAGACCTGTCAAGTTTCATCCTAACAGAGTCACAATGCAAGAAAGTTCTAAACAAAACATCTGAAGATAAGCATTACAGTTCATCATCTGCAGCAGTGAATCGAGTTGGTTACTGGAATTTGAAAATAGAGAACATAATGGCAAAGTTTTAGATTAAAGTAATTATACTGAAATAATTGCATGGGTCTGAGTTAATTATATTACAAGGTAGTTTGAACATCTGAGCCATTTAAATATATTTATACCAACTAGTACTGAAGTTGAAATCTTCGTTAGGTACAACGTGAAAAGCACATTAATATTCTGAAAGTATCTCTGTGAAAACACATTCTGTTTTGTAATCTGGCCAACCACAACCTTATTTAACGCATGAGAAAAAATAACTGTTTATTCTGCTGCATGCATAAGGTCACAAGGAAATTTAAACTACTGGCTACTAAACAAATCAAACTACATTAAGGAAACTAACTAATCACATTTTGGACTAAGAAGAAAATATAAAGAATTATTACTTCAATTAATGGAAAAACATCTGTATTTTTTCCTGTTATCAATTCTGACAATGCTTAAGGTTCATAATAATTATATTAGAAAGACATAACTATTAGTACAAATTCTCTTGTACCATTCATACTATTCAGAATTCAAGTGTTATGGTGCTGTTAAGACATCTCATTTTTAATGTTTATTTAACTTACCAATCCAGGAGAAAAAAGAAAAAAAGAAAATCAGTTTGAAGCAGCTACTTAAATCTCAATGACTTTTGAGATGTCACAGACACTGCACTTTTTACAACTGTAAGTAAAGAACGTTTAATCCCTTTCTGGTAAGTATAATATCATCCTGATAGCAGATCTAAATGAATCCTTTCCATCATCTGGATCTTACTGAAAGATTCCTCTCTTTCAAAGTTTTACGGAAAATCTTCCACACCTTCACCGTTCTGAAGTTAACGGCTTTAATTCAATAAAATATATGTATGTAGAAAGCACCCTTGATTCCAAGATACTACAATTACTTCATGCCCATGGAAGACAATCTAACAAAAGCACTTTTCTAATTGCAACCCTAGGTGAAGTAAAACAAGCTCATAACTCTTCAACACATATTAATACACAGAATATTTTGAAAACAGGTTAATTTACGGATATCTTAAAGGCTTGAGGAACCATGGTCTTAAGGCACCCTATGACCTAGAAAATCTATAAATATGGGAACCAAGCATGAGAACACTTTCTGGCTTTGTAACTAATCAGTTCTGAGCACAGAAAATTTTTGAAATGTAATAAGCACTCAGTTAACTTTGTGCCAGCCACCTGATGTTGGCACGGAAAAATCTCTCCTTTTAAGTGACTGATAAATGGAGAGAGGTGGGTTTAACACTGCACAGCATTAGGATATATATATTAAAAAAAAAAAAAAAAAAAAAAAAAAGAAAGCAAAGTTCAAAGAAAAATCATTGTATAAGCTCCTGCCATGTACATTATTGAAAGCTACTCATACACCGTGCACTAGATGGCTACTGAATTCTCTTGCTTAATTTGCACTCAAATTACCACAGCAGTGAGCCTCAAAATAAGAATTCAGCAGATAGATAGCAATCTGTTGCTTTAAAACAATCCAGTACATTGATATGGCCCGATGGGAATTGGAAAGCTAAGAACCAACGAGCAAACCTAGTCACACAAGTCTCTTCATTTACAATCTGATGTGGCTTTTCTGGTTTCTTGGAAGCCATCTGTAATAGTTCTTCCACTGTCTTTAAATAATATTGAGAATCAAATCTTTGGATCTTAGAGAGCTCTAAAAACTAAACGTATTTCCCTTCAGTTTAAAAGATTTTTTTCTTTCATTTTGTTTGTATGGTGTAACACTAGACATCTTTCTGCTTTTCCTAGAAAAATAAATCCCTTTAATTCTTCAACTAGACCACATTTTTTCATTTTTGTCCATATTTGCATATAAAAGAATGGGAATAATTTATTCTACATATGTTGCAGAATGAAACAACCATTTCTGTGGTAGTGAATTCCACAGAGTCTGATTTTTCTTAGGTTAAAAAAAACATTTCCTTATCCCTGGTACTGATTTAGATATTGAATTCAATGAAGTTTTACCAATGGTACTGTATATTTGCTTTGTCTATTTTTATTACCTTATTTTAGCTATTATATAAAAATAATCCTGATACAATTCTGATTACAAGTACTTGATATATTTGAAAAGATTAATGCTTAAAACCTACTTTGTTACCCTTTTTTTGATCAACACTTCTTAGAATGAAGAAAAAGCAATGTTTGTGCAGTAAATATTTTCTCTGTACCTTGTTAATTCATCTGAATATTGGAACGTTTTGAAGTTTTTCCTTTAATATTTTGATAGAAAAATTACCAAAATTTTTGTACATCCGTTCCAATTTTTTAGTTAAGCAAACAAATACGTAATTGGAAACAAAGACACAAATGCATCATTACATTTGCTCATGTCAGCAGTTCTGCCAAATCTAATAGCTAAAAAACATTCAACACTAGAGGTTTTTTTGCGTGTATACTATATATTATCAATTTTAACCAATCCTGAACTTCATTCATAAACTCACTAAATATTTTAAATAATAAACAGGAAAAAATATTCAATAATATTAACTAAACTTTCAAGACCCAATAATCCAATAAAATCTACATTAATAGATTTCAGATAAGGTATTCAAAAAGACCTCCTGATCCACTGAAAAGAAGTCAGTAAATGCCAATGCTCTTCCAAAATCATTCTGTGTATTAGTTTGTACTAAAATACAGCATCAGCATTATCAAACCTCTCTAAATAAAGGACACACCTCTGAAATTGCCAGATCCTTTCCAAAGCCACATCAATTACTTAAAAATAATTTTCAAAAAGGGGTTATTTCACGTTTCCAGTACTAGCCAGTTATCACTGGGCTGGAAAAAATGCTGTGGAAGAAACTTCTGAATTCACTATTTTTGCTTCCTTGAATCATCAACCTGATGGAAGCCAGAACAGGCAGGCACTAATGATAACAATGTAATCACCTTTTTTTAAAATTGGAAGATTAGGATCATTACCAGTGTTCTCGATGATATGAAACAGAACACTGTAAAATTTTCCTGGTCATCTGAGGAGGATCTACACTGTGGTACCACTGCTTTGCAATAATCCCCTCCCAAACCTTGTCGTGAGCCTGGGGAATGGGAGAGGAGCAAAGGCAGCAGGCAGCTGCAGGTAGCAGCATGGTTGTGTGGAAGGGCATCTCGGTGCAAACCACCAGGGCCCTTCTGGAGCTCACAGCAGCTGGAATTAAAAAGCAGTGGGTATGGCTGGATACCCACTAATACTGTCAGTCCCCTGGGTTGCAACTTTTAGCTTCTCCCCACAGGCTCACAGACCCAGATTTTGTGTGAACTTTAAAGAAATTGCTTGACCAAATATAAAATAAAATATTCAGGCTAGTTCTGCTGTGAAAGGGGATATTTCTTCTTAGTATATTTAGCATCATTTCCAAAAAGTTGTCAGGGCTCAGATAACACATTTACAGTTCTTTTAAACTCTGGTGTTTTCCACTTGAACTGGATGAAGTGAGCACAGTATTTTTATCTTGTGTCCATAAAACATACAATGCAGAGGAAAAGCATCGTATTTCAGTATTTGAACCAAACCTACATATTGCATTTTAAATATAAAATGATGCAAATTAAGGTATTTTCTTACTTCTGTGAAATTTCAGTGTAGTCCTTTCTCACTGTAAAGTACATATAGTTAATATTCATCCTGAGTCTTCAAAAGAATCAGGCCATGCAGTGACAGTTGTTAAGGAGACAGAGAGTGACATTACTTGCAATTGTCTACCTCTAAAAAAAGTCAAAGCAAACCCCAGTTCCTTTATACAGAAGGCTGAACTTGCTATGTCCATAAAAATAATATTGGGCCCAATACAGGTAAGTACAACATGCTGTAAATGAACGGGTTTCAAATGGACAGAGGAGTTTCCTACGAGGCAAAACAAGAAAGAAAAAGATTTTTCATTCACTTACCCTCAGTGCCATTTGGCTATTTTTAAGTAAACTTGTCAAAAAGTAATGATTTGACCACTAAAAAATTGGTAATTGATTTCTTCTGTGCATTAAGCATTCATTCAGTCAGAAAACCTTTAATATTCACGGCAAGGAACAGACATTTCTCTGTCACATTTGCCAAAATCCTATATATTTATATGAGGCAATGCTGAATGTCTCCATTTTAAAACAAAACACACAAATTCTTCTGTTGCTTTTGCCTCGATGATGTATGTTTTCTTTGAAATTCATCTTACAAAATAATTAAAAACCTCAGAATTAAATAAAATAAACTTGTGAGAATTGAGAGTTTTTTGTTTTTTGTTTTTTTCCAGAGAGAAAACTTACTGGAGACTTTAGGACCCTGTAGTGCACATTGAAAAGTACAATTTTATTTTAGAACATGCTGCTACTCTCTGCAAAACCCTTGAAACCTGATGTCAGCGAAAAAGAGTCATTATACTTGAAGATTTCCACAGGGAGAAACAAAGCATTCAAAATACTACTCTCCCTACCAATGCCTACAGATTTTTTTTTTTTCTTTCTGCTGTTTGGATAAATTGTTGATGTTAAGAATAGGAAGAAAAACTTCTCTGGAAGTGGAACAAAATTAATCATCAAGAGAAGTGCCATAATGCCAATGAAAGGCAGTTAACCTTACCTAAGTTATCCCATTGCTGCTGGATTGCATACAGCTTAAGAGTCTAACTTTACAAGCCCTCAAGGGTGCAGAACTGTTATATGAATCAGTAAGAGCTCTATGAATAGAGAATTTGCAAGGGGAGGACATACCATCAATATTTGATTGTGGGTTTTTTGTTGGTTTTGGTTTTTTTTGGTGTTTTTTTTTTTTTTTTTTTGGAGAATTTGAATTATACAGCAATGTGTCTGGATTATTCCTTCTAACATTATGTTGCACAGCAGTGTTCTTTAGCATAGTTTAGGGTGCCGTGTAAGTAATCTATAAAAAGAAAGATCTTAAGGTAATTGAGCAGAATGATGAACCAAGGGAGCCAGATTGATTTAAATACCCCATTACACATAGACAATGTGATATCAAACCCATCTTCTTTCTGCTTAGTTTCTCCTTTTCTGTTAAAGGGAGTTATGTGTGTAGCACAAATAAACCACTGGATGAACATTTTAAAGATTAAGTCATACAGATATCTAGTCATCTTCACCATGTAAGAAAGTATTTAAGACCAAAATGTAGCAAGACCAGAAGCTAGACAGGTTCATAGCCTTTTTTCTTCTCTATTCTCTAACTTTTTTTTTTTTTCCTCTCTATTTTCCCTTTCGCATACAGTTCTGTTAAGGCCTGATGCAGAAAATCTTAATATCAAACATATTTATTTAGATGTACCAAAAGGGAAAGCGAAGACATGAAAAATAGTACTCGTATCAAAAGCTTTTAATATCAAATGTGCTTTAAACAGGCGTGTATAGCACTAATTTCAGCATTCTCTAGGTATCTATATCAAAAGATAGAAGGGCTATTATGAAATAATCACATAATACAAGAAGTGGTCCTTCAGTAAAAACAGTTTAAAATGTAAGTGCTTCTACTATAACTAGTTACCATAATCCTTTCCTAGCTGAACTGCAAATTAATCACAGAACAGTACCTCTAAACCTGCTACCATCCACATTAAATTAATTGCTGGCTGATTAGCAAAGAAATTCAATATTAATAAGACTTTTTTTTTTTTTTTTTTTTTTTAAGTAGGCTATCAGGTTTCTGTACAAATTATGTCCCAATCTGAAAAGCTAAACTTCACTACAAGATAGAAGGAGCCATATAAACAGAATAAATGACTTCAAGAGCTCTCTTCTGAAAATCAATGTCAGTTCACTACTTCAACAGCTTTATAACTGCACTGAAGTGGTTTCAGTTCCAAAAGGTGATGCCCACATACAACGCTTAACACTAGCTTTAATTAAGGTTTAATGTATCCCCAGATTGCCCCAAGCTAGTATTAACAAAGTCATTTGATTTAATGAATGCAGAAACCATAGTCTTAAACAGGCTCTACATTAATTTGGCAAAAGGTAGCAAACTAATATAACCGTACTTTATAGAGTATTCTGTTTCTTGCAATCTGGAGAAAGGGTTTCCATTTTCAGTCCTGATGACTACATCTTAGAGCTTGAGGGAGTAGAGCATGACTGCAGGCTCTCTTTTCATCAAAACACTTTAAATCCCTGACTATTTTCAAGCACAAATTCAGCCAAATTTTGTGACTTACCTCTTCTGTGGATGACTCTACATCTTCAAATAAAGACGTTAACAGAAAAGGAGTTCCACAGGTGCACATCTCTATTTTGAGAAGTGTCAGTCATTAGGGTATTTTTTACCCTATTATTTTTTTACCCCCAGAAATTAATAATTATGCTCAACTTGGGTCTCTGTATCTGCATGTACACTCTTCTGAGTGGTTATGACTGTAATTTGAACATGATACCCATTCCAGGCATTTGTATTATTCCTCCAAAACTCACAATAGAATTTCCTCCATAGAAATTCCTCCATATCTGGCCATACACTTGGGATTTCACCACAGCAGTGGCCCCTCTATTGCAAAATACAGAATGGTCCAGCAAGCTGGAGCATGCCAATTTGAGGAGAAGCTGTTTGTTTTGTTTGTTTTGTTTTTGTTTGTTTGTTTGTTTTCCTTCTGATAGTCAATTGTCCATAAGAGATTGGCCCAGTAAACACCCATTTCCTTTACTAGTGGGGAAAGGTATCAACATCCATAATGTAGTTATAAAGCTTGCACCATCAAAATAAGGAAACAGTGAAAAGATTAAAGCATTCTGAACACAACTATGAGATACTTATGATGGTCAATTTAGTTTACCTTTCTGAGCAGATTATCCAGTTAGCCAATCTAGTACAGGTAAGTGGTATGTACTAAAACAATCAGCCTACAGGTAGCTACAGTATATCCTGAATCATCTTTTAGTGGTTTTAATTCTTTCAATATATGGTGGTACATTTGAAGTACAGTTGTAACCATGTTCTATATATATGGAAATCCTAGTTGTCATTTTTGAAATTTAAGCATCTTGTTCTAAGGAAGTTTCCAAATAGGTTAGAAGTTTCCAAATAAGCAAACCACTAATAAATAAACTGAAGCAACTGAATGGGTATATCTCCTCTCTACTAAAATAACCAGTATGGTCTTGACAAGTTCTAACAGAACATTGTTTCAGCATGGAAAGATACTTTGAACAACTGTCCCACTTAAGTCTTTAACATATGCTCTAAAGGTCTGAGATACAGATTAAAATCCATCTTGCCTTCAAAAGTCATAGAAGGCTAGTACACCCACAAGGAACACCTCAAAGCATCAACCTGTTTTTAAAAATTCATGAGTTTGTAAAAACTCATGAATGGGCATTTTTCTTACGTATGCTTTTGACACAAGATATAACCTCAATCAAAATTTAAGACTTATACTCTTTGGAAAGGTTTCAGATGCTTTTTCGTTATTATTCTTTTCTAACTTTTAGACATGCAACAAATGCTTGCAAACAAAATTACATTGATGCTTCATTGTAAGAATGAAGAAGTCTTTGCAATTACCTTTTTATTTACAAGAAGAGAGATTTCTGACAAGCACAAATATTTCAGCTCATGTTCTTCCCTTAAATATTTTAAAGTGATTTTTATTAACACTATAGTTTTTAGTAAGAAAGTTTATGAATTAAAGGTTCACTTTTCTATCATAAAAATACAGAGCAAAACCACAATAGTAATATCAGTGTCCAACCTAGTATAAAATAAGGTTCTAAGAGAGAGAGAATTTCAGGCAGGTAAAACTCTCCTGTGTTTCAAATAAAGATGAAGAGAAAAATGTAATACTACAGTTCTAAAGCAAAAGCTCCAGGTTGTATTATGATACAATCACCAAATATTTTTCTTTAAAAATAGGCTAATAGACATGAGTTCAGCTGTGCAGCTCCTTGCATTCAACTAGTAACTACAAAATTCTTCACTTGACTGGAGGCATCTTCTCTATGCAAGTAAATATATGATCTTTATAGTATCTGTTCTGATTGCATTACTTAAATGGGCCATTATGTAATATCTAGATGATACTGCCATGGGCTACAACACATGAAGAAACTTTCAACACCATTTAATCAAAGTGAAAAGCATGAACAAACTCCAGACCCCTAACCAGGATTAATTTTCACTGGGATAGCTTTTTACACATCCCAGAGTTAAGTTATGAAAACCTCTGTAAAAACCAGTATGAACAGATTCATCTATTTTATCCAACTAACCCATTAATTTCATTTATGAACACCATGGATGTACATCAAAGTCAACATACATGGACAATGAAACAGAAAATAAAATAAATCTTACATGCTCTATATGCATATGCACACAAAAGCAGCATTTCAACAATTTGGCTCAAATCTTCAACTGTTGATGCTCACATAGGCAGCCAATAGCTATTCACAAAAATAGAAGACCAACAAGGTTGAAAAGGCAAATGAAGAGCTCTAAAGAAACTGCAAGAAGAACGAATCCCATTCCACAAGGGTTATGTGTACAGAACTAAGAGTCCTAACAGGTAAGGAAATGAAATTAACACAAGATTTTATTCCCCAAATTATTTTCAGATAGATCATGGAAATAAAGTTCTAGCTTTTTAGAGAGAAGTATATTTTCAAATGTGGTAATTCTTCAGGACTTACATCTTTGAGTAGATATTAAAGGAAACTGTTAAAACCTAATCACTTTTTTTTTTTTTTGATGTTTAAGCATTTCACTAATTGAGAGCTGAATTAGTTAGCACCAAACACTTAAAACCACTCCTTTCCAATCCATAAACTATTAGTTAAACAGTATATCTTAACTATAGAACTACTCTTCAGATTCCATATATAACTACAGCCTTCCCTGCCATTTGCTTAAAAATGTTAATTCCAGTTTTCTATTCCCCTCAGTGAGGATCATCCCTGGTGTAACTTTTAAATACAAAACTATGCACAGAAATCTATATAAAGATGAAAATGCCATATATGGCCATTTTGTGGGCCACAAAATCACAAGTATCCCTAAAAAATTAATTGCAATTAACGTAACTATAGTGTATAAGGGCATAAAAAAAAAGTTACCAGTTTCAGTCATAATCACTGAATGGCTGAGGCTGGAAGGGACCTCTGGAGATCACTTGGTTCATCCCCCTGCATGAGCAGGGCCACATTGAGATGTTTGCTCAGGACGATGTCCAGGCAAGGAGGAAGAATCCACTACCTCTATGGGCAACCTGTGCTCAGTCACCCACACAGTAAAGAAGTGTGTATTGATGCTCAGACGGAACCTCCTGTCTTTCAGATTTTGCCCACTGCCTCTTCTCCTGTCACTGGGCACCAATGAAAACAGCCTGGCTCCATTCTCTCTGCACCCTCCCCTTAGGTACTTATAGACGCTAATGAGAAACCAAGTCTCTTTCCCAGGCTGAAGAGTCCCAGCTCTCTCAGCCTCTCCCCATAGGAGAGGTGCTCCAATCCCTTTATGATCTGCATGGCTGTTTGCTCAACTCTCTCCATTATGTCCATATCTCTCCTTGAGGAGCCCAGAACTGGGCACAGTATTCCAGGTATGGCCTCATCAGCACTGAGTAGAAACTTTCAGTGACTCTCAGCCTTCACGAATTTACCATTAATAATTTCCATTCTTAGCTTCCATCATAGAATAGCATTCCTCTCACACAACTCTGCAAAAAACAAACCTGTATGGTGTTTCTCAAGTTAAGTGAATATGGGAGACAAGGAACAAAGTCTTTATCTACTCAAGATTTTAAAGCACTTTTCATAGTAGGCTGAGATTGTACTTACATGAGCTAAGAATAAATCTGGTAGCTATGTCATCTCTGAGATAATTGGATTTGGAAGCAATTTAGCAATGTTTAAAAGAAGTATAATCACTCTGAACAATACACTTGATTCCTTAAGATAGAAAGGCATTGCAAGGTGTAGTTTCTGACCTTGAAAAGTATGGCAAAGATAAAATGAAATTCCTTTGGCTTTGTGTTCATTTCTATAGTGAGTGAGAATAATATTAGACCCCAGTCATGGTGTGCAAGGAAAATCCTGTAAGCATCCAAGGTCAGGCTGGATGGGGCTCTGGGCAACATGATTTAGTGGTCTAGTGGAAGGCATCTCTGCCCACAACAGGGGCATTGGGACTAGATCTTTAAGGTCCCTTCCAACTCAAACCATCCTATGATTCTATAATGTAATATAAAATGTTACCCAATCTCCATACTGATTTATATACTCTTTGCAGTGCTATTCACAGTTTCTTCTCAATTATACTAATGCTTGGTGATGGTGATTAAATCCTAGGAACATCTCTGACAGAGAATTTGACTTTAATATTTTACAAGATGCAATTTCATCGAAATCAGTATCTATTCCAAATATTTTACTGTATTTTAGCAAACTTTAATATATATAGGCCCAAACTTCAACAAACATCCTTAAAATATTAGCATGGTCCCCAAGAGTGTCTCCATAAATTCCCTGAGCTAGAAAGAATCAGATTTGAATTCTGCAAAGCAGATGAAGCTGTAATTCAACAAACACCCAATTTCTGGGCCTCTAGAGAAATGGAAGGCTCCCACAGTGCTGTCTGATGTAGACATATTTAGCATTTCCATTCAGATTGGGGGTGTGCTTTCAGAATAAGTCACCTAATATTCCTTAGATACCACATCTTGGTTCACGTCACAGAACGGATTTGGAATGCACAAATTGGATTCTTTTAGATGAAACTAAGTAGGAAGATGTGCTCCAGAAGATCACTTAATGCACTCCAACCATTAGCAGGTATTCAGTCCATTGAACTAGCCCAGAGCCAGTCTGAGGTAAAACTTTGTAAAGTTTTTATTCATCATTACTGAATACCATTTCATTCTGCAAATCCTATTTCCCAAATTTAGGCATAGCCTGAATGCCTAGACTGAGAAAGTCATGATCTTCCTACTAAGCCATCTCCATTTAATTTCTTTGTCTCTTACCAATTATTTTTCTTCAAAACTTCAGAAATTGTCCAGCAACCTTATTTTAAGATGGCAAGAATTTTAATTAAAAGCATTGTGAACCTATCATCCAATGACAATGCAGTTCTCCTTACAGCACTATCAAAAGTTAAATAATTGCTGTCTTAATAGCTTAATAAAAGGCTAATGACTAGTCTGATAAAAAGTTATAAAAGAGCAGGCACAGCAAATACAATACATTGCCTGCTTTATTTCCAGCTAAGGTCAAGTGTCTGACAAAGTTCTTCTGAAGTAAAAAGGCAATGCAAGGTTGATGTATTTATTGAACATTTAAATTAAATTCAAAGGGAGAATAAATACCTTGAAGGCAAAGCTACACAATGTATAAAATGCATTAGTTGTGATGAACGATAACCCAGTGAAGCTGCCTAAGTATACACAAAAGAAATGATGTTATATATATACATAAGTATAAAAATCAACAGTGTAACATTTTCCTAGCAAGGAAAAGGCAAGGAATGTTGAACGGTGTAAAGTTAGAGCAGCAGCTCGATGTCTCTAGAGGACTGCCTGATAAAAGGCTCTGTCTGGGCTAGTTAACACAGCTTTATCACACCTCACAACTGAATTCAAACACACAGTTTAATTTATTAACATCCACAGATGAGCTATCATGGAACTCTCCTGGAACCACAAGCCTAAAGAACCATACCCCTAAACTATCAAACTATAAAAATGAATTTTGAAAGGATAGATAATAAATCCGCTGTGGTCATTTGCATGCAAGTACCATTCTAACAGTGATTTTAATCAGGCACTGGGCAAAAAGTGAAATACTTTTGGAGTATATACAGCAAAAATTACAACTAGAAAAGCTTAAGCTGACATAAAAGTTAAAATACATGACATCTTTCTTGATTAAAGTCTTGAAAAACGAGAGGAATAAGCACACAGTATTTTATCATAATAACATTCAGTAAGACACTCGTATAAAGCAGAGGCACATCTTTTCAAGTGTGAGATGGTACACCACTGATAAAAATAATCTGAATAACAAGTGTTTGAAACTTCAAAAGCTTCACTATTGCCTGTGACATTGACTTTTCATGTTAAAAATTTGTTTAAAGTAACTGTCTTCCGTTTTGATTCGTGAAAGAGAAAGCAAAGATGTTCATGCTACACATAAAATGTTCAAGAGCTAAAAGAAACCCTAAGAAAACATGCAGTTCATAAAACAGGTCACTGTCAAAGTTTCCCTCTCACCTAACTCCTTTCTGAAGGGAAGGTCCAAATCTAACACCTGGAAAGCTGTGCAAGTTCAAGTTGCCCTTCCCCCAATACCCATTCAGATCACAAAAGATACAAAAACTGGAGGCCCATGAGGATCCCTACAGTCTTTCATCAAGCTTCCCACAGAAAAAAAGGAAAAGTTGATGGTTGTTATTTCTTGTAAGACAATGGCTCCTACCCCATTCCAAAGTTTTGAGAGAAGCTTTGTACAAAAGCAAAAGATTTGCTGCACTGCAAAGATGCTTGCTTTACAGTGACTGCTCCTCACATCTAACAGGAGCTGGGAGATGAGGATTTCACCTCTGTTGAAGACATAACTCCTACTGAGCACTCATAGGATTACAAGAATTGGCATCAACAGGGGCAAGATGAAATCTCTGCTACGTACAATGCAACCGCTCCCAGAGCTAAGTTGAAAACTGCACCCTACTTTTATTTTTCTGATTTCAAACACTGTGGTTAGTGAACAGGTTTTGAAGTTAGAAGATAATAAATAAATAAATAAATAAATAAATAAATAAATAAGATTTGTTTGTAAATTAGAAAACATGAGGTAGAGTTCCACGGAAATAATCTATCCTATAGAAACCAAAACAGTTTTTCTTTACTCTGTAACATTTATGTATCTGGGAGGTCTGACACTGCTGAACACATGAAGCATTGAGTGTTTTGCAAAAGACGCAGCCATTCTTACTTGAAGATATAAACAAGACAACATTCTGCAATATTTATGAAATAATGGTTTTGTTCTATTCAGAACTGTAAAATCTAGGGTAGGTATTTCATCGATTATGTGCACCAAGCTTTACAAGGAAGATTTACTTCAGAACTAAGAAAAACTTTGTACCAGTAAAGATAAATTCTGGAATAGATTATATAACAATATTATGAAGCAAACAGTGGTGGATTTTAAGTATGCATTAGAAAATGCTATCTGTACTAACATATAAACATTTGTTTCTGCCTTTGGCCATCAGGATAGATAACGAGACTTCTCAACTTCTCTCTTTGAAACTATTTTTCTGTAACTCTCTTATTCTATTGCTTTTATCTGAAAATTACAAATAAATCTGTTGTAATAAAAAAATTGAGCTGCATTTTGCATCAGCTCATAGTAGACTGCTGTACAGCTGAATGTAATCAGCATTCAGAGAACATAAACCTAGAAACTTGACTATGTCTATTTATTTCATTATGAGACAGAAAATCAACAACGTCCTTGGTGGTGGTGGTGTTTATTTCCACCCTCCCCCCCCCCTTAAAATACAAGTTTCTCAAACAATGCAATTACCCAAATATACCAGCATTCCTTGAAGAAATTTTGTTTCCTATATAGTAAGTAAGTAGCTGACTCCTAAAAAGATGAAGTTACAATTTTAGGAGCCTCAACGGGGAAACTGACTCTACCTAGCTCATTTTGTTTCACATATACTTTTGCATTACATTAGCATTATAAGGTGCATTGTCAGTGTAGCTGGATATCCCATAAAGCTACCATCTATCTTTTTCTGGTTTAATAACTTACAGACCACACAGGAAGAAATAAAAGCTTTATTTCTTTCCTTCTCTGTAACACGTTTCAAAACCTGAAGGAATGAAGTCTAGTTCAAACATTTTATTTATATAAAATGTTGATGAATAAAATGTTTTATTTATCAATTAAGTTCAAAGGCTTATGACAAAGCATATTCCTTAAGTACAATAGGATGATTCTCAGTTGTAACCACTACACTGTATTGCAGCTGTCATAAATCAGCCCTTCTAATCACAATGCAACAGGCACTGAGGGATTGAGAAGATCCATATTAATTGCCTCAGTGCAAGGTGCATTTAATCAATATGCCCACTCTTGGAACACAATGTGTTGTTTTAGTGTTGTTCCAACAAGAAGTTGGCATTAGTTCATGTAATTAACTGTATGTTTACTATTGAATACACATTCCTTCTAAGACTATATCTGCAAAACGGACAATCTACCATCTATACAAGCAGCATTGTTAAGTTGCCACTCACCAAATAAGAGTTTGACAATGCCATCAACTTTTTGCTGTTGTTTTCAATGAGGAATTAGCCTCTTAACTGACAGCTGTTTCTGCACATATTCTTCATGATGCAGCATGTTGGAAAACACATCATTTGTGTTATGGGTTCTTGAAAGGCTTTTTTGTGTGTTTTCCCTTCTTCTGAATTCTTTAATTAAAAATGTCTTAACAGGTTGTCATTCTAGTAGTAATTTAAAGTGCTGTTGATAAAACACTTCTTAATAAGATGTTAGAAATATACTGACACCTTTCAGATAGCTTTACTTTCCATTCTGAACAGGTCAAAATGTTTTTGCTTTTGTATTTATAAATATATGGAGTAGCTTTTGAAACCTGGTAAATTAAAACATACAGTTAAATTATTTTTAATTCCTTTTTTTTTTTTTTTTTAAACATCATGAGCTCTTATCTGAATAACACCCATATCTTCACGAAGGAAAAAAGTCACTGATTTTTAAGAAGTCTGTGATGACTCAAAGACTTTATAAAGATTGCTTCTTGTTTCTAAGTCTGAAATATAGAACTGTTTTATTCTATTTTAGTAACAGAAAATTAGCTGAATGCAAAAAAAAAAAAAAAAAGAAGAAGCGCAGCGGAGGCAAATATTGTTACAGGTCTACATAATGCCTAAATGTTCTACAACCTTGCAAGCTAATTAAGCAAGGTATTTTAACATGCATCTGTATGATTTTAAGTCTCACTAGCTTATGCGTTTAAAAAAGGTTTAAAGTACTAGGCGGAAAGTTTGATAGCAGGTGTGCCATGTAAAGAGCCATGTCACCATATACCCTCAGTTGCATGTGTTCCTTCCTCCCCTTAACCTCATCATATTTTTCCTCCTGACTACTGGAATTCAGTTTTATAAAACTTGAGTAGAAACCTACCAGTTCACTGAAATTCAGTTTTATAAAACTTGAGTAGAAACCTACCAGTTCACTGAAGACATCACATATTCTCCTCTCCCTTGACTGACAATCAAACAAATCTGAAAGAACCATGTAACATCTAAACATCATCAGACAGGTATAAGATTACACAAGAGCTCTTTTGGCTGAGGGGTTCATGTGCCCCTTCCAAGTGGCAACAAAACAGAGGCAGAGCAGAGAGACATTGCTTGAACTACTCGGAGGTTCTGTCTTCTCCTGCAAAGGGGATATTCACCACCACGTAATGAAAGGACAAAACCCATGACTGTTTACAAAATCCCTACAGATATTTGACCTCCTCTTTCCCCAATGCCCAGGTAGCGAAAGAAGTGTGCAGTCCTACAGAAATGGACTGAAAGCAATGGCTTTGAAGAAAAACAATCAAGTGGGTTCATAGGTCCTAGCCACAGTTCACTCATTTACCCAACTCTGGACAATAGCCTGGGAAGACAATTGCACAATATGACGTATTCAAAAAAGCAACAGAGGTCAAAAACAAAAACAAACAAAAAACCCCCCCACAATCATTACCATCAACACAAAGATCAAAGAACATAGCTAATAAATACTGTATGTTACCAATCCAGTAGCATGAAGACCTCTGTATCTTAATCACACCTGCAAGTTGTGAGAGAAAGTTTATTTTTTTTTTTTCCTCTTTTCCTTCTTTAGGCATCTTAGATGCTGGTAGACAGCATACGCTGGCTGTGCACCTAAGAGCCAGTGCATGCATGTATTCAATTACAGCATCTTTTCAAAAATAACAATGAACTTCATTATATACTTGTTTCGCTTCCCAGCAGGTAGATGCTGCCAGCACACAATACTCTGGAGAAACAGTCTAGATTTATCCGCAATAGACAGCATTACTACATGTGATACTTTTTATAACACTGCATCTCAGAACAAAATCTGGCAACCTCAGATGCCCACATATCAACATGGAAAAGGAAATATAGAAAGAATATAAAGAATTAGACATATAGGGTACCATTCCCTTACTGAACAGTGGAATATACATCACTAGTCAGAATTATAAAGGACATCTGGGGATCATCTGACAGGAATACTGTTAAAACTCAAGACCTATGGAGATCCGAGAAAACACCTTAATGCTGTATTGTTACCAGCATTCAGTAATGCAAAATATGATTCTATCACAGGATCTACTTGATATGCATCTCCTATATTGTTTCAAAAGAGTATTCTTTAAGGATTTTTCCCCATCTATTTTAGATAAACCCTTATCGCTTATCTCCAGTGAAAGAGAACAAAACAACAGATCCCACAATCAGCTTGCTCAGATACCACCAAAGCCACACACACGTAAGAAGGTATTTCTGGATCTTTTTTCTCTCCTTTCTTTTACCTGCTCAGGACTGGAGACCCACAGCCCAGCCTGTCACTATCCCTTGTGCCCACATGTGCAGCACATGCACAGCGCATCCGTCTGTGGTACTCAGGCTCTACATGCAGGGGCTCAACCCGACCCATCCTGATGCTTCCAGCCCAAAAGGGTTGGTATAACATACCTTGACATGCTCTGAAACAAACCACCTCAAAAAAAAGTCAGTCCTTTCTAGGATGTTCTTTGAGACCATGAGCAGTAGTGCTCACACCAAAAGAACTAGTTCAGTTATTTGGAAACTGTGATCATACTTTGTTAAATTATGCTACTTAGCCTATTTACAGACTCTTCTACATACTATAATATTCAAAATCTTCTTGTTCAGTTGCAGCGACACTTGTATTTGACAGTGCAACTTTCAGAAGGTCATAATTTTAATTGCATGAGGCAAATGTCACATTCAAAAAAAAAAAACACCTGCATCTTTCCTCCATTCTAACTTCCTGCATGCATTTAGGATGTTCTCCATTTAGTGCAGTTCTTTTTGTTGTATTTCGTTTAGCTCTTGTTTGGCACAATGTCACCTTCCAATATGTTTTTATTGTAACATATGTTGTAATATTGTTAAAAATTCTAAGAAAGTCAAATAACTATATTTAACTCTAAAATTCAGAATTACTTTAATTTTATAAATTTTTCCTTGGGTTCTTCAATACTGATTACACCAAACTGAATTTCTAAGTGGTAGGATACAGGATAATTTCTTTGTTAAAAAGCATTACCTGGAACTAAAACTCAAAGCAAAAAACTATAGAGGCAATACGAGCAAAGAAGATGACATAATGTTATACTGCAACTTTTTAAATTACTTTTTAAAGTAATTAAAGACTATGTTTTGGTGCACAAACAACAAAATAAAAAAAATAAAATCTATACCCAGGGATATTTGTCAATATTGCAGCATCCACGTCTGCAGTGACTCAATGATTTCATCTGAATCATATTGCTTCTGCTCTATTTAATAAAACCATTCAAGGATTTGGAAATCAATTGGTACAGATTACCAGAACCATTTCTGTGAGAACATACAGAAAGTCAAATTTCTTGCAAGAAACAATTTAGGGATCTGACCCAAGCTGTCCTCAACTAGCACAGCATGAGCATCATTAGCTTCAATGTTTCCTACTGTAGTCCTTTTATACAGCAGGGAAAAGTAGCCTGAATGCAACATATTACTGTGATGCCCAGACAGCGAATGCACCTTTTGGCAGCATTAGCCAGGTAGTACAAATTAGGGAAGCCCCCCAGCTATTGTGTCATTAAGAGACTAGAGAGCTAACGAAAGGGTGCTTAGACATGCTGTTCAGTTTACTGTTAAGCACGTAGACAAGTGATTCAGTAGGAGGTTTTGGTCATTTGACTTTATTTCAGGATATACTAGAGCTATAAAGCTTTTAATTACCACTAAGTATTTCCAGCACAGCTGTTTCCTTCCTTTACGTGCAATCATGTAATCTTGATCTGTGTTTCAGTTCCAGGTTTAGTGTTCTGATTTACACAAACATTAGGGCCCAAATCCTTATTCACTGCAATTATTCCCACTGGTATCAAAGGATATATAGGTATAGTAAGGAGACGCAAATGAGTTACTGTGCTGACATGCTCTTCTGGTTGTTTTCACTTCGGGCAAGAATAAATGACTTTAAAAGAACAAAAACAGCACACCATACTGTGACAAATCAGAGCCATCATAATGTTTTATGGCTATTGCTTAAAATTCTAATAAATCCTAAATGTTTCTTCTGGATTATAAGCAAAAGCAAACTAATTCAAAAATAAGAAAAAGATTTGTTGCACTAAGACCTCATGACTAAAGTAACATTCATAAAAAATCTCTGCTGGAAAGACAACTGAAAATTGAAAGAACAAGACAATGTATCAGTAAAATGGCCCTTTTTTCCTATCATTAAAATAGCAAACACTTTCCTACTGACAGGATGAAATAAAGCAACCACCTTGCAGTCTATGTCTTAGGACGTTTAGAGCCTTTAATTTTGTCTAACCATTTCTATGCTGTCACCACTTAGTCATTTTGTGGCATGCTGATGTAGCGGGCTAGAGAGTGCTAGACCCTTCGTGGTGCTCAGGGAAGCTTCTGCGTTTACATTTTCTTTGGTGAAAATACCTGGCCTACAAATAGAAATATTTTCTCCTGTAATAAAATCCAAACATTGAATTGTGAAGCATTGTTCTTAACAGGTCAAGACATTTATAGTTAAAAATTCCCTATTATCATGCCCTGCACCTGTAGTTCATTTCTCCAGTGGACACACAAGCATCTACGACTTTCATTCCACTGTCTGTGTCACTGCAGCATAAATTCCTTTAGAGGTACAGTTTATAGCTGTGATTCCCTGTTGTATGTTTTTAAGTTGTTTTATAGGTGAGAAAGAATACAAAAGAAAAGTAACGCTATATTTATTTCAGACTTCTGACAGAAAGCTAGCTCCTTTTAATACCATATTAAGTCTCTGCTAGTCTGCCAGAAATAAAACACAGTATGTGTTCAGATATACAGCTTTTATTCTGTGTTTGGGTTTATTCTTAGAGGTGAATGGATTTGCAATATTTTTCAATCCAACCACATATTTTAAACTGCTGCCAATTTATTTTTTTTACAGACCTTTCAGAATCATAGCAGCAAGGCTGGAGCCCTACCTCCTCTGCCACATGCATGAAGGCAGTAACACCAAACTCATCTGCCCTGGAGAGAGTGAGAATGGGGAAAAAAATCAGCTATATGAGCCCATGACACAAGTCTCCTGCAATACAATTACAAAATAATAATTAAGAACATCACAAAATAATTTGACTCTCTGCCTTCCATAGTTCAACAGACAAATATATACATACACACACACACACATTACGTATGCTTTCACTTCTCTTCCACATTGTGCCTGGTGTAACCAGTGAGAAACCTGGGCCAAATGCTGCCTAGCCAGCCAAGCAATAGCAAGCAAAGATCATGGAAAACAGGATTCTGAATAGACAACTACTATCAAAATTTTAACACTTATGTCAACCTTTTGTCCCTTCAGTTTTGAGACAACAACACATTATAGTCCAAGCCAAACCAGAGATACAATATCCAAACAAGCCCATTAACTTCATCAGTACTATCTCCAGCTGTGCTGCCATGACACACTCACAAGAAAGAAGGTCTTTATACCTGTGACCCTTACTTCCCAGAATAGGCCCAAACCTATTAATTAAAGGATTTTATTTATTAGCACACACCACTTGATTCAGACTGTATTGACTACAACTACTGGGGAAAAAAAAAAAGGATTTGGCTCCTGGCCCGGTGCACAACCTCATGCCAATATTTTCTCTCTCATCTCAAATAGGAGTAATGGCCTCTGCTAATAGCAGACAATAAATGACCAGGATTCATTTGGCAAGCAAGGTTTCCCATACAGACTATTTCAGTGCTCTGTACACTTGCAAGAAAGGACAAGCAGAATTTGGGGGAGAAGGATAGTAGGGCTGGCTGGCAAGAATGCAGATATCTATGAAACAGTGAAGCAATCAGGCATTGTGGTATTTTTAGATACTTTCTTTTTCAAGTGCCAAAGATTCTGAATAAATCACAATGGCAAACAGGATGGCTGAGATGGGATAGATTACAGCTGAACAGTGCGCAGATCAAATATTCAGCTCCAACCCAAAGCATGAGTCCTAAGTGCATATCTGATACACAGTGAAAGCTTTCCATGACACAAGCCATCTACTTCTCTAACGGCTACATTAACTGCTAGACCCTGCATCTGCCTCTATATATTTCATAAAGTCTAAAAACACCTGGAGTCAGTTCTCTAAACTCTATATACCTGAAACTTGTCCAGACATTTGGTTATTTGTATCAACTCTCCTATCGTGGTTAGTAACTTTGAAACACACAGAATAATGGAAAGTATATTTTCTGCAAAACCTATAAAATTGGTACTGGTGGAAGGCCAAAGCATTTTTGGCATTCATATCAGTTATGGCTCTCAATACGAGAATTTTGCATATAATCACTGCTTCATGTGCTCACTGAATGCAGGAACTGGAGATGGAGGCAAAGACCAAATTTTGTACAGAGGCTTACACTGCATTTAGGTCTCTCAAAATTTCAGTTATTTCCTCCATCCTGAAGGAGCAGAATACATTTTTATATTTTATATACACATTTTTATACTATATTTGTAAAGATACCTCCTGTATTAGATCAGGAGTCCATTTAATTTATTCCTTCCCTTGCATATTTGCCAATTTCACAGAACCACATGGAACTTGGAAGCAGCATTTCTGACTGTAGCTCCTATAAAGAGAACATATCTGTGTTACAGAGGGCTCAGGCACAGACAAGATCCACTGGATACAAGTGCACCAGGTAAAACAGACAGAAGATCTATTGTATTGAAGATGACACAAAGAGTGTTAAGGGACAGCTGATCATTAGTGGCCAAAGTGACACTTGACTCCCGACTGACAGCACTCCCTGTGGATGGAACTCCTAGACAACCCAAAGCTCTGATACATTTATTAGTGGAAGTTGCCTGGAAAGTCACCATCTGCTTTTAATCATGTTGGGTGAATCCCAACTTGGCTATGAAGGACTTGGTCCAGTATACACCTCATTATTCCCATGCCACTCAATAGAGTACACTTTTCTTTAATATCGGTTGTACCTGAAGTGGTATAAGAAACTGCTTTTTATTCCCTCCCTCCCACCTTTTTTCTTGTCATTGTCTTCCAGTGCATTTTTTCCTCACTTTCGTCATTTTTCTTGCCATTGCTTCTCCTAAATTGTTATATTTAACTTTTCCCTTGTGTAGTTTCTTGTCCTTCTGTTACGGCTTCCTTTGTCTTCTAAGAATGCCTCAAGCAACGAGAGCAAACCATTCATTAAAATCAAAAGTGAACGCTATCGTGCAAGGATCTCTCAGAGGTATGGCAGCGAATACCAAACTAAGAAAACTTCAAGTTGGATAAACACCTTTCAATAGTACTAGTTGTTCTGTCTTCTGCACATAGCGTAGAAATGACAGCCTCTTTTCTGGCATACAGAATTTGATATTGCCCTGTCTAGCCACAGAGAAAGCTTCAAAACTTGTCATAAATTTACTTCACAGCTTTTGTCAAGATTTCTATTGTTTGAACGAGGAAGGGCATACTGGTCAGCACAATTCCCATTTTGAATTTATGATACTGTAAAGCAAGCAGTGCATACAAAGTGCCTCATTCATATTAGTCTACCCCACACCTAGACATTCAACCCGCAGGACACCTTTTGGTTAAACTTACTCATGCAGGTAGCCATGTAAACTTTTTCTAATAATCTCCCTCTGCTCTTCTGGTTTTCCCAAGACCCTTCATTGCCTTTACCCAGTAGCATACAAGTTTTGGCTATCCGTAGTACAAACACAACTTCCCCACAGATAAGACATTGATAAAGACTGTTTCATGGGGCAGAGGGATGAAACAGTTCATCTTTACAAAGGCTGAGTATTTCAGAGAGGAAGCATTTTGCTACTCAGCAACTCCCAGTGGTGCTGCAGCCGACGCTAGCTTGAATGTAAAAGATGTCCTCCAAGTTGCAATACAGTAAATGTAAGGGGAAGAGTGGCCAAAGGGCATCATTACTCATTTAAAGGTACAAAGTGGTTCCTTTGTTGCTAATAATTTTTATAACTTCAGCTGCTTGTATATTGCTTGGGCTTTATTTCAAAAAATGAAATGATAGAACAACTGCACTTCTTTCTGGTGGTTTCATTTACTAAGCCTCATGCCCTACCATCAAACCCCTACAATAATTCTACTGCAGACATTACCATTTAAAAAATAAGTAACATTTTAAATATTGCTTGTATTTGAAGAGAAATAGTGATAATAAATCTACTGAATACTCCTTATTAAATAACCAACAAATGCATTCCAAAATGCTGATGGCCCTGGAAGGGAAAAAAATAGACAAGAAAAGGGTGAAAAGAGAAGTTCAGATCAAAAAGGAACAAAATTTTGAGACTATGAACATGTGTGTGCTCTGTCATATAAAGAGGAAGCCCAGAGCAGTGAAGCTGGACACTGACTTTAACAAAAATCAAGCTAGTGATGAGATATAAGTTGAGGGGTGATCTCAGGTATGTCACTCTAAGAAAAGGGGGTATTTGCTTTTAGCTCTGTCATTTTTATTATGCCAGAAGTGGAAAAAATAAAGAAAACTTATTTCTGAGAGATGCTTTTCCTACAGTAACTCATGTTTCAGTTAGATTTTGTTTTCTTACTTTAAAACAGTGCAAAAGTGTATCTTAGCTTTGACCATTAAAAGCTTAATATGAATTAAATCCTTCCTTAATTTCTAAAAATGACAAGACATACATATCAAGAGAACCAAAATGAAACACGTGCATACTATACAGCTCAACAGAAAACATTTTCTATAAAAACAGCACCTTGATATATCACATCATTTGTATAGCATGGTTTCAGATAATAATTTCCTAATTTACATTATGTTTTCTTTCCCATTACTGCTAACCATATCTGTAAGATGAAACATTAAGTTGCAAACTTTCTTTATTCTTTAACACCTACAGTAACAGCCCATATACCAAATTATGCCTGTGCAAATCCACTGCATCTGAATGCACCTGAGCTGTGTTTTCCCTGAACAGTCCTGCTGGGTGGTTGTACAGGTGTAGCTAAGAGCCTGCCTGGTGTTTGACAGTGATGTTGTATGTGTTAAGGGAAAAGAGACTGACTTTCTGCTATCTAACAGAAAATAACTGTAAGGCTGACAGTGGTATGTAGAGGAAAACATCTGAATTGTAACTCTGGGGCTGAGATCTGAAAAGCAGGGAGAAGTATCACAACATCACTTCGATAGCTGAGCCCCTTGCTGGAATAACCATAGTGTATTTTTCTGAACCTTTAAAGAAATGCAAAGCCATTCTAACAGTTGAGCCGATAACCTAAAATTAACTGCATACACACTTGCAGAAGTTCCCTATCCCCAAAGAAAGTGATCTAGTATCCTGCATAAAAGGCTACAATCCCTAACAAATGAGAAAAGCTGGGACACTAAGAGAGAAAACCGAGTGTAATCCAACAGAGGGCACGTGGCTCTGAGCCTCCACTGGCAAGCAGAAAGACTACTTTGAAACATCAGAAAACAGCAAAGAGTGGGACTCCACTGCACCTTTCAAAAACTTCACGACAAGACTGTTGATCTACACTGGCATTGCACAGTTTATGAGAAATCCAGCAACACAGAAGCAAATATGAAACATTTTCCCATCTTTTCTTTTTAGAGAGCAACTTTCCCCTATTTTTGACTGGCTATTTTGCAAAGTTTTTCAGCTAACTCTCCAACCTTCCTCTGCTTTACCACCTTACCTTGAACAGCACACCTTCCTCAGCAACAGCATGTTACACACATCACACCCACACAGCTTCATTTCTAAATAAACCTGTTTCCTACACATGCTGGGAGAAAACTCCAGCACCCTGGCAGTGACGGACCACAAAGCATGCTGTTCTCCTCCCTAAGGCACAAGTTATTTTGTAACCGCCCTCAAGTGAGTGCAGACCTCAAATTGCAGTACAGAGAAGGAAGAGGCAGCAGGTATCCTTTGGCTTAGAACGAGCTGGTCTCCATCAGGTAGTTATGCAAGGAGACCAAAGCAGGGAGGTGTGAGTGGGACTGACCAAAATTACCTCCTGGGAGTTAGCACCAGAGAGGACGAGAGGTTCGTACCCAGCCCCAGATCATTTCAGCGAAGGCAAAAGTACCAGTTGGGTCACAGCAGGCACCTTACGGCGGGCTTTGCGAAGCGCTGACCGTTTCCCAGCCCCAGATCCCAGGCACGAAGCATTTGCTCACCGTCCCCGCAGGCACACACACATTTTTCCAAGACACCCCCATGCAAGCAGGCAGCTCCCCCCTCCCAGCCCCACGCCAAGTTGCGAGACTTGCTGCTGAAAGCTGTAACCCCAAAATAACTACGAGGGGAAAAATAAAAAATAAAAATTAAAAAATAAAAAAAATAAAAATAAAAATAAATAAATTAAAAAAAAAAAAAATCCTCGCGCCCCCATGCTGCTCCCGTCCTACCGCCTGTGGAGCTGGCCTCCTCCAGCTGCGCCGAGATGCTCTCCACCCTCCTCACGTTCATGCTGGGAGCCGCGGCGGGGCCGCGGGAGCCGGAGCGGGGCGGAACGGGGCCAGGGGGCGGTGGAGCGGAGCGGGATCGGGATCAGGATCGGGAGCGGGATCGGGGCCCCGCCTCGGCGGTGGCGGCGCCTCCCCCGCCACCCGCGGCGGCGCGGCACGGGGCGGGCCACGGCGTGGGGCTGTGGAGCGGCCCCGGGGGGGACCTGTCCCGGTGCGGTGCCCGCCGGGCAGGGGAGCCGGAGCGTGGCTCCCTGCCCTGCCCGGGCTCCGCGGGGTGGGAGGCGGCGCCCGCAGCCCGAGCAGGGCGGGCCTGGCAGCGGGGAAAGCCCCGAGGGAGAGCCCGCGAGGGCCGGGCAGGGCCGTGCCCGCCGCCCTGCGGCTTCACACAGGTGGTTCCTGCAGCACCTGTCCCGCCCCGCCTCGGTGCCCCGGGCACTGGCGGCACCGAGCCCTCAAATAATGGAGCTCATCCGAGTTGCGCTCCATGAGCACCTGCCTCTGAGGGGTTAGCAGGGTCTGGGGGGATCACAGCGTTGCTGCTGCCCACGGGTGCTTGGTGGAAAAGCTCCCTGGGGGCCACTAGCTCAGAGCTGAAAGAACAAACCCGTAGCGCGTCAAATCCTTTCCTTGTTTACTAAATGCTGTATTTGGCCAAATTACGATCGGTTGTGCCATAGGATATGAAACGTAGGAGGCAGCGTATGGAGCATAGAAGTAACACCTGACAGAAGTGGCTCGTTTGGCACTTTGAACAGCTCTAGGAGAAATTCAGGCAATTCCACTAAATTAAGGTCCCAAATCTTTCCCTGGAAAGATTTGGCCATTGCACTTAAAGTAAAAGGGAAATGGCATTTAATAGTGCCTCTAATTTATAACGACCTTCCATGATCATTAGAAAATGCTTCCAACTATGGCAGCTCTTCCAGTTCATTTCTATACGGTTAACATTTTAATCTTCTTTACTACTACTTTTATTCTTACATGAATAATGCTTTGTTTTGGAAATCCCAGCTATTCATTTTGTGTGTACATTCCTCAACCATCATAATGATTTTTTCAAGGCAAATAAAGTTTACAGACTTGCTACCTAAAACTTTAAATATTATTTTGCTGTCTGATTTCATATTGTTTCTTGAACCAGAACTCTACTAATCAGATTCTTATCAGCTGAAGGATAAAGATGTATTTGCTACACCATGCTGCCAAGAAATGATTTATGAAAAGACTCCTACCTTCTTCTATTCCATAGGACAAACTTATGTCTGTTTTCACTCCAAAATGGTGGAATGACTGGGCAGACAGAGAGCTATATATAACATTAGCCAAGAACAACTCAGTGTTGAGTAGCTTCTGCCAAGTGATCTTTTCTGATAAAAATACACACATTGCTGCAGGTTTAGGAAAGACTGTGAAGAGTCAGGATTCAGAGTACTGTATTTGCTAAACACCATCAAAAGATTTTCATTCTATAAGGAGAATCCTCAGGTAGCCAGGATATGGCTCCCCTTCATGAGAGAAATTCAAAGGAGTGAGAAGAGAGACCAGGATTTGGTTTCATTATCAAGATTTGAGCTGGCTCACTATTGAGAAAGTAACCTACCAATAACTCTAATTCATCACAACTTTGCAAGAACCCTTGGTGTCATACATACATGCAGAGTGAAGCAATTCTGATTTATGGCTGTCACCTCCTTTTGCTCACGTTGCTGTACCCCAACGTTGTATCAAAACTCTGTGAGTTATGAAAACAATATAAATATACAGGAGCAGCTGGTCATAACAGTGAGCTAGGGAAAGAATGGAAGTAGTACATCAAAAACACCCTTGCAGTTGCCAGGTAAGATAGATATTTGTCTTGTGTCTTAGAAAGAATTACAGGTATGCAGCACAGCACACAATGTGAGCACTACAGCATCTACCGAGTTTGTACAGAGAAGGCAGTGTGTGTAACCTTTATGATCAATTGTGTCTGAAGGCAAAGAAAAAAGAAAGTGACCCAAATAAACTCAATGGTCTCCATCAATCTACATGCTTCTCCCAAGCTCATCTCCTTTATTTTTCTACTTGCTCTCTGTTTCCACCCACCTGCTCTTCATCTTCTGTTCTTCTTGATAAGCCTTGCTTAAAATTTGATCATTTTCCTTTGCCTATTTTTTTCCTTTTTGTTCTCTCATGATATAAAGACTTCTGTTGGAAGAAGCCATAGATTTTCCCAAACTTCCTTTTGAACTTTTCCAGTTCTTGGCTGTTCTTTCACCTTCTAAATACCAGTTTTCTTGTTTCACCACTACTGCCATTGAAATCCAAACAGCAGCATATTTACTACTTACTTACAAAGTAGGGGTACAGTACTAAAAATGAAAGTCTAGTTAAATATAACAGGGCAAAACCTCAGTCAATATAAATGAATATATTTTTCTGACTTCATAAGCTATAACAATAATAGAACCACGCAGATTTTCAACCACTGAGCATCTGGTTTAATTTTAACTAAATCTGAATTATGACAAAGGTTGGCAACAATTCCAAAATATAAAGATTAAATATGTGTAATTTTGATACTATATGTATGTAAATATATATATATATATACCTCAATGTGTTTGTTTTTGTTTTTTCCAAATTTTCTTTAAGGGGCAAATTCTTTATCATTTACCAAACCTGATTCAGTTTTCTCCAATTAGCATGTCAAGACCATATATCTGCTCTGTATAACATTCTGTAAAAATTGACATCAACTGTGATTTCATCCTTGCTATATAATTACATTTCAACATATAATTAAATTTCTATGAATATAGAGTTTCATTCTAGTTCTAGTTTCTGCTTTTCAAAATGTATAATTTCTTCCTTTCTTCCCAATTTATTTCAAATACTTATTTCAGAGCTAAATGCCAGTAATACTTTGCTCATATATTTAAGTGTACACATATATATTAAGATTTCTTCCAGTCACCTATGATAAAATTTTAATTTCTTCTTTTTGAAATCTTTGATGCAATTTCCACTTGATTTTTTTAATTAGAAGCTGAATCAGCATCTTTTTGTTAGCCTCAAATGTAAACTAATTGGAAAGACTTAACAAGACTATGATTCCAATGTCCAAATCAAGCTCAGATTTCCACAGCTGTTTAAAATATATAATACGTAGAATTAATCATCAAATCATGAAGCTAGACTAAGGATCAAGGAGTCATTTTCATCCAAAAGAGAAAATTAATCAAATAATCTTAGATGAATCAAGATTATTCATCGTTATTTCCAGTGGTAATATGTTCCTATTAGACAGGACCTGATTTTTTCCTACTTATTTGTGTAGATGAGAAAAGGCTTAGGCTCTGAAAGTGTATTGGAATATCCAAAGATTCAGTCCTTTCAGCCTCTTCTACTCCCCCACTGGTCTTGGGACATCTGCAAAGGGCTAACACAGTTAGTTCAGCAACCCAAATTGTATTTGCACTAAGGATCTGAATAATTTATAATTAAGCAGTTGAATAGAACCAATATAACCCCAAATGATTCAGTGCATCCACGTGCTGATGGCCTCCTGAGAAGCCATTTATTTTTGTAGTGCTTCCTCTGCTGGAGAATGGCCCTCCAGGTGGGGCCCTTTCTTGACTCTCAGAAGTTGTCAATTTGTCGTTCAGCTTATAGTGCATGTCACTTATGATATTTTTCAAAAAGATTAAAAATACAAAAATAAAAAACAAAAACAACTAAATCAGTTTGCCACTTACTTCTAGGATAAATACTCTTCCTCCTCCAAAAAGTAGTAAAATTCCATTTTGCTAGTTTTTATTCAGACATGAGAAAGACTGCTCTTTATGCTACAATAGAGTACTAAGAATATTTTTGCTCTGAGAAGTTTTTATCTATTTTTAGCTTATATTGCATAAGAATGCATCCTAGGGGAAAAAAAAAAATATATATATATATATATATATATATACACACACACACACACACATGTGCGTTCTAAATCAGAAAACACTACCTGTAATTTGGCCGTACTCAATTACAAGTGTCTATGATATAAATAATCTATCTAAGATGTTGCCTACACCTTTGAGAGTCATCTGGCACCCTGACTTAGGATGTGCGCTGTGTGTTGCTGGCAAGGTTTTGATAGGGAGTTGCAGGGCTGGTCTCAGGGGAAATTCAGGGGCTGCCAGTTCACTACACTGCTGAAGGGACTGAGGCTCATGGAGGACACACACCAGAACAAGTAGCCCCCTGAAGTACTGCAGCCCAAGGAGAAAATCCATGGAAATGGAAATGCAGCCCAAGGAGAAAATCCTCCAGCAGAGGAAATCCATAACAATGAAGAAATTATAGAAAAAATGTGAGAAACAAGGAGCAGCAGAGAGAAACCACTATACTCAGACCCCAGTATTGCCCTGCCCATTATCCATTCAGTGGAAAGTAACCTGTAGTAAAATCAAGGGAAAAAAAGTGTCTGGGGTGAATTTGACCCTAGAAAAGGGAGACAAAATGTGCTTTCCTCTACTATTTAAACAGGGTTTTTGTTGTTGTTGTTTGTTTGTTTCTGAATACCCAAATCAAGTAATTAAATATTTTTGTTGATTGTCAATAAATTAAGGTATCTCCCTGAGTTTGTTTTGCCCATTACAGTAACTGCTGAATGATTTTCCTGTCTTTACTTCAACCCACAAGTTTTCATCCTCTTGTTCTTGCCATTTTCTCCCCTGTGGAGGTAGGGAAGAGGGGTGAGCAAGCAGGTGTTTGGGGGCTTAGCTGCCAGCTGGGGCCAACCCAGCACAGGGGGGATATACTTGTCCAAAGTGCAAAATGAGATTGTAGGAATAGAAAAGGTATCACTATAAACAAGTTACACGTCCCTGAAACAGGGAAGCTTTTATATTTAAAAATTTTATATATTTATATTTATATATTTATTTTATATTTATATATTTAAAAAAATTATATTTATATTTCTTGTTAGCATCCACTCTTTCAGGAAGCATCAGTGCTTTCAGAAAAAGCAATCTTTAATCTTGCATATTTTGATTTTTGTGCTTATTAAACCTCAACCATGACACTTCATAAGTGCAGTGTATATCTCTACCCTTGCACAGGAAACATTGAGGAACAATGAAGTCCTGTCCTGGAACTTGACAAAAAAAATAGCTGTTATTATTCTACCTGGTTACTGAAAAGGTGAGAGGAAAGGGTGAGAACTTACTTTCCTTTAAATTCTTATTTTTCCTTGAAACCTTATTTTTTTGTATTAGCATTTTGTAATAAGTTCTCTAGGGGTCAGAAGCAATTCAATTTACCAGAAATGATTAAACAAGTCAGAATTAGTATGTGGTAACCAAAAAGAGAAGAGAAAACAATTATTTAACAGCCCTCCAATTTAAACTTTGTCTCCAGGTGTAAGTCTGTAAAGATGTGCTTTGACTTATTTGCTGGGGCTTTTAAAACAAAACTCAGGGAACTTGAGGCCCACCCTTCAGTCATTGTCAATGGAAAAAAAAAAAAAGAACTCTGGAATGCTAAGCTGTGGCATTTTTTTCTGCTGTTATATCTGTGTGTTGGCTTCACTGCAGTTTGCTGCAGGTGACTGGAGCTGCTCGGTTGTTGAGTGGTGGCATTTAGGTACTTTACCTTTGATTTGTGAGAGTCTTCTGTTTTTAAATCTATGTTTTAACTGTGATTCATGGTTTGTAATGGCCACACTGCAGATATTTTAGAAGAGAGTCATTACAAACTAATGCAAGGTTATATTTTTAAGAACTAATGTAATATTCAACACAGCTTTGATGTGCTGCTCATAGACTTCCTTGGCATAATCTGTATCACTTAATCTAAATTGCTATTGAATTGTTTGTTGTCATTATTAGACTGTCACTGAAGTTATTTCATTAGTAAACCTGAGTCAATATAATGTTTCATATTTACATAAAGTTCATGTAAAATAACAGCACTGTGGTTTTTAAGCACCTCATTCTTAGCCTGGCAGATTACAAAACATTTTATAAATAAAAGCATACCGGGAGCAGCTTCACCTGCTGCTGAAATGTAGCCAACTTCAGAGGACAGGCAGCTGAAAAACAGTACATTAGACAGGTGTAGGCTGAAGAAAAATATTGGCTAATTATACTGTAGCAAACCTGTGTTCTTGGGGGTGGGGGGAGGGAATTCCATACTTTTATATATATATATATATACATATATATATATATATATATATATATATATATATATATATATATATATATAAAATAGACCATGGGCTTTAAGATCTCATGTGAAATACCTGCTCACAGTAATCTGCACTGTGCTCAGAAGAGACAGAAAAAAGAAATGCCTAAACAAAAAACAGCAATAAAAACCCCAGAGCTGACCTGGCGTAGGACAATGCCCAGACTGAGCCAGTTTATGGCAGCATGATTTCTCAACACTTTTTCTGGCAGTTTTACATTCAGCTGTATGTTGGCTTCACATTGCTCTTTGTACTTCATTCTCAGCAGGTAATTCTGCACTCTGTTCCAGTAAACCCTTCTCCCACTCTATTCCTCCCTGTCCCTTCCCTCCATTTCCTTTCCCTTTCCTATTTACCTCACACGTCATTTCTTACCAAAAAAAACGAGTAACAGCTGAAAGGATAATGGCTTTTATGTTCAGCTAGTGGAGATCAGAGAGCAGTAGTGTTCTGTACAGCAAGCTACAGAATGTAACTGAATGCAGTGCTTCATATTTTCCATTTTTAAATCCAGATCCACAGAGTTGCCAGACTACAGGGTTTTAAGAACAAAAGTATACGGAGTCCTAGCTAATTCAAAAGCCATTATATGGAATATCAAACAATCATTAACAATATGAACTTAGCAAATTTCAGACTGTTTTAAAGCATTTTGATTCTTAAAATAGTTCCTCCTGGTAAGTCCAAGAGGGGATATAGTTGTTGTATAAATACATCAGGCAGGTAAAAACCAGTGAGGAAAAAAAAAAACAAAAACAAAAACACAAAACTATTTCAGCTAAAGGTCATTGTTGACACCAGAACAAATGGTACAATTTAGTATCTATACATTTAAGTTGTGTATGAAACAAAAGTTGCTAAGCATTAAAGCATTCACAAACTGGAACAGCCTTCCAAAATGAATGGGAGGAAAAGCAAAATAAATGTTTCAAGGCAGAGCTTGATAAGTCTGTGAATTATATGATATGATGTCTATGAAACAGAGAGCTGTATGATCATAAAGCATACATGTTTTCCTTTCCTTAACAAGAAAATCTCTTGAACATAATGCCAAATTCATAATACAGCATGGGAGAAAGGCTACAATACTTATTGCAGAGATTGCATAACAATCTATAATACCAGGAGCCTCTACAATAAACATTAATTCCGTTATGTAATATTCTGAAAACTTGCAGGACATGATAACATAACAGGCTTTCATACTTAAATGGCTGTGACAAGGAAGACAGCAATCAATTGTTCTCTGAGGTCAGAGGCAGAGAGTCATAGGAGAAAGGGACTTAGTTTGCAACAAAAAAAGTAGTTAAAATTTAGGGGAAATTTTCTAACTTCTAAGATTAAGTCAAATATTAGATCAATTTTCTGAAGAGGTTGGTGGAATTTCCATCATTAAAGAGCTTGTTTTAGCTGCCATGGAGATGACCTGCTGAAGAAAATCTAGAGCTTTTGATTGTGTCACAGCCTAGCATTATGACAGACCTTGATGGATTTCTGTCTATATATACCTCTATGATTCTCCAGTTAAAAGAATAGTACCTGATTGAACTGAGAAGGGAATTTAGCCAGCAGTGCCCCTACCTTGTCAGCTCACCATCCCTATTTCTCCCATAGAAAAGGAGAAAACAATCCAGGTGCCCCTAGATTGTTTGGATTTTATTCTATAAAAATAGAGGTGTATTTCCTGATTTTTTTTTAAAGATGCTTTGTTTCTTAATTTGCATACCTAAGTATTCTGTTGTCATGGAAATCTCTTCCCTGAAGTCCTTGAAGACCAGTTCTCTTGCTTCAATTCTGTTTCAAATTTTCTGCATCATCAACTAATTTTTATTCTTACTTCCAAGTTTCCCATATATCAACTTGTTACACCTAAATGACAGTCTTACCATCTCTCAGGCCAAAACCTCACACTGTTTGGCCATAAGAATAGAAGTTTCACTTTAGACAAGTGTATTAAGTCTAATACAATGCCATTTGCTGACTAAAATGAATTGATATTTTTAATTCTTTCAGTAAAAGAGCAACCATGTTGATAAGGGTTTGGCAGCTCAGCAAACAAGCAAGAAGTCACAGTAATTAGAAATGATAGAAGGGATATAGCTGTAATAAAATTCAGGTAGAATTGTTTGAGTAGCCACAGTACAAATATCTTACCTATGCCCATCTTCTTATATTGGTTGAAGACTGTAGTCTCACAATCTGTCCTGAAAGCTGAAATACTTGATTAACGCAAATAAATAAATAAATAAATAATCATATCAGCTTTTCTTCCCTATAAATGCCAACCTGTACATCTCTTACTTTTCACCAATTGCAGCCCAGATAGGTTCAGATTTTTCAGTGATCACAGATGTAAATACTGAAGGGATTTAGTAAGGTCAGGCTTTCATGAGTAAAAATGGCATTACACCATTGGCTATTACAAGAAATCTGGAAACAAATACCGTCTTTCACAGCAGAAACATATGCATAATATGCTTTGGGAAAAAAAAAAAAAAAAAAAGTTTGAAGCAGTCCACCAAAATAACAAGCTTTGGTCACTAACTACCTGGAGGGATTTTAGAATTTGGTCCACGCAGAGCTCATTTTATGGTCAATGAAAGTTCTACATCAGAATGAAATAATTTTAGTCTCTGAGCATATGACAAAAGGTGCACTTGCAACTTAATGATCAAGAAGCTGCCAAGGCCAACCTTCCAGCCAATGATCAGATACGTCCTCAATGAAAAATGCCAGAATGTATCTGCCTTACTCTCCAGTTGTTTCACTGGCTAGCTGACCCAATGCCATCTTGATGTTCAGCCAAATTGCATTTGTGCTGCAGTTCCCCCAGAAAGAGAGCAATGTAATCTTCCTTCATCAGGAGTTGGAAATGCAGATATAAAGCTGTATCATCTGCATGCTGAAGCAGAACTCATTTTTTTTTTTTTCCAACAGCCTCCCATATGTGCATATAGCTTGATTAATTAATGACTAAAGTAGAGCATAAAGCAGTGTCACTGATCACACTTTTATTTATTATTAAATCTATAAGGCAGGCTTCTGTCTCTTAGCTGCTGTCATCAGCTTTCCCATCCTTCCAGTTTGATCCACTAGACTAGGCTAAAAGCCAGGATTCTCTCTCTTAATTACTTCATTCCTTTACAGTAGTATTCTAAGTGCTGCAGATCAAGTCAGTTCAATGGTAATTATTTTTTTCTATAATTATAAAAACAAAAAACACACTATATAATGTAACTTAAAATTGTGGGTCTCTGTGTTCCCTAATTTATTATTGTGGTGACAGTATGCTGGAGTGAATAAGTATAAATTCTTATACTTAAAAGCTGTCTGTCTTAGTCTTCCAGTTTTAAACACTTCAGTTCTCCATTGTATATATATATATATATATTGCAGATTACTATCAGTTTGCCTACCCTTTCGCATCAAATTCTTATTCAAATGACTTTCTAGCTTTGAAAGATTATATACACATTTTATTTTTACATCTTCCAGAAGAGTACTGTGATCTTAAGAATAAAAAGGTAAATTCTAAAACATGTCATTCCTGCCCCAATGTACTTATCTATACACTAATGCGGAATGTCAAATGACCGGTATTATCTCTTAAGAGCTTAATAATAAGTATTGCTACTCTGACCATCCAAAAACATGAGGTTAATTCTTTCCTCCCATCAACAAAGCATGACACTGTTTGAAATACTGTAAGCCTGAAACTCATTTTTGTTTCTAGTTGCACATTCTCAGTGTACCAGCTAAAAACTTTTCAAAATAAGTTAAATTGACCTGAATCTCAAAGCTGTGTCTGTAAGAAGAAAGAGTACCATGACTTGTATGATACACCTTATGAGAAATGTCAATATGAAATGTGGTACTGCTTGTTGCTTTTGAGATTTGAGAGATGTGGTTTGTTAGCAGCTATGAATGTTTATATTTCCACAAGAGATGGAAAAGAGAAGGAATTACCAGGTCACAGAGTAGATTAATATGCAAGGGCATCCTAGTTTACTCTCATACAATGCTGAGCTTACTGAACTGCATGTACAAGGCACAGATAAAGGCAGTGCTGAAGAAAATGGATTTATACTGAGAATTAGCCTAGAAGATCCATTAAAGTCAGACTTCCCTATGTGCTTCTCATTTTTGGGGTCACTAGACAGAAGATTCATTGACACCTTTCTCAACCAATTAGATGATTTAGATCTGCTTTTGCCACTCCAGATTCACCATTCCTTTCTCATAAGAATCCAACTTGATTGTAAATTGACAATTTTTACTCTTAGGTCTCCTTTGCTCTAGGAAACACCAGGTCCTGAGCTTTCTGAGATTCATGCCATCTCACATGAGGTCTGGCTTTACAGTAATCTTACAAAGTCACTATTTCCTCATTTTTCTACATGAGACTATTGGGATTGAGGGAGAGTTTGCACAACAAAGTTTGTTTTTGTGCATTTTATTTGCCCATCTGCTTATGTCTTTTGTTTTCCTCTCCTTTCTTTAATACAATTCTTGTTTAATTATTATAGAGGCAGAGTTGTATAGTAAAGGATTCTTTGAGTCATTGATTCTGTGATTTGAGTGACCAAGTACTATCAGCCTCAACTAGCTCCAGCAAGATATTAACTTAAGAAATGTGAAGGATCCATGATAATAATGCCCAGATATGACACAGGTTCTGGCAGGAGCAAGGAGCAGGAAGTCAGAAAACTCTAGGAAAACTTGGGAAATCAGAGCTTGGAAGGAACTATGGTGAATTTCCAATTCCTGAAAGCATGTTTAAAAGAACAGATAGGTTATGTGAACAATTAACCAATTAAAGAAGAATTAATTCTTTACCATTTTGAATGGGTGGCACAAATGCAGACAGCCATAGTGAATGCCAATTTCCCAACATTTCTACACCATACTTTTTCCAACTTTAAAGGGAAGCTAATGTGGAAGGGGAATCCCTACTTTCAGCTTCAGTCTGGCTCTGAGAAATGTCTGCAACAGCAGCAGACTACAAGGACTGTCTGCTTCTGTTGCACTTCTCTCCCACTAAGGTTAAACTTTGGAGAACATTTCAGGGATTTTACATTCTTTGGCCTCAGGGTATCTGGCAAATAAACATGAAAGTAATGGTCAAGAGGGAGTATGCATAACTTTTTCCCAGCTTATACCAAGTGGTCCTCAGCAGGACTTGATCAACACAGCTAGAGCTACTGCAGGGTATAATGAAAAAATTAACTGGCTTACTGTCATAAAAGATAACATTGCTAACTTCCATGTTATTCCTTTTTCATATGAGCCTGAAGGCACGCGATTAGTCACCACATTGCCTTGTCACATCAGGTGCTTTAGTTCTGTCACAAAACTAACAACCAGTCTCTAGCAAAAGCAATTATTTCTCCATAAGGTACACTTCGGGGCTTCTTCTGAATACCACCTGACAAAGCCTGTTTTATGAGTGACAACTATGTAAAGAAAAGATTGCCACTCACTCATTACGGATGACCTGACCTAAACCACCTCCTGCATATGACTTTTTTCTTGAAGGAGAGAGGTTGTGACTGCATTGTTGAAGCAGTAATGGAATTATTGGTTTGTATACTTTAAAATCTGTTAGATCATTTCATCTTCCCAATCCTATTTTAATAGGAGAAAGAGAAGGACGATTTACAGAATAAATTACTTTTTAAATGGCATATATGCACATTTAATACTATTAGGACACGAAGTGTCAGACAAAATGGAATCAAAAATGGAGATAGAAAGTTGCTACCATGGCCAGGGCAAGTAAGGTCAGGAAATGGGGAAGAAATTGATTCCACAAAGTCAAAGGTCTATGCAGCAAACATTGCCAGGAACTGTGCCAAAATCAAGAACTAGGAAAGCAAAGATTAGATGGGGAGATCAAGACAAGCACCAGACAACAGAATTGAGCGAGTGGCACATAAATTTATCTAGGAAACAAGTTTAACAATCAAAAGTAATTTGTGCAATAGCCTTGAAAATCTGTCAAGTTTTGGTAAACCAGCAATCAGACTCATAAACCCAGCTGCAGCTGGTAATGCTATCAAGTCATCATTCTCCTGTGGCAAAGGTTGTGACTGGCTGGCAAAGCTTAAAAACAAAAACAAAATAAACAAAACTGCTTGGCCATGTGGATAGCAGTGTATTGACAAAGATGATAAATCAGAAAAAGCTTGTGTTGACTATCTAGCACCACACCCTTCCAAATTAAAATACTTCAAAGAATAACTGTTAGACTCTGTTATGGTGTCTACATGCCACTGATACCTCAGCTAGCGATATGGCTATTGCAAGCCTTTTTGCATGGTATCCTATCATACAGAGCTCAGACCACTGTTTCTTGTGTTCAAGTTGCTAAACCATTAGAAAGCAAGTATTATAATGCTCAGAGGTAAATCAGAATATATGGACATGAGGAAATCATATGGATATGAGGAAAAGCCTACATTAGACACCTAACAAGTGATATACAGCCATTTTATTTGTTAATTCTTCTGCTGGTTTTTATAATTCAAAACACCCACTTTATACTAGAAATAATTGTGAGACTATATGGACTTTGTACATGCTATCCAATGGACTATTTTATAAGCACTATTTTATAAATCAGTATTTCTATGAGTTCTTGAAGTTTTATCATATAACCTTTCTTGTTTATTACAGTATTCTGTGTTGGACTGAAAGCAGCCCTGAGGAGAAGGACCTGGGGGTGTTGGTTGAAGAGATGCTCCACATGAGCCGGCAATGTGTGTTTGCAGCCCGGAACGCCAACTGTACCCTGGGCTGCATCAAAAGCAGCGTGGCCAGCAGGTTGAGGGAGCTGATTCTCCTCCTCTACTCTGATCTCATGAGACCCAACCTGGAGCCCTGTGTTCAGCTCTGGGGCCCCCAGTACAAGAAGGACATGGACCTTTTTGAACAAGTCCAGAGGAGGGCCATGAAGATGATCAGAGAGCTGGAGCCCTTCTCCTGTGAGGACAGGCTGAGAGAGCTAGGGTTGTTCAGCCCAGAGAAGAGAAGAGAAGGTTCTCTTCTCTGGAAAGAGATGTTATGGGGTCCTTCCAGTACCAAAAGGAAAGCTGGAGAAGGACTCTTTGTCAGGGAGTGTAATGATAGAACAATGGATAGTGGCTTTAAACAAAAAGAGCATCGATTTAAATTAGATACATGGAAGAAATTCTTTCCTATAAGGGTGGTGAGACACTGTAACAGGTTACCCAGAGAAGCTGTGGATGCTCTGTCCCTGGCCTTGAAGGCCAGACTAGATGGGGCTTTGAGCAACCAGGTCTAGTGGGAGGTGTCCCTGCCCATAGCAGAGGGTTGGAACTGGATGATCTTTAAGATCCCTTCCAACCAAAACCATTCTGTGATTCTAAAGTTCTTATAATTAACTACATGCAGCCTTCACCTGGAAGTAACACCTTTGGTATTTCTGGGGTATGAATAACTGACTGTATTACTGGTATGATAGCTGACTGATAGCTATGAAACTCTGCTAGTAACAGAAAAGAATGACAAAACATGCTGGAAATTTGTTTTTGTTTGGTTATGGTTTTTTTTTTTTTTGTTTGTTTGTTTCTTTGGTTGTTTGGTTTTAATCATGTTCAGGAACACCTATTAGTAGACTTTCATGTCATGATAATAAGAACATACATAATACAGAGCATCATCTGCCACAGTACCAGTACCAGAATTAAAGTTTCAAAATCCTGAAAATCAAAGGGAAAATAGTCTAGACTACACAATTCCAAAAATAAAATGGTTGAAGTGTATTTGCTAACGTCATTCCTTGAACATCAAACAGCAGGAAAGTATCATTTGCTGAGTAGCAAATAACACCCACATTTTCCTGCTCAGGAAACTTCCTGATCCTGGTGCTTCCTACCAGTTGATGACATTTACCTACCCATTAATCTTCTTCCCATGTCCAGCTTTAGCCAAACATGGCTAAAGGCAGCAGATGACAGATAAATTTCACTGTTCACTAAGAAATGTAATGGTAACATATTTCTTGAACAGAATTGATAATACTTTAGTAACTATACAAAAATAACCTTCTGGAGCAACCTGTCCAACATAGGTAGCTGGATTCATGACCTTGAGAAATAGTTAAAAACAAATCAGAAGGAACTCTAGCTCAAAGCAATTCCATCTCCAAAAGACTGCCAACATTTCAAAAACCCATCAAAATTAGCAGTGACAGACAACAGATCTTAAGGTATAGCATGAAATATGTTATTTGTTGTTTAACAAGACTGTCAGACATAAAAGCACAGGTGTCAGAATACTGCTTCAGGGGGAAGTAGCAATGTAGCCTCCTGAAGGGAAGACCTAATAGCATCCATCAACTACTAATCTAGAGGCCTACACTGCACTTCCTAGTCAGTTCAGAGAAGACAATATAAATTATTTGAAAAACCATTTGATACTAAAATAAGATTTACCATTTGTTTCTTTAAGGTACACCTCTGTGCCATAGAAACATATAGCATAAGCTAACTCCATGAACATTAATTCACCATCCAGCAAGAAAAAAAACTCATCACATCTGTGAGTTATAAATAAATAAATAAACAGGTAGAAGCAAAATAAGCTGTAAAATCAATATAAAATTAATTTCCTTTGAAACAGCTTCTTGCTCTGGGAATAGATTCATTAACAGTTAATACAGCTAATAAAAATAATGTCATTATTCTTTTTATAGCATAAAAGACATTCAATGAAAGTTATCTTTGTACTTACTGATTTAACAGGTCCAAAGAGTAACTATATCTTTTTTTGTTTGTGTTTTTGTTGTTGGTGTTGGCGGTGGTGGTGGTTTTGTTTTTTAAGATACACATGCAGATTTTTTGATCTCAACTAGCATAGAACTGTCTTTGGAAAGCGAGCTAAGAAATACACGCTGTTTTCAGTGCTCAAATGCTGTTTTAGGCATATAAATAAAAGCAGCAGAAATATTAATCTCAACTCAGCTTCAGTGACAGACAATGTGTTGCCATAACTGCCTGCAACATGCTGATTCAAAGTGAGAACATCGTTATAATTGTGCATTATCATGCATTTTTGAAGAAATTGAATTCCAGAATAGGTGTAAAAGTTTAACAATCTACAGAGTCACATATAAAGCAAAACATAACAGAGGATGCAGTAAAATCTCCCTTTATGTCAGATGAACCAGTAATAGGTATTGGAATGACAAATAATTTTCAGATCTAAATGCCTTAGGAAATTACATCTCTGGAACAGTAATATCCAAATCCCTAAAATTACTGCCTTTTCTCCCTCTGAATATTACTTTTCACCTGGATTACTCACTATCAAAGGATTTTTTAATATATCAGAAGCAAATAGATACCTTACTGATTATTCCCATACTTACTTATTAAGTCTGACTTACTCAGAAGATCATCTTAAAGGGCTATAGCTTGAACCTGGACTCATTTACCAATCCCTTAGAGAACCTTGACAAATCTTACCTCCTCTGTTTCCTTATCTGTAAAATGAAGCTAGTTTGAGCGAAAGCAGGAAAAGACCTCTACACTGTTTCTGGAAACAAACCAATCGAATATTCTTGAATATGTAAAGAGTAAATAAGACAAAAAAGTTGTTAGGCTTCTAAGTACAGCACAGAGGATGCTGTAACAAAATACCAGAAGACAAAGCCAGCTATATCAATTCCAAAAAAAAAAAAAAAAAACCAACAAAAAAGTGTCTTTTGGCACTGTTTTGTTATTCAGATCATGCAATAAAGAGCCAATTGTTGATTTCTTAGGAAAGCAGAAGTCCTCTTGATTTGAGTAGATGTATGGGCTTCCATAAAGTCTATAAGTTTTGACTCAGTATTGGGAAAAAATTAAACCAAAATGAAGCCATCATTTTTACTCTTTGTACTCTTGCTCAGGCCAAATGGAAAAAAATGAATGAAAGCAACTTGTCATACTGAAACCACATCTTCAATGGAAAACACGATTCAGCTCCTTTATCACCATACAGAAAGGTTTCAGGATCTTTTTTATGAACTCAAATATGTTTCAAGCGAACCAGAAGATTACATAAAAAAATCATAACTATGTACTGATTTATTCTGTGTTTGAAGAAAGATACTAAATTTTTGCTATACCTCTGCTATTTCTCTGTATCTTTGCTCTATTTTGCATAGAAGGGGAGAAAAATAATTTCCCAGAGAGATGCTAAGGTACAAACAAAAATCATTTGCTTCTGCCTGCAAGGAACTTTATAACAAGGACAAGGAGTGGAAATTCTGAATTATTGTGGTAGGATTCACTGTATTTATGCATGTCAATACAGGCACATGTCTCAAGTGAGATCATAGTTAAACAACATAGACTGATGACTGTCGTGGCACAGAGTACTGTTCAATGAAAAATAGAATAAAAGCAAAGACTTCTTCACACACAAGGTGTCAAAAGCCAAGAGACTTCTCCATGAACGAGCTAGGATTCTCTACTTCAGGTATAACTTGTGTCTGAAAATTGCATACATCTTGGCAGTTAAAGAGCAGATACACCAGTTTCATTTGCAGCTCTGCTCATGGAATAGGTTTAATGCCTTTTTTTAGAGGAATAGAAAAATTGCTTTTCTCCTTTTCTAATCCACTCTTTGAATCTGGAAATATCTAAATTCAGTTCATCCTCAACTGCAGTCTCAAGGAACAACCTGTGCAGCAACTGATGTTTCCAAATAAGTGCACTGATGTTGAGATTCCCAGGAATCAGAAAAAAAAAAAAAAAAAAAAAAAAAAAAAAAAGTGTGCCAGGTGTGGGAAACTATTTTGACACAATGAATAGCTAGTGACAGTTTCCTAAACAAAGTCTCCCTGGTGTTGTCTGGCTGCTTCTGAAAACACTATGAAGCACCTAAATACCTTTTCAAAAATCTGTATCTCAGGATTCTATCAAAAAGTGTTCAGCATATATTCCTAAATCAGATTCCTCTCAGCTTCTGAAAATGTCAGTTAGGTTTTTATGTAAATACTACATAGGCTTCAAAAGCAGACGTATAATTCCATTGGAATCCCTCAAATATTCCCAAGAACTACTTAAGGACTTAGTTTCAGAGCTATCCTACACTTAAGAAAACAATAATAAACTGACCTTTCTGTTGTAAAATTACTTTCACCCATTTCTAACATGTTGCTCCAATAAAAATACAGCAGTCCACTTACTGCATAGGTGGGAAACAATCCATACTAGTATATTCTGTATGTGAGAAATAGTTATTTAATGTGAAAGCAGAATTATTTTTGAAAATAACAGTTTTTGTTTGGAAGCTCTACAGTAACTACAGTATGTTTACATGGCTCAAGAAGCCTGTTATTTTGTTAAGAAAGATTGTTTATTAACTAGAAGGACAAAATATAGAAAGAAATTATATACATTTTTTTTTATTTTCAGCAAGACAACTTAGTGTTTCATTCTAATGCAAACTTTCCTATGCGTGGACTGATGTACTTGTTATGAAAGTGCTTCCTTTTTTTTGATGTCAACTATTTTTAGGTTACATACTTCAGTCATTCACATTTGAAAAACAGGTTTTATGTCTAGAACCTCCTAAGAACAGAAAAATAGATGTTCCAAGTGTTCAGTCCCTTCAATCCTCATTTCCATTCTGTCTCACTTGTCTCGGTGCTGTCTGCAGAACATACAGCTTAAATCTAATAGCCAATGTAGCAGAATTAACAAAAACTGCATGGGAGTGTAATGGAGATACCTGTTCGACAGCTCAAAGTTATAATCTTCTTGTCAGTCTTCTAGCAGCCAATGTTCTGTGTTCTTGCTGAAAGCCAGACAAAAGAAGAGAAACATTTCTGTGCTATGTATTTAAGAAAGAAAAACAAACCTGATATGAAGTACATGTACTTCACCTTTGGCTGAGTCACAAAAGGGTTAGGCTGCTCTGCCATTCAGCTGAAAAGCCCAGCATGAATACACTGCCTTAGCTGGCAGGCTGGAAGAGATGGGGAGACATGTTTGGATGACTGCGTCAGCAGCTGCAAGGATGGAGCCCACAGGTGTGATTCACAAGAAGAAAAACTGAAAAAGCTGAGGTTTTTAATGGGATGTTGTCAGCAGGGACATTCTAAAGCAGCAGAGCTCTTCTCCAACAGTGAAGGGGGAACCATTGTGGAAGAGGGATCAGCAGCTGTCTAAATAGTTAAAGTGTGGCAATAAACAAACAAAAGCCACTAACACAGTGAAAAATCAAGGCATAATATTATGTTTAAAGTTCCATTCCATCTTGCTTATAAGTTTGATAATGGTGACCCCAGAAGAATTGTATTATAACCTTACTGTAAGCAGTTTAAAAGTATTGGGGTTTATTATATTTAAATAACAAGGGCTTTACAGTCAAAACACCTAGTCCTTGACTATAAATATCAGAAATATTATTGTGTTGTTGTTTTTTTTTTTTTTTTTTAACAATGAGAATTGTGACACCAGAACACAATCAAGGATCCCACAATTGAAGGTGGCAAATATTTTTTCATCCCCAGTGTTTTAAGTTTCAATTAATTTAATGGTGTCAGTGCCTGTCTCCATCAACTATAAGAGGTTCAAAATAGAAAAAAAAAAGAAGACTGGATAAGGGTTTATTTCATGCATATATTTTAATACCACTTCTGTTCTGATTTATTTCCTTAAAAAGTTATGAACTTTTAGTTCAGAACATACTTTAAGTTCCATATTGTTCTAGTTGTCATTGCTGTAACAACTTACAACTAAGTTGCAGTTCATAGATTTTCAGTGGATCAGAGTTGAGAGAAAGACTTTTTGGTCAATACTAACAATTTCTTTCATATCATGATGTCTTCTAAGAGCCAACATGACTTTCTAGGGTACAAATGCAAAAGATGAAGGCATATAGTATAAAATCACTTCAGCAACATTCTCTTTCAGTACTATTTTAGGACAGATGTCAAAGACAAGTTGCTTTGGTGTTTTTTCCTGAAACCTAGATGAAGAATTATGAGACAATGCTTCACCTCTAATATTTGTTATTAATAGAACTAAAGTACCAACAGTCTTTCTAGAAAGTGTTACTAAAATCTTCTGGCTCTTTATCATAAGTACGTAGCAACACCATATGCTTAAAATATCTTTTCTCTCTTCCTCACATAGCCTAGAGTCTGGATATTTTTTCTTCATGCGTGTGCTTCACATACAGTATGATCTTCGCTGTATTAAATATGAAAGCTTTTTTCCCTTGAAGGTAAAATAATAATGTTATGGGAAAATACTTTTATTTCAGACATCACTGACAGAAACAATTCTTAAGATAGCTCACTATCCCTATCATCTTCTGTTGGATAACATATAATATCTGGAGTAAATATATCGAGAATATATGGAGTAAAATAATGAAATATCAGTAAGACAATCTGCAGATAGAAACATTTTAGAAATATTAGCAGTGTAACCAAGTGGAAAGAATTTGATCTCTTGATGCTGAAAAATGCAACCATGAAGTTAATGATAATTGCAAAAAATCTAATATGATAAAATGGATAAATAAGAAAAACTCAAATAAATGCCTAAGTTGTTGTGCTATTATGTAATCCTACATAATGGTTTTAATACGCACAGAAGAAAACTGATCATAAAATAAAAATTAGTTAGTGATCTAACAATCAGCAGCTGAGTGCAGAAGTACAGTTTTGCTACTGTCTTTTGTTAAGCAACATAAAAATTGACTGGATCAAATAGTTAATGAAAAATTATAGAAATTATAGCAAAGACCATCTGCTTCATCTTAGTTTTTAAGACAGCCTACAATGTCTGCTACTTCAGACTGATTCCACAGAATCACAGAATCGTCTAGGTTGGAAGAGACCTCAAGATCATCAAGTCCAACCTCTGACCTAACACTAACAAGTCCTCCACTAAACCATATCGCTAAGCTCTACATCTAAACGTCTTTTAAAGACCTCCAGGGATGGTGACTCTACCACTTCCCTGGGCAGCCCATTCCAATGCCTCACAACCCTCTCAGTAAAGAAGTTCTTCCTAATATCCAATCTAAAACACCCCTGGCGCAACTTTAGCCTGTTCCCCCTCATCCTGTCACCAGGCACATGGGAGAATAGACCAACCCCCACCTCACTACAGCCTCCTTTAATGTACTTATAAAGAGCGATAAGGTCACCCCTGAGCCTCCTTTTCTCCAGGCTGAACAAACCCAGCTCCCTCAGCCGCTCCTCATAGGACTTGTTCTCCAGACCCCTCACCAGCTTCATCGACCTTCTCTGGACTATTTCAAGCACCTCGATGTCCTTCTTGTAGCGAGGGGCCCAAAACCGAACACAATACTCGAAGTGCAGCCTCAAAGGCATTCCAAAACACATAGCAGAACCTGAAAATCATACTGGAAATATTTCCTATGTATTACATTCTGGTGTCTGACTAGAGCTTCCCTCTCTCCCCATAATTTAATCAAAAGGATAATTGTCCTTCAGCTCTTTCTATTTAACTTTGGTCTATAAATGGATGGAATCATCTGCCAACAAATAATATATATTTGCTGAACAGACATTTACGACTTTTTGATATCAGAATAGAGAAAAAACAATTCATTTTTAATACTGCTTTCAAAAGGTCTCCCATTGCCACAAAGTTTGAGACTCAAGCTGATCATGATGGAATTATGGAAAATAATTTCCTGTGTCTCTGTTTAGAAATAAAATCTTTGGCTAAATGTATTCAACATGACTACCAAAGTTAGTTTTTACTGTTTCTTCAAGTGATCCCATTATTCAAATTACTTTGAATTAAATTATGTTTATCGAGAACCAGTTAACTAAGTGCTGAACAGTAAGATTATAAGTTTCAGTCCTTTCTAAATTCAAGTTAGGGGATGAGATAAGAGCATGACCTACATACTGAGAATCAAAGACAACAAAAAGTAAAACTACAGCATGGAAAGAACCCAAAAACCAATGTAAGAAATAACTGAATTAGAGTAGCTGACAAAGTATTGCTGTCAGGAAATGTAAGTACAGAGCAGCCAAGATAGTTCATTTAATAAGAAAAAAATCATTTGACTAAATGAAAGAAATGAGAAGAGACAAATTCATCAATTCAATAGAAACTAAATAATGCTGAATAAAAATATTTTTCATTCATTTACAAATGTTAAGTGGAAAAGAATAAAACCTTAAGAGCCTCAGGGTGGTACCAAAAGAAATCTTCAAGAAAAAAAAAAAATCCCTGGGCTTAGCAGCATGAAAGCACAGCTTGCAGCAGCTGCTACCAAAGTATTTCAATCACCCTGCAAAGATGAGCATCTCCTAAGCCAGCAGGACTTAATTTTTATCCATGCAAGAGACAGAAAGTGATTCTGTAGTCTTGGCAAATGCAGTACTCTTCTCACGCAAAAGGGGGCAAATTGTTATTATCTGCCAACTTTCTAGCCCATCTTCACACAGCTCCATTACGATATGTAATGTTGACTGAAAATATGTAATATTTGTTTCAACTTGTAATTATTTGAGTTTGTATATAACTGAGAGAATAGACTGAATCACTCATTCCTTTTCTGAATTTGGATACCACTAATGAAATCAATGTAAAGTTACTGAAGTGTCAAAAGTTACTATTTTCTTCATACATAGCTTAGGAATGTTGCCACAGACTTAACAGAAAATATATATCTCCCTCTTATTCAGCTCCAGCTACTTTCCCAATCACATTTTGTAGGTGCTTTAAATAACTCTTTAGCAATTACAGCACGAAGTCTACTTCAGAACTATAGCTTCAGTAGTTGGGTCAGTGACATTTTGTATGCTTTGAAACAGTTCACTGACAAATTATTAGCAGCATTTGTAATAAAATATAACATTTGAATTGCTTCATATTATTTGTAATGTTATAGGTTTTTCTATATTTAATAACAAACTCAAAGCTCTTGAATACTCATTATTTTGTAAGTTTACTAATGGCATGCAAATGGAAACAATACTGTGGAGAAAAAGAAAATATACTAATAGAGCTTCTCTTCTAATTATACCTTATCTGCTGAGATAATAAATTGTACTAAATTCCTAAAGAAAAGTCAAACTAATAGTTTCAGAATTTGTTAGGTCTGTGTAATCCTGTTCCTGAAAGCTATACCCTCCAGGAATGGAATGTTATCAAGCAAATGGGCAATGACCCCAGCCATCCTTAACTTAGGAGAAAAAAAAAAAAAAAAAACACACACACAAAATGAGGGTGCAAATTAATTTCCTTATTCTTTTTCATACAAATAGCTCACAAGTTCTACTTTTTGAAGTCTATTTCTTAAAGGGTGACAAAAATGTACATCTAATAGCTTTTAATATTCAGCAATATTAAATCAGTGCAAGTTTAATCTTTTATCAATAAAGAAGACATAGGTAAGCCTTTATGAAATATATCTTTTTAGGGGAAAAAAATATAGTTATGGCACACTTTTTAACTCACTTGCCTGGGAAGACATCTTTCATGAAATGACCACTGCTGTGAAACTGCATTGTAGCTGGCAGTGGTGGTACATACCTACCATTTAAGTTAAAACTGCAGACTGTAAGTGGAAGTCTTTGCTATAAAAATCAATATGAACAGGTTACTCCATACAGAAGGCCCTTCCTATCAAAATAAACTTGTTTGTGCTAAAGCAACAGAATTGCTCATATGTGAAAATTCAAGATATTTTCTGCTTTCAAAGTCCATAAATACTTTCACTGACAGATATTAACATTTACTTAAACAAAAAATGTTTTTCCTTAATAGCTAAAAACAAAAGTCTAAGCTTTGAAAGTGTTATTAGAGAGAATTACTCCACTAGTGTCATTAAGCATAAACTCTTTCTGCTACCTAATAGCTTTGTTAATACAGAAGAAATGGATTAAGGTGAAATTGCCCATACTAACCATTTTCTTTTTCTAGAGAATTTGAATTCTTACCATAGAAAGCAATAAATGATACTTTTTGATACCTTTCTTGAGCAAAAGCTATATTCAGTGTGTTGAAACAGTATCTGAAAAAATCTAATTAGAATTAGGATCACAGTAATTTTGGTGCTTATTTTTCATTCTCCTCTTATATAAGCTGTGCAGTTTGGATTTAAAAAAAAATTTTTTTAGATACTTTATTAGATATTTAGATTATTTATTAGATTGTTTGTATTTTAAAACTTTTTTTAGATACTTTATTGAGCATTTAGATTATTTATTAGATTTTTATGTATTTATAATTTGAACCCCATGCTCCTTGCCTTCTTCCTGTAGTGTCTTTGACTTCAGTGATGGGTGTGGAGATTTTTGCATCACATGAGTTGCCTTATAGGTTGACCAGATCTTGTGATTTGTTGTTAGTTTTCCTAAGCTTTTGGTGAGCTGAGTTGATAATGATCAGAACATTCACAGGAAACTCACAGGTTTGAGTACCTCATGGGTTCCTGAGCATGTGTTCTACCCGCTATGCAATTAACTAAAAAGGTCACCTTCCCCTCCACCCTTTTAAGATAAAGAGTTAACACTGCTCAGGTCTTAAAAGAATAGCTGCAGGTACATATCCTTGTGAAAAGATAGTGTCCTTGTTTGGCTGGGATATCTTTACAAGCAATATAGAAATCCAAGGCTTGAATTTTACTGTAGGCATATTTCTATACAGTTACTGTAGCCTACCTTGAAGAATCCTAAGCTGTTTATTAGCTACAGCCTTTCCATAGCAATCATTTATAATTATGTATTTGTAAGATTCTAGATGCATGATTTCAGAGTGGTTCAACACATTGAAACAACAGCAAAACAGACAGCCACAGCTATGTGTTGATGTATACCTCTCCCTGAACTAGTTGGAGGTGTTCTTTTGTGAGTATACAGTTTTCAAATAAAGAGAACAATGACTTAAATGTATCTTAGCATGTATATCATTAGTCTAGCACAGGCATATTTTCTTGTCACTTTTACCTCTGTGTTCCTTCTCTTCAGCTCATTACGGCCTGTTTCCAGCTTGCTGTCACTTCAGCTCTGATCTTGATGCCATTTCTGCAAAGATGGCATTTCTATATTAAGTTCTGTTGATTTCAACAGAATTTTCATTGAGAGCAAAATGTTCACTTGTAGAATTAGGACTGTAGATTGCAGAGTCGTCTTCTTTCTTATCATGCAACAACTAAATTCAATAAAAGGATAATGCCTTGTTCTCAGGTGTGGTTTCTTGATGATATTGCAATGAATATAAACAACACCATTAATTACAGATCAGCATTGGAAAAACACAAAACAAAGCTCAGTTGACACAATAGCTGAAATACTAGATTAAATTAAAATTTGTACCTCCTCTGGTGTTTTTTGACATTATTCATTCTTGCATTAAGTTTTAGATGAATTACCTTGATCCCTAAACACTTCCCAGAGACAATTATCAGGCTTTGGATGACTGTTTAAAACACTACACTACACTCAGTTCTGTTTTGTATTATATGTCATGCATCTTTTCACTATCAAGAAGAAATAGATTTCTAGAAATCAGCAGAAATACCTGTCAACCTTTGAAGACAGTTTAGCTGTTCCGATACTAGTGCAGAATATGATCCGAAAAGCCTTACTAAATTTCACTACCATTAGATTTAACTATAAAAAATGAATATATTTGTTGAATTCAACACTGCTGCAGCTGCAATACTTCAATTTATTTTCTCAATTAATTTTATTTCTCATTTCTAAAGTAATACTTGGTGTTGAAAGGCAGAATGTAAATAAAATTGATGAAACACTGTACTAATTCTTAATTTCCTGTTTCACTTTCTTCTCCCCAGTTGTTATTGTTTACAGACTCACACCACCTAAAACAAGGTAACGTGAAAAGGCAGTTAAATCTGAAATTTCTAGTTTTGGAATATAAAGGAACTAGATAGCACAGAGAAACTGACATAATTTTGGCTACAATACTTGAAGGTAATATAGCTTTACTGCTAGTGCAATGTATAATAAACACTGTATAATAAATATTTATGAATAAACATCACATCTCAGACATCAATATTTTATGAATTCATTTCTTTTACAGCTTTCTTTCAATAAAACTTGAGAAAACAAATAAATACTTATTTTGTTTCAAGTGCTGCATTATCAGATGAGCCTAGACTTCTATAGCGCCTCTCACATAAACTGTTAAAATATGCACATTGTTCTACAGAGGGAATGCAAAGTTATTCTGCTATGACAGAAGGATTTACTGCTGTTCCATAACCTACCCAGAATTCCCAAAGCCCATGGATAGAAAAGTCTCTTTTTTGAATTTAGAAAACCTGTGCTCTGTTTCATCCTCTCCTCTTTTAATTGCTTAGGGAGATTAGCAAAACTACCCCAGAACCCATGGTGCAGCCTTTCAGAATGCTCTCTGGTCTTAGTCATGTTAGCCAAATTGATTTTACCAATAACGACTACTTTTACATGTTCTGATCCTATATAGCCTCTAAATTTATGATTCAATTTGCCTTTATTTGGCTCCTGTTCTTAAAACGATCATAAATTTGCCATTAATCTTTGATTGTGTTCCATCTGCTCTCAAGGTGACTTCTATTCCTTCAGTACTTACCATGGAGCTACCTGCCAAGCAATCGCTCTGCTGTCAGGTTACGTGTTTTTCCCAGAACAGTTGTATCAGGGTATTTCATTCTTGTTTCATAAGCTGATTATCAACAGCACCAGATCATAACATTCAATTCATATATAATTCTGCTTCTGAAAGCACCTTTAACTTCTCACTTTCCTTCAGGATGATTTGGCCCAGTATCAAACATTAGTATCACCAAAGAAACCAAAAGTATTCTCGAGTGTAGTAGTTGAACCTTGGCTTCTCGTTAGGGTAAGGTGAGAACACATGTATGGCACAGCACAATTGAACTCAAGGGCAATGATTCTGGCACAGGAAACCTCTGAATCACCTGAATCACAAATTTCTGGGGGTGAAAGAGTATTCTGGAAATCACCACTACAAACTTGCTCTGTTTTTATTTTTTCTACAATATTTTATTGGCCAACATCATTAACAGGAGGAAACTACACTGGGTGGATGGCAAGTTTCACCTGGTACAGACATTTTCCTGATTGTTGTGTTAGCTGCTCCACAGTAGTTCATCTTTCTAAGTGTTGTAAACTAGCCTAACCTTAATTTATTTTTTCCACATATGAAAGATAATCAATATTGCTTAAAAACTGGAGAGAAGTGGTGTGAATAAAATTCAGGTGGCCCAAGGTTTGAATGTGTAGTCCTGCCTTTACAGGCACAGCAAGATGCAGCTGCAACTCAGACTCTAGCCTGGTACATAAAGTAGGTAACCAACAGTGTTCCCAAACTCAAGAGAAGAAAAGGAATATAAAGAGGTAACAGCATTCTATTTAGTTCTATGAAGCTGACCAAGCTTAAGAATTGAAACACCTTTGCAAGACCTTCTTCCTGCAGCTGCTATACAAATCCAAACCCTAACAATAGCATTCCACTCAGGCAAACAACACAGTACCAAATATTTAGGGAAAAAAACAAACAAACAAACAAAAAACAAACAAACAAAAAAAAAAAACATTTAAACTAAGCAATAACAGTTTCTGATTTGCTTATAGAGAACGAACTGAAATTCAGCAGTTAATAAAAAGACCCTTCTTACCAAAGAATCTTATCTTTCATGTCAGCTTCCATAGATTCCCATAGAAGCAAGATATTAAGCATCACCTAAAACCTGAAGACAAAGTTCTTATACCAGTTGACAGTATTGCTTTTTTTTTGGTCTTGATTTTATTTTTTAAAGTATGCACTCAATTCAATCAATACCCTATCTATACATACTATTTCAAGTAAGCAAGGACTCTGCAGATTGAAAGTACTTCTCCCTAAAGAAAGGTTTTCTTGTTGTTACTGACTTTATCTGAACAATTTTTTTTAGCCTGATGTTCTCAGACTTTATAAGGAAAACACTTTGATATCAGCCACAATTTTCTAGGCAGGCAAGGTTCACAGACCTTCTGAATAAGAACAGAAATTGTTCATATGAATCAGTTTTAGTCCACCATTTACCTCTTTGAGCTTGCCAACTTTATAATAGAATTGCTCCACAAGCCACATTCGCAGCAAACAAAACACTTAACCGCCCCCTGCATTTATCTGTAAAAAAATAAATAAATAAATAATGAAAAAAATAAATTATCTAAACACCTGGAAAACTGAGAATAATGCTTTCTTGTTATCCTCTAACTACTAGCTGTTCATATGCCTGGCCTAGCTCAACTCCTATCAAAGTCACAGCTTCTAGTCTCCAGGATTTTAAGGCTAACTATAATCCTAAATAATAGTTTCCAGATGGGTAGGAAACCCAGGACTCCTAGAAAATTAATGGGAAGTGAGTCAGAGCTGCAGGTAGCATCTCCCAAATTATATCTTCTAGCCCATCTGAATTAATTAAATTCACTTTAACAGCTACATTAGCTTTGCAGAAGCTATTTTCTGTAACTGTACTCCAGCTTTAACTTTATTCTTCAAAGGAATAAACTGCCTTCAACTCTCTGAAGCATCAGGAGAAGTTGGGAAAGCAGGCTTAGGTAAACTATTGCTTTCCTCTGGTGTTATGGCTGCTTAACAACTGAAGCAGTTCTGTAGTTTGTTGTACCTTTAATTTTACCATACATATAGCCTTTCAGATAAGCATGCTAACCAGGAATGGCTGAAAAACATAGGAAAAGTTAATTCCCAGAGACTGATAGGAACTATAGGTGTTCTCTTTGTGTTCCTGATTATATTAAGAATTAAATGGGATCAGAAGGGATTGAAACGGGTCTGCCTAATTGAAATGAATCCTGTCTGTCACTTTTATACAGGATATTCCCTGTGCTCAGTGATGTTGCAGGTTGCTACCAGTCCCTCACAAAAATTCACAGTCATAAGGCCCATGTACATTGGCAAATGGCAGTGTCCTGCTCACCAGTATGTCAGGTGCCTGTTCTCAAGTTGAGTTAGGAAACCAGCCACCATGCCACTGCTGCGTGCTCTGGCTGACGTGCCCTCTTCTTCAAGCAGGCATTTTGGGCCCCAAATCCTTCCTGAGGCTGTTATGCCAAAGCTGCTACATAGCAAGGAGCTTCTTCACTTACTTTCCCTCAGCACTGTTTACACTTCTCTTTTTAGATATAACATTAGATAAACAGCTTCAGTGATACCTTGCAGAGAAGCCAGGCAAGACTTCTGCGGAGCACAGCATGGACCTGCCTCTTTTCTACTGGGCTGCTCACCCCCCTCTTGCACTGCATCATTTTGGATCCACCCTGCTCGTGTTTGTGCCTGAGGTTAGATTCAGGCTTTAACTATGATCAAGGGAAACTGTCCTTTTGATCACAGCTGAAGAGATTTCAGTGAGAAGAAGGCATATCATGCGAAGCAACTTGGAGGTGTGCACCATGCAGGGAGTAGCAAGGGCCAACAGCTGAGCGCAGGAATGGCTCCCTGCTGGGAGGACCTGAGCAAGGCAGGCATGGAGGCCTGGTTCAACCGGGAGTTCACATCATCAGGCAAGCCCGTGGCAACAACAGGGCCAAGGCCAGGCCAGCCTGTGGGGCGATCAGGATGAGGGGATCCTCCATCAGGTATAGCTCTGGGCATCAGGCACATCCCCGGGGATGGGGAGAGGCTGAGGCCAGGCTGGGGCATCAGCCCACTGGAGGGCCTGGGCTGGGGGGAGATGGAGACCAGCCTTACTGAAGTGTTGTTGGGGCAGGGGCTGATGGCCCTGGGGGGCTGAAATGGGGTTCTGAGGCATGGGCAGGGTGGAGGAGGCCTGGGGGGGCTGGCTGGGACAGGCAGAGCTGGTAGGGCCCTCAGGGCCCTGACAGTTACATGAGCATCATGTTGAGATCATGAGATTCATTACACTCATCCTGGTATTTGCCATCAGGCAGCAGCGAGCTCATCAACGTCACTCGGATACTCATGTCAGAATTTCAGAATTCCTAACTGTGATCATAACAATCTTATCTTTATTCAGAGTCTTTTATTGAATGAATACCTGCAAGTCATTGGCAAATTTATAACAATTTATAATAATAATAATAAATCTCCCCTTTCTTCCTCCAGCACCTTCTATGACCTATCTAAACCTATATAAATATAACCTATATCACCTGTCTAAATTCAGACATCTCTAAGACAAATTGTTTCAGCTGCTCAAGTGTCTTATCTGAACCCCTAGTTATTCAGCAGATAGATTGCCAAAGATGGGCCCGCTCCATAAAGCAAACATTGCTAATCCAAGCTATCACTTCGTTGTGCCCTCAAAGGTAGTTTTACATGAAGTATCAGATGGTCTTTGATGGCTGTGAGTGTTCAAATCAATTTTAATTCCCTTACAAAGCGTAGTGCCTCCCACAGAACAGAGTTCTGCACCTCTACTCAGGCAAGACAGATTGAAGAGAAAATGACAGCATTTGGCGATAGGTAAATGCAGTACCAACTGGGTGTCCCACCATAGTTTCTCAACCACACCTCAACCCAGTCTCTGTCACCTAAACAGAGACTGGGTATTGAACTCTGAGTATTGAACTCTTACCTTGAGGTTACCTTTATATACACAAAAACACAAACTATGCATAAATCCTCCTGAAATGCTGTGTGCAGTCTAAATGTTTGTTGTATTAAAATACAGAAATTAAGACAGATGAGAATCACTTGCTGATTAAAATGCATGATTCTTTCTGACTAGAAGTAAGGTAGTCGTAAACACATTTGCCTATTTTCTTTTTATAGTTAAGGGCTATGCCATATCCAGAGATATAATACAAGTGGTTTCCTTAGCAACCATCAGATTCTGAAGGAAAAAATAAATTTAATATTTCTAAGTAACAATAACACAGAAAACCAATTAATTCCAGAATACTAATTCCATTCTATCCTAAAAACATTAGCAACTATTCCAAACCGAATTGCAATGCAAATTATTATGCTTCAGAGAATAAATCTCTCCAAATTAGTTCATTAATTTTTCCAAATAAGTTTGGAAAATTAAATGAAAACCATTTGCATATAGGTGATAGTAAACAACTTCCCACTTTCTATCTACCTGTTGCACCATTTTAAATTTCAGTTAATATTTTAAACATTATTAACACCTATTAATTTCAGCCAAATAATTTGTGTATTACTAAAACAGCATTTACCAATGATTTGCTCTTAAATTACGTAAGCAAACAACAAACTGGTTTACAATCCCAGTTTGGCTTTGCTGGATCCATTGAATTCTGTAACTTCATTATAAAATTCAGAATAACACTGCTGACTCCCATCTATGCGAAGATAAACTTTCATAGGAGAACTGAATGTGTCCTTTGTAATGAGATTTTCCTAGGCATGCAACCAAACAGGCTAAGAGGATAATGTCTCTAAACTTCCTAAATCTACCTAACCCTTTTCTGACTTTGAAGCCAAGAACAACAGATAGTGTTAACTCTTTGATTACTGAAGAGTTTAGCAATCTTGTGGTTTAAACATATATTCATACATGAATATATATATTCAATATATATATATTTCATATAACATACATATATATATGTTACACATATATAACATACATATATATATATAGAAGCATATATATTTCTTATTAGGAAAACCAAGGAAGAGCAGAATGCAGACACTGATTTTCATTCTTTCCAGCTTTTTGATTTACATAATTTAGAAACACTACTTAGAAAATAAATAATTAAATAAAAAGATTTCTGCTACTAATCTTCTGAGGAGAATCATGAACATTCAGAAAGATTTTGCTGAATTTTCTGTCTATAACCCTCATTTACCCAGTTTCTGTAGTAATACTCTATAACTGATCCAACATTTTCCTCCACCCTTTCCAAGTTATTATACAACTCATTCTGCAATTTTCAGAAAAGAGATGCCAGCTTGGCATTACTTCTTGTGCAGAAACATGGATCTCTTAAAATTTCTCAGCTGTTTTTTAGTTGTAGCCAGGTTTTTATTTTCAGAACGTACATCAAGGTGGAAACCTATATCCTCAATGCCTATATTTTCTGAGTAGATTTAGAAATTAATATCAGAAAACACCAAGGAATTTTAGTTCTCATTAACCAAAATAAGAAATACTTCTTTTCATATGTTACAAAAATATGACAAGTTAGTATTGCATTTAATTAGTAACAACAACAATAATCTGTGTCTCCTAGAAGCAAGTGCAAGACAATTTTAAATATGTCTCTTGATCCACAGGGGCTCTCATTTAGGGCTTGAACTAAGATCATTTCATCAATGGTAATATTTGCATCAAACCCTCTAGAATTTCAGTAGGTGTTCTTGGATTTGAAACCTCAAATGCAAAAGCACTGAGATTTCAGTTTCTTGAGATAAAAGTCTTTAAGCTTATGGGACAATGATTTATCAAAAATCTGAAACATTTTCTTTGTGTTGCCCCCTTTTCCCCCAGGTGCTCCTTAATCACAAACACCAAACCATAATCTAAACCTGGATGTTTCCTGAAGAGTTTGTTCATTGATTCATAAAAATAACATACTTTGCTCTGGGTTATATGTCAGCTAGAGCTTGATTTTCTCTGTTAAAATGTTAAAACATGGCAGCATGTTTCAGATTTTTTTTTTTCTGTGAGTGAAAAAAAAGCTTATATATTTCTTTTTTAAATTGAAAAATATTGATTCTTCTCTTTGCCTCACCTATGTGTGGAGTTGAGGGAGTGGCCATTAAACCTGTGGCACAGCCACACAACTCATTTTTTATGAATTTAATACGACACATAAGGCCATACTTCCTCCAGTAGCATAAGGCACTTAAGGAAATTCATTCTAATCTAAGATGAATCATAAGAGCTAGTGTCCTGTTCCTATTTTGCCCAAGAAAAAGCTCTTCTAACTTTGCATTGGACTGGATATGGCCCATAAATTTAGCTTCCATCAGAATGTTCATTTGTGTACAGAGCAAGAAGAATTAGTATGTCTACACAATAATAATTTTGTTTTGACCTTTTATGAATATTTTAAGACCAGTTTGCACTGTTAGTATGAGATCATACTTCATATGTAAAAGCCAATGACTTAGAAAGATAATGTTGTTTGTACAGGCTTAGTTGTTTGAAAACTTCCATTCATTCACTGTGCAGCAGATATATTAGCCATGGAAATATTAGAAACACTAAAAATTAGAAAAGTCATAATTTTTTCATGTGTAGAATTGAACATTATTTTTTGAAAAGCTTACATAGCACAAGATGGATTTTCAATAAATGTTATTATCATTTTTTTTCAAATGCTACAGAAAACTTCATTCTGGCAATCACAGAGCACAAAGTGGGAAAAATGTAATTTACATTATTGCAAAAAAAAACTCCTAATTTCTAATCTTACAACAAAAAATATACTGAAAAAAAAAAAAAAAGATAGAACTAGGTCATTCTTCACAATGGTGCAGTAAAATGTGACAATGTGGTGTATGTTAACCAGTTTAGAATCATGAAAAAAAAGGTTAGTGGCTATTTTTCCTGCACCTGGTTACAAGTATTGTTTAATCCATGTATAGTTCACAAAAATTGGTTATATTTCTGGTGTTAATAAAGGACATAATATTTTGAAATATTTTCTGTAAAATAATAGATTGAGCTGTTCACACTCATAAGCAAGATGTTTCAGTAGATCTGTACATTTTCCCTAAGGTACCAGAACTCTATGAAAGAATTAATGCAAGAGCTGTAATTAATCTTCCTTTGTTCAAAACCAAATTAAAAAGTACTTAATCAGTAGATGCCAGAATATAGACATTCAGAGAGCTTTGATATGATACAAATACTTAAAAATTACATAGAAGCAGGCAAAAACCTTTCGTTGTAGAATCAAATTAAGTCAAATGAGTTATAGGAGGACTGAAAAGAAATTGGTCCAATTATTAATTCCCACCCACACACATTTGCAAAGATATATCAAGTCAAATCTCTGTTCATCCTTTCAGCTGAATATAAGGTATTTTTGGAATCTTTTCTTTTTTGTGCCATGTCATTGCTGACTAGTTTGTCAGAAAACAGAAAAAATTGTCCTACAAAAATCATTTTAGTTGACACATTTTCTGTGAAAAATATCAACACTTTGCCTATTTTTTTTATTAAAGAAAAGTGCAAATTTTCAGTTTTTAGTAAAATCTTGCAATATACCCAGGAAAGATACATTTTCTAAATGAAGTTCCTTTCTTTAAAATCATTTCCTGTGTTGTTGTACAATGTTGACTTCACAGTTTTCAGACCTACCAGAAAACCCAAATGCTCTGCTAATTTCTTTTGACACCTTCTACGTTGAATTTGCTAGTCAAACATTACAACTCTGTGGAACTTGTTGCATTCCAGTATGTGCACGCATAGGATGAATTTGGTCTTCTGTTTATCATGTGAACCAGCAGTAGGGACCTCCTACAACTGATTAATACCTGAGAAACACACATCTGTGTTTTGAGAGTTACCCAATTGCCAGAAACAGTGTAGTGAAGTGAAAAAAGGTGCATGGGAACAAACAGGATATAAACAGAAGAGTTGGGAAGAGACACTTGGCAACAACAGCACTGTGTCCACTCATACTTATGAAAGCCAAATCTTCTCTTACATGTCTCAGAAAAGAAAAAGGGATTAATCCTTTCTTGCAATTAAAATTTGGAAGTTGTCAGTGGAAGTAAAAGGACCAGAAAAGTCATCATTGTATATTGCCCATAACCCTGGAGAAGAAAAATTAACATTTTATATCAACCATAGTCTTCATACGTTTGTGATTTTTAACAGGCACACTAAAGTAGTTCCCAAGCAGCACAACTGAAGGAACTTGTTTTGCCACAGATCATGTCTCTTGTCTGAGCACAACATCCACCTGAAGCTTTTTTCCATAGATGAGGTATGTATAACAACTTTATCCCATAGAGACTCTCTAGTGGCTGATGAGATTTGGTGGCATGTGTAGCTTGCCCCTCACTCCAGTGTGAGTCTCTTTTACAGACCAGACAACTCTCAAGAATTCTGCAGGAACATTTAAAAAGCTTTAGTCCTCTGCCATGTTTGGCTGAAACTGGTCAGCAGATTTAAGTTAATCAAGAAATGATAGACAGAGAACTAATGTGTAAGCCTTACTTGTCTGACATTAGTAAAGTTATTTACTAGTCATTCTTGAATATGATGGCTGTTTCTCAGTAACTCATAAATATGCACAATTCTCAATTCAGAAATCACCCTTCATGATCATTATATTAGCTTCCTGATTGTCGCGTTAAGGGGTGTAGCTGATTAACCGTTACGGGCCCGGTCAGATTCAGGATACTGAACCAGTCGGACATTCACCAAAAACGCATTAACGGCCTGGGGGTCCGTTCAGACATTCACCAAAAACGCATTAACCATCTGGGGGTCCGTTCGGACATTCACCAAAAATGCATTAACCGCCTGGGGGTCTGGTTAGATTCAGAACACTGAACTATCACGGATAACCACCCTCACCCTCGTTGCACTCAATGAGAGTTATCACAATGCAATCAAGTATGGTTTATTACAGCAACAGATAATCAGGTTCTTTTGGATTGCCGGTGATAGTGACTGTCTGCAAAAGCAAGCTAGTATGCATAAAATACACAGGTGTTATAGGTGTTATAGATGTTATAGATGTTACAGGTGTTTATAGGTGTTACAGATGTTACAGGTGTTACAGATGTTATAGATGTTACAGGTGTTACAGGTGCGCAGCCTAGAAATAAACGCGTTAAAAAGGATCAGAGACTCTATAGAGATTTATAAGCAAGTATTTAGATCTCACCCAAAGGCATCCCAATGGGGGGGGAAGAGATGCTCAGCCCGTCGACTGATCCCAGGAGTCAGGAGGTCCTAAGGATGTTGTCCTCGGGATGGTATCTCCCCTGACGGTGGTATCTTCCCTAACATCCCCTTTCTCTTGGGCCAATTTATATTATTTTCTATCTTTTAGGTGGAGCTTGAGTGGCTCTAGTCAAGCATATCTTAGTTATGATTGGTGTAAAGTTTTCCCGTCTCCGTTTAAAGTAATAGGCTCCGAGGAATTCAGAGCGCATGCTCAGTGAGGGGTGGTCGCACCTTGGAGGCGGGTAGCTTTTGGGATGGAGGTGTGTTTTGGTATTATAATGATATTATAATGAGCAAAAAGTACACTAGGATACAGCATTTGTCAAAACATGACAGGTCTTTGGCTTAGGGTGGCAAAAAGTGCAGCTTTGTGCACAAGAACAATCGAGGTCCCATCTGATTACAGAGCCTAGCCGTGGTGTCTCCACTCCACTCTATGCTCCGTGCTGTTCCTTAGAGCTAGCACACCAAGTTTCCCCAGCGCGATAGCATCTAAGGCTGGGAGCCTAGGGAACGCTCTGATAAAGCAGTTATGCCCTACCCTGAAAGCCTCTTCAATGCTGTACCTTTTCCTTAAAAATGTGAATGTTAGTTTTATTTTCCTAGTTACTTCAGGCATTTACACCACACTGATCTACTAGGCAAGTAGGGAAAGAAAGAAAAAAAAAAAGAAACTTTGAGTAAAAACCCTAAAAACCACTTCAGTTACCACCAACCCTGAATATTACTGATGGTTCAAAGCAATAAATATATTCAAATTTATCAGGTTCAGTTATAGTATAAGGAGAACATTTGTAAGCAACCATTTAGTTTCAAAGATTTCCTCATTTGTTCTTCAACTTGTAATGATCAGAAAACAAGGGGAAATAAGTGTTAAAAAATATCAGATTTTAAAACTGTATAAAATCCCAAACTAACTAATTTTTCTGCAACATGTGAAAATGTAAGAATGAGTGACAGCAAAATAATAAGAATTAGGGGTTCCAATGAAGAGAAAAGAAAGGATTAATGGAATACTGTTGTTTATGGCTTATTCAAATCCCATTCATTGGGCAAAGAGCAGTATTTTGTTTAGTGATCTCAGTTACTGTTCGCAGCTTATAAGCAAAAGCAAAAATACATAGCAGTAGAAAATGGAAACTTCATAGCTCACAGGAGGTACAGCCTCACAGTCAAAAGTTGTTCATCCAGGTCATGAAATCTTAATTTGCTGAATTACTAAAATGACAAATATAGTTCAGGAGGAGCTTAGACCATATCTATGAAAGAGAACTGTCATGAGGTGTGCTTTTCAATACCTGCAACCGCAGCTACAGTAATTGAGTCTCAGGTGTTTACTCCTATGTTGAGCAGAAAAGACTGACAAAATGCATATCTCTTTTACATAATGTTTAATAGCTGAAAGACATATCAACATTCTTGAGAAATGGCTTTTGAAGCAGAAGTTCTCTTGCCCTAGCACAAGCATAGCCCAAGAGAGGCTAGAATGTGGAAATAGAGCATCTTTTTTTTTTTTTTTTCCACATTTTGATCATGTATAATTTGTCCCCATTAGGCTGCCATGTTAAAATCGCCTCCTGCAGTGCAGGGCAGAAGTTAATTTGCCTTAAGATGACTCATTCAAAGTAAAAATGAAAAGGAACTGGAAATAGCAATGCCAAACAACAACAACAAAAAACAGAAATATCCTTTTTTTTTTTTTTCTTACTGCAATAATACAGAAGGGCAAACCAATACTGCTATTTACTGTACAAGCTGTTAATTTAATGCTGTTTTCCTGCAGTACTTGTTAACACTTTGGGAAAGATACATTTTATCATTCTGGTTCATTTTAACACATAATTACTTGAAAAATAAGAATTTACCATCAGATAGAACAAGGAAATAGTATTGGTGAAATTATACAGAAAGTAAAATGGAACCGTGCCAAAGTTTGGTAGAAGTCTAGGTAAAGTTAAAAAAAATAAATATTTCTCTATAGCAAGCATTTTTGGCAGTAGAATTTGGGAACCACATAAACTTATTAAGAAAGTGTAAGTGACTCATGTGAGAGTAACAGGGCAGTGCTTATTATACAAGTCATGTCTGCAATGCAAGCATTGAAAGGGATGTATTATTCAGAAAAGTAGAAAATAAATGGAAAGAGTGATAGTAAATTAAAATAGTATAGAACCAGATGCTTATGGAAGAGAAAATTTCAGGCTGCTTCTGAAGTTCTTAAGTATAATAAGTGATAAGGGATATTATAAGATAAGGGATGTTATAAGAAATGCTGCCATTTCCCAGGGCCCAGGGTTTCTTCTGTGATTTTATACACATATTATAAGCAACCTCAGTGTAATTATATCCATATACAAAAGCAGCACTGAATATTACTGATCCATATTCTATTTCCAAATGGATTCAGTTTAATAACTTGTATTTATAAATATTTATCAAACATATAACATGACTGGCTTGACAGAAACAAAACAGATGGAGCATATCAAATAGCAAATATAAATAGTGAGACACTGAAATCATTAAACTCCACAGCACTTTGCCATTGAATTCAGGCTGAACTGAGGACAAGGATCAGACTTCAAAGCATGGCAACAGTTGAAGAAGTGCATGTGTTTTTTTAACAGTTCTCAAGTATTTTAAAAACACTTTCAAAATGCAGCAAAACAGAACAGTATTGCAATGTTTTCAGGGGCCTGAGGTTCTTCTGGCTGTTGACCAGATGCCATGATGCAGATAGAGCTACTCTAAGTGCCTTCTTCTCAACTTAATACACAATCTCTCCTGTCTGTAAGCTCCATGCTCCCCAGGCAAGTCTAGTTTCTTGCCAAGATTTTCTGGGAGAAATCACTCCTGATTTTTCATATGGGTAGTGTACTGGATCTGGTTGGGATGGAGTTAATTTTTTTCTTAGCAGCTGTGTGATGCTGGGGTTTTGCATTTGCAACTAAATCACTGTTGATAACATGCCAGTGTTTTGGCTATTGCTGAGCAATGCTTACACAGCCTGGAGGTTTTCTCATTTTCACCCTCTGACCTTGCCCCCAGTGACTAGGCTGCCAGTGGGCAAGAAGTTGGGAGAGGACAACTGATCAATATTGGCTAAATTGACTTAATCCACAAGTCTTCCAGCCTTCCTTCTACTTTCTCCCTGTGCCACATGAGAGGAGAGTGAGTAAGGGGCTGTGTAGGTGCTTGGCTGTTGGCCGGGCTCAACCCATCACAGTGGGACACAGCTTATATAATTGTTAAAGCTAGAACAAAAGTAGCTGATGTCTGTGTCAGGGAATCCTCTACAAGGTTCAATTACTCTGCTAAATCATATTATAAATGCCTTACTGTATAATAGGAAACTGCTTGCTTTAAAATATTTTTAGGCCGAATGATGTGATTGTTCTCTTCAGCTCCATGATCCAGTTCCATAGTTAGATATTTTCTACTAAAAGCTGCTTTATAATTATAATGTAGGAAACAGAGGGTACCATTTGAAAGACTGCAAATGAGGGATGCAAACTGTGACTCATGCTACAGGTCTGTGCAAGAAATAAGATGAACACTCTTGCCTATCCTTATTCAAATAGGCCTTTCAAACACCTCTGGAGGACCATACACCACACACAATTTATCCTTTTCTTCATTTTATTATTAGGTAATATGAAAGTGTCCACAGGTCATAACAATTGAAATTGTGGGTCACCTCAACACTCACATCATATTCATGTATCCCTGCACTCCACGGTATTCCCAGGTACCCCAGGTTTTCAGAGCCATCTGAGTAACAGGTAGGATGTCCCATTTTGTTGCCATGGATGCTTAAGCACAAGGGATATTGAATAGTCTGGTGAATACTTTCTCTCTGAGGCAAGTGAAAGGCACAGATGTGGTTATCTAAATTTGCATATTCCCTACCAGTTTCTTCCAGAGCGTGTTACTGTTATTGCTCAGACTCACCCAAGCTACATATACTTGTATTTAATTGTGTATGCATACACTGTAATTCTATAGTTCCATTTTTTTTTTTTTTAAATAAGGCTGAGCAGGTTACCCATCTGATAGAAAGCCATAGAAATGTAACTATGAATGATTGGATTCATTGCAGAGGTATTGAAATAAAACTCTGTGATGACTGTGCAATACAGGAGGCTTCTGTCTGACCTTGGAATGTATGGGTTTGTGGCTACATTGTGGAAAATCAGAAAAAGTATGTGTACATTTACTTTGTAACATACAGTAAATATCTGCTTAGGAGGAATTTACTAAAATACCCTGTAAGCATACACCCTATTCACAATGACCTTTATAGACTTTTGATTTTAACGTTCACACTGTCCACACTTTCTGCACTAACCTTACCAAGCATATTTTTAATTCTATTAAAATCCTTAGCTTCAAGTTCTGCATAAAATATCAATATTATTGATTCATCTTTTTTTTTTTTTTTTTCTCCTCAGGCCATAGTTTAATTGCACGTCAATTTGTATAACGAAAAATGGAGTGAATCTGCCAGAAATGAATGCTAAGAAAAAGTGCTAAAAATCAATTAAAATGCTTTATCAGCTACAAAGATAGTCATATCATTTTACTAATGAAGGGAGATATACCACAACACAGAAAATCAGAACTGATCTGATACCTATTTCCACTAGCAGGTTTTGTACTTCAGTTGGTTTTATGCTGATGTATTAGGGTTTAATTTGTTGAGTATCAACATACAATTTGTGGAAGATTAAGTAGACAATTACATCCAATGGAATGAAAATTAAATTATCAAATTAAATCATGAAAAATAACTTTGATTTCTTATCCCTTTATATTTTGCTAGGAATTTATTTTTGTTTCATCAACATAACTTACTTATATCAGGATGACTTCTACTCACAGCCAGGACAATCAAATATAAAAACAAATGTATGCATTTTAGATACTCTGGAAGTCCATTACAACAGTAGTAGATACTTTTTTTCTCAGAGTGAAATCTTGCTCTTGTTTAGTAATGGAAAGAATTGCCATTGAATTCAGTGGTGACAAGAGTTTTCCCTGTGATGTCTGCATAAAAATATAGTAACCTCATAGAACCCTAGGGATCTTAGATGAAACAAACTTCTAGCCCACTTGAAGTAGAACCATCACCAATACTTGCTCAGGTCAGCAATACTTTTGCCTAGCCAAGTCCTGAAAACTTCCAAGACTGAAGTTTTTGCAGTCTCCCAGGGCAGATGTTAAACTGTAACTGGATAAAAAGTGATGTTCCCTAAATACTGGGAATTTACATGAAGTGGACAATGTTAGATGCTAACTTCTTCACAAAACCAGATCCTTCTTGCCCTCAGAGAGTTAAGAACAGGTTTCCCAGAGCAGTTGTGGGTGCCCCATCCCTGTAGGTGTTCAAGGCCAGGTTGGATAGGACTCTGGGCAACCTGATCTAGTGGGTGTCATCCTTACCCATGGCAGGAGGGTTGGAATTAGATGATCTTTAAGGTATCTTCCAACCCAAACCATTCTATAATTCTACAAAGATCTAAATTTTTCAGTTGCAGTCTCTCTATTTCTTATCGCTCTCTACAGGTACCTAAAAGGAGGCTGTAGCAAGGTGGGGTTTGGTCTATTCTCCCATGTGTCTGGTGACAGGACGAGGGGGAATGGGCTAAAGTTGCACCAAGGGAGGTTTAGATTGGATATCAGGAAGAACATCTTTACTGAAAGGGTTGTTAGGCATTGGAATAGGCTGCCCAGGAAAGTGGTTGAGTCACCATCCCTGGAGGTCTTTAAAAGACATTTAGATGTAGCACTTAGTGATATGGTTTAGTGGAGGACTTGTTAGTGTTAGGTCATAGGTTGGACTAGGTGAGACCTCTTGGATGTCTCTTCCAACCTAGATGATTCTGTGATTCTTGGCACCTATTTCTTGAACATGAAGGCCAGGTCAGCCATCTGGATAATACTGCCCAGTCCCAGGGCCCACTGCATTGCAAAATACCAATACCATTGATGTTACGTAGTATTGTCTCAGAATCCAGAAAAGAGAATCAAAGTGATGGGTAATATGTCTTCACCAGCCTCTGCTACACAGAATCACAGAATGGCTGAGGTTGGCAGGGACCTCTGGAGGCCAGCTGGTCCCAAGCCCCTGCTCAAGTAGGCTGTCCAGGACCATGTCAAGGAGGTTTTTGAAGATCTCCAAGGAGGGTGACTCTACCAGCTCTCTGGGTAACCTGTGAATCTTGGCCAGATTCATCTGTTTTCACCTAGATGATGGGTAGCTGAGATCTGAAACAATGTTCTGTTAGCTGGGTCCTGTAATAGGATTTTGTTACTAGGAATGAGATTCCATATGGCAAGCTTTCAGTATAAATATAAATTCTATAATATACATTCTAAAGATTAATTTTCTTCTCTTATATAATGCTGTGATATGTTCTTAAGCTGTCATTCGATTTTACCCCAGTGGTAGTTAAAATGTAGTAAGTGGGAAAGGATCCTTCAGTAAATATGATCATCTGATTCTTTGGCGTAATTTGGGATTTTATTAAGCCAATAAACAAAACCTTTGAAAACTTTTACTCACTGTTGAAGTTTTTATTTCCTCCTTTATAACCTTTATGAACATTAACCTTCCAAACTTTATTCTGTTAAACATAAGCCTGCTAGTGTATTGAAGTGGAGGCCCACAGTGCACAAACAGATAAGTCTTTATAATGGCAAGCCCAGAATTCTATAACTAAAGATTTTAAAATAAATGGGATTTTTTTCTCTCTTCCAAAATGGAGTACCTGCCTAGAGTTTAAAATCAGAAGAAACTTTTACAAGTATTTTTAGAGACCTCTGTATAACACAATCTGTAGGACTTTCATGTCTTATCCATATGTATCTCAAGGGAAGAGAAGTTTTCTGTCAAATGTTTGTGGCTTGTTTTTCCTCACGGTTAAAAAAAGAAACAGTTTGTCCTGGGGGTAATGTTCAGAAATATAGCCAGTATAAAATACAGCCAGTACTAAATTGGATTTATGGCCTGAAAAATTTGGCTGTGAAGACATGCAAGTTAGAGCTAAAGGATAGCCTAGAATAAAAGAAAGAAATGGTAGAATTGTTTTTTATAGTGAGAGTATCTTCATGCTTCTTATGCCATGGACATTTAAATGATCCTCCTTCTCTTGAGCATTTATAATTAGATCATGAAATTATCATTATTATTCAGGATATTTGAACTAATAATCTGGATTGAATAATCTATTTTGATCTCTGCATCTCTAAAGTATAACAGTCAGAAACAGTATGTGATTGTATCTTCTGTCATATTTGTGCACAAACTTGGAATTTTGATGAAAACCTGAATACATTTGGCAAATCATTGACAGAGCACTTCAAATGAGTTCACCAAAATGTTGGATTTTTTCTTGTGAGAGATGATGGCAATCCTTATATGTTGAGGGATTTCTTGAAACAGCAAAAATCCCATGGCTTGCTGTAGCTGAGCAAACCAAGCTACCAGAGCAACTATGAGAAGTTCCCATGACAGTGTTCCAACATCGCCCAATTGAGGAATTCAGGAAAATATTGTTACCAGTAGCTGGCCTCAAGGACAAGGTCTATGTGACTGCTAATCACAAGGGGGTTGTTTTCTTGCAGGTGGGGTTGTTTTCTTGTAGCTGTTTGTCTGAGTGCTTTTGACCAATAATCTTGTGTGAAACACTGTCCACCCCTGTTAAGTTCTCTATAAAAGTTAGGCTATTCGGGCAATAAAATGGAGCATGATCTGACTCTACTGGTGTCTGTCGTGCTTTCGGCCATGCTTCCTGCAACACTTATAAGACACTATTTATTTTTTTTTTAATGGCTAATTGAAATAGATCACATTCTTTGATTTTCCTTTAGGTTTCGTATTTTACAAACAGAACATCCTAATATAAGGAACAATGTACTTACAAAATGCTATACAGTATAAATTGCTCTTTATAATGTTCTTGACGTAAAGCTAAGATCTGAAGCTCTTTGTTTCTCCAGCTTTTTGTCTAGTTTTGCTGTCAAAGCTTCCAGTGATGGCAGGATAGACCTCATTTGTGAATTATGAACCTGTATTTGCCAATATTGCAGTTTACTACAGATACTGAAAAGCAGAATCAGAACGGGTTTAAAGTGACAAGTAAAGAAAGCCTTATGAAAAACATACAGAAGATATATCCAGGGAACACAAGTATGAAACTATAATAGCCATTTTTTTTTAGATGTTACATATGTTTCTAAACAGTTAGACAACAAATTAATATAGGGATGACTAAGCACAGAGCTGAGTTAGGTAGTAAATTTACATGATGAGAAACAGCAGCAAACAAGTAAGATTGATGAGGAGTTTTACCAGAAGTTGTGGATTCAGCAAATACCAAATGTCTGAATTTACCAAAACTCCATCAGTTTTCTGGCAGAGATTTTGCTGATGTATCTGGTAGCATCTCAGAAGACAATCTCACAGACCAAGGAAGAGCTTGGAGTTTCCAGGCTTTGTGATACCAAGACAGCTCAATGTATGGACAGTACCAGAGCCAGAGTGTCTGTTTCTTAGCATTTTAGCATTTTAGATAAAGTAAAATAAATTTTCCTTGTGTATTTGACAGAAATAAAGTTTAGGAATCCAAGTGACAAAATCTTTCTGTGTGTACTAAGTGTCTGAGTCCCAGTTAGTGTGAATATTGACTATTACCTAAATAAAAGTCAATGATAGAAAATGATTGTAGGTAAAATTGTAGGTAAAAGTAGGTAAATATATCTAATTAAAATTAAAATTTATACAATATTAGAGTCACAATGAAGCAAAACTGTTCAATGTAAACACCAATTTAGTATTATATTCGGTATATTCAATTTTAGGAATAGGTTTGATTGGTTTAATATCAAAACCACTATCTAGGTCTAAACAAATGCTGAAATTAAATTTATCCTATATTGTTTTGATCTTAATTTCCATCATATTGCTTGGGAAGCATAATGCTAGTTTTAATGATTGATAAACAAGTTATTTGAGTAATTCAAGTAGACTTTATGCTATTTGATGATTTATTTGTATAGTATTGTGTCAACTGGTACTTTCACAGTTTTTTGTTAAAATCAATGTAAGCAAATATATTTATATTAAATATCACAGAATCAGAGAATCACAGAATTGTCTAGGTTGGAAGAGACCTCAAGATCGAGTCCAACCTCTAACCTAACACTAACAATTCCTCCACTAGACCATATCACTAAGTTCAACATCTAAATGTCTTTTAAAGTCCTCCAGGGATGGTGACTCCACCACTTCCCTGGGCAGCCCATTCCAATGCCTCACAACCCTCTCAGTAAAGATGTTCTTCCTAATATCCAATCTAAAACTCCCTTGGCACAACGTTAGCCTGTTCCCCCTCGTCTTGTCACCAGGCATGTGGGAGAATAGACCAACCCCCACCTTGCTACAGCCTCCTTTAATGTACTTATAAAGAGCGATAAGGTCGCCCCTGAGCCTCCTTTTTCAGGGAAACAACCTCTGAACAACCCCAGCACCCTCAGCCACTCCTCGTAGGACTTGTTCTCCAGACCCCTCACCAGCTTCATCGCCCTTCTCTGGACTCTCTTGAGCACCTCTCTGTCCTTCTTGTAGCGAGGGGCCCAAAACTGAACACAGTACTCGAGGTGCGGCCTCATTAGAGCCGAGTACAGGGGGACAATCACTTCCCTAGACCTGCTGGCCATGCTGCTTCTTATACAAGCCAGGATGCTGTTGGCCTTCTTGGCCACCTGAGCACACTGCTGGCTCATATTCAGCTGACTATCCACCAATACTCCCAGGTCCTTCTCTGCCAGGCAGCTTTCCAACCACTCATCTCCCAGCCTGTAGCTCTGCTTGGGGTTGTTGCGCCCCAGGTGCAGGACCCGGCACTTGGCCTTGTTGAGCTTCATGATGTTGACCTCAGCCCATCGGTGCAGCCTATCCAGATCCTCCTGCAGAGCCTTCCTACCCTCAAGCAGATCGACACACACACCTAACTTGGTGTCATCTGCAAGCTCACTGAGGGTGCACTCGGTGCCCTCATCCAGATCATCGATGAAGATATTAAAGAGGACCGGCCCCAGCACCGAGCCCTGGGGGACGGCACTAGTGACTGGCCTCCAACTGGATTTGACTCCATTCACCACGACTCTTTGGGCCCGGCTATCCAGCCAGTTTCTAACCCAATGAAGCGTGCGCCAGTCCAAGCCAAGAGCAGTCAGTTTCTCGAGGAGAATGCTGTGGGAGACGGTGTCAAAAGCCTTGCTGAAGTCAAGGTAGACCACATCCACAGCCTTTCCCTCATCCACCAAGCATGTCACTTTGTCATAGAAAGAGATCAGGTTCGTCAAGAAGGACCTGCCTTTCATAAACCCATGCTGACTGGGCTTGATCAGCTGGTTGCCCTGCAAATGCCGCATGATGACACTCAAGATAATCTGCTCCATGAGTTTCCCTGGCACTGAGGTCAAACTGACAGGCCTATAGTTTCCCGGGTCTGCCCTCCGGCCCTTCTTGTAGATGGGTGTCACGTTTGCTAGTCACCAGTTGACTGGGACCTCCCCTGATAGCCAGGACTGCTGATAAATGATGGTAAGCGGCTTGGCCAGCTCCTCTGCCAGTTCTCTCAGTACCCTCGAGTGGATCCCATCCTGCCCCATCGACTTGCGTACATCCAAGTGCCATAGCAGGTCACCAACCATTTCCTCATGGATAGTGAAGGCCATATTCTGCTCCCCATCCCCTTCCATCAGTTCAGGGTACTGGGTATCCAAAAAGCAACGGGTTTTGCCGCTAAAGACTGAGGCAAAGAAGGCATTAAGCACCTCCGCCTTTTCCTCATCTTTTGTAACTAAGTTCCCCCCTGCATCCAGTAAAGGCTGGAGATTCTCCTTAGTCCTCCATTTTGCATTGATGTATTTGTAAAAACATTTTTTATTGTCTTTGACGGCAGTAGCCAGATTGACCTCCAGATGAGCTTTGGCCTTTTTAATTTTGTCCCTGTACAGCCTCACAACATCCTTATAGTCCTCCCGAGTGGCCCGCCCTCTTTTCCAAAGATTGTAAACCCTCTTTTTCCTCCTAAGATCAAGCCAGAATTCTGTGTTCAGCCAGGCCGGTCTTCTTCCGGGCCGGCTCGTCTTTGGGCATGTGGGGACAGACCACTCCTGCGCCATTAAGATTTCCTTCTTGAAGAGCGCCCAGCCTTCCTGGACCCCTCTGCCCTTCAGAACCGCCTCCCAAGGGACTCTACCAACCAGTGTCCTGAGCAGTTCAAAGTCAGCCCTCCGGAAGTCCAATACAGCAGTTTTACTGGTCCCCTTCCTGGCTTCTCTGAGAATGGAGAACTCTACCATTTCATAGTCACTCTGCCCAAGACAGTTTCCAGCCACCACATCTCCCACCAGTCCTTCTCTGTTTGTGAAGAGAAGGTCTAGCGGGGCACCTCCCCTGGTAGGCTCACTAACCAGCTGTGTCAGGAAGCTATCTTCCACACTCTCCAGAAACCTCCTAGACTGCTTTCTCTGGGCTGTGTTGTGCTTCCAGGATACATCTGGGAAGTTGAAGTCCCCCACGAGAACAAGCACTGACGATTTTGCAACTTTTGCCAGCTGCCTGTAGAACTCCTCATCCGTCTCCTCATCCTGGTTCGGCGGTCTATAACAGACCCCCACCAGGATGCTTCCCTTGTTGGCCTTCCTGCTGATCCTAATCCATAGGGACTCAACCTTATCATTCTCAGCCTCTAGTTCCACGACATCAAAACTCTCTCTTATATAGAGAGCCACACCACCACCCCTTCCATGCTGCCTGTCCCTTCTGAAGAGCCTATAGCCAGACATTGCAGCACTCCAGTCATGAGAGTGGTCCCACCACGTTTCCGCGATGGCAACCAAGTCATAGCCTGCCAGCCGCATGATGGCTTCCAGCTCCTCCTGTTTTGTTATCCATGCTGCGTGTATTAGTGTAGATGCACTTCAGCTGGGCCATTGCCTTCTCTCCCAGCCTTGCCATTGTTACCCCTGGCACAGCTCTAACAAGCCTTGTTTCAGCCCTGTCCCCCTTCTCACCTAGTTTAAAGCCCTCTCAATGAGCCCCGCCAGCTCCTGGCCTAGGATCTGTTTTCCCCTTAGAGACAGGGACCCATCTGTGGCCATCAGGCCGGGTGCCAAGTAAAGTGCCCCATGGTCAAAAAAACAAAATTTCTGTGTTGGCACCAGCCTCTGAGCCACGTGTTTATCGGGTGGGCTTTCCGTGTCCTCTCTGTACCCCTCCCTGCCACTGTAGGGATGGACAAAAACACCACCTGTATTCCCGCTCCATCCACTAACCATCCCAGTCCCCTGAAGTCCTGTTTGATGGTCTTCAGGCTTCTCTCTTCAATGTCATCACTGCCAGCCTGGACTATTAGAAGAGGATAATAGTCAGAGGGGTGAACCAGGTTGGGAAGCTTTCTGGCAATGTCCCTGACCATGGCCCCAGGAAGGCAGCAGACTTCCCTATGGGTAGGGTCAGGACAAGAAATAGGTCCCTCTGTTCCCCTGAGAAGGGAGTCGCCCACAACAATCACCCTTCTTTCTGTCCTGGTGGAGGCAGTCCTGAGGCGTGGAGTCGACTTCCTCGCCCTAGGCATCCTCCTGGGTAGACTTTCTACCTCTTCCTCAGCTACAGGTCTCTCAAGCTCCAGGGCCTCAAACCTGTTGCATAACGGCATGTGGGAAGGTGGGGCCGGTACAGGGGGGCATCGCCTGCGATGTCCAGCAGGGACCTGTCTCCATTCCTCCTCAACCCCTAGGTCCCCTGCCTCTGCCCAACAGCAGCAGGGCAGGGGGTCCACCCCCATTTGGGGTGTCTCACCCCGGCACCTGTCCTTCAGGCCATGCAGGGAGTTGCTCCACAAGTCTATTTCCTGCTCATACTCCCTGATATCCCTCAACCTCTCGACCTCCTCCTTGAGTTCTGCCACAAGGCAGACCAGGTCGTCCACCTGCTCGCACCTCATGCACAGTCTCTTTGCCCCCCGCAGGTGGTAGCAACAGGCTCAGGCACTCCCTGCACCAGGAGACCTTAACTGCCGCAGTTTTGAGTGGGCATTCGGTCTGGGTGTGTACAGACTTCCTGGAGAGCACACTGTGCCTGGTGTACACCATTGCAGCTGAGCTAGCAGTAGACCGCCGTTAGAGGTATTCATATAGGCAGGGGGGAACGCTCTGCCCTTCCTGCTCACCCTGCCTTTGTGAATTGCCGCGCTAACTGCTGCGCCTCACCCTTTTGATGTGCCACGCCCTGTTTGCCCGTCCTGGTCACTCGCGCTCCCTAGTGGCAGCTTTTGAATGGCCGGGGAGGGGTCGCTGCTGGCTCCACCTACGCCTCGTTCTTGCCTCATTCACCTCCCTCGAGAGGGCTGCCGGGTCTTGGCGGCTCCCTCGAGTGGGTTCAGTGCCGGAAAAATTAGCCCTGCCTGTCCGATCCCCCGCTCTGCTGCAGAACGCGTCTGCCCCGGAGCCAATCATGTCGGCAAGTGGCGGTATATGTTATATGTTATACGTTATATGTTATATGTTTTATTAATTATTATATAATAATTATTAATTATATATTATATATATATTTATATATAATTATATATTATTTATAATATATCTATATTATAATAAAATATTATATCATAAAGGATTAGGTTTTCAAATTAGGTCTTTAACTTGTGCCAAAACCAACAAAGAATACAGAGGGCTATCCTTAGATACCCCATAGATACCCACATGGCTAAGACACAGAGCCTTGAAAAGAGAGTTTTGTTCAGTATGCAGAGCTAAAAGTTCAACAAATTCAACTTACTTAGCTGGCAGTTGCTTACAGCTAGCCAAAATCTTTCTAAAAGTCTGTCTTTGGTGTGGTACAGTCAAAGTTGCAGGGAATTCTATCTATCCAGTCAAGATCTAGATGCCGCAATCTGTAAATGTGTTAGCACACTTTTTTTTTTTGGTAAAGCAAAGAGTGAGTTAGTTTTAAAATGTAGGTTTGTACAGTAAACTAGTACAGGAACCACATATTCAGGAAGTAGGAAGCTCGTGTTTCCATCCTCTGCTTGAAGAGTTTTAAAACCTCTGTCCTGGAAGAACACCCAGACTCTCAAACCGCACGGGTTTTCTGTGCTTTCTATGAAACTGTGCCAAAGGCAGGAAGACAAAAGATTCATTAAGCATAGATGAGAACCTTCTTGTGACATTAGGCTGCAGCATTTTTCACCTTGAAGAACAGATTCTCCAGTTCTGGTTTCTGAATACAAAACCATTTGTGTAATTTAAAGGAAGAAGCTCTAACCCCTAAACTGTTATACAGAGGGCATTTTGAGGATTAGATGGCAGGGCAGTGGAAATTTTTAGGACTTCAGGATTGAATTAAGTAAAACTAAGCCCAAAGTCTCTCTGCTCATTTCTTCTGACAGGTGTAGCCACCAGCAAATACATTTTAAAATCTGTCAAAATACAAATCAGTAAAATAACTAACAATTCAGAGATGGTCCCTTATATTTCCTGATGCCAAAACAGTCTTTTTATATATAAAAAGAGACCTACTGAGCTAGTTCCTTTGCATGTATATATTAATTTAAATCTGAATTGATGTCTGTCTTGTCTGATATTTTTCGAATGCAAACTGCAATGATATCACCATTTACAAGTATCCTTAATGGGCATCCATAGTTAAATCACAATATGCTTAATAGATATTTGAATATAGACATAAAAAGAATAAAAATACTGTCTGTTTTATGCTTTATTATAATATGACATGTTTTTGGCATCATTCCTTTTAATTTTAAGTGACCAATACTTGGGAAGTATTTTTCTGGAACTGGTGAAGGCTTCTCACTGAATTAAATTAAGACAGTGCCAATGTCCTTTTCAGCATCCAGATTTCCCCACAAAATCAATTGATTTGCAATAAAATAACTTACAGACCTGTACTTCTTGCATCTGTACAGTTTATCTTGTTTTTGTCTTTCAGAACCAGAAAATAAAATGTCTTTCATTAATTTCAAATTATTTTTATTTGTGAACGATGCAAAGGAGGTCCTACTTTCACATCCAATTTGCAATTCCTATATTTAATATTTTTTTATTATTAACATATATTGTGGTCATTTCTGTTTTAATACTTTCTTTTCTCTCCAGACTAACGTTCAGCATAATTGTTTTGCAAACCTCTTAATTAACCATTATAAATAAATAACTTATCACCTTAAAGCATGTTAGTGCTTTAATAGCAAAAAACAAACAAACAAACAAACAAAAAACTGAAAACCACAAAATAACTGACACTCTCCCCACAAAACAAACCAGACAAATCCTAACAGCTAAAATCTCAGGTTTAGCAGCAGCTGTTTTTTGGGTTCCTGGCAGAGTTCAAGTTATGAGTTAGATATCTGGAGAAAGAATAGATTAGAGCAAATGTGCCCTGTTCCAGCAGCAGTGGTATTTAAAATGCCACTCTACCTTGAACACTTGTTTGATTTCAATCCTTAAACGGCTTTTTTTTGGAGGTTTCCTGCTCAGAACAGTGGCTAATCCTCTTCTCCCTCTAATCCCTCCTAAAGTGCCTACAGCTCTTCTATATTTTATAAGGAATTTGCATGTGCTTAGCTCCATGAATTTTATAAAGCTCTTTCCAAAACACAGGGGAAGTTTGGGATGCAGCAAGCACAAATCACAGTGGACATTCAGGTGAACAAGAAGTCACCTCAGCTAGCTGCTAGGAAAGCTGAAAATAAAGACATCCATTAGAGTATTCACTGAAATCAGTATCTCCTAATTCCAGATGGCTATGCTAAGAGATTTAATTTCTGCCCTCCTCCTTGTCCAATATTAGTTCTGTATAACTATTTGGTTTAATTGTTGCAGCATTCTTCTGAAACTTGCATTTCTGCTTCCACAGACAGAAAAGAAATGTAAGCCCTTACATTCCAACTCTTTCCATTCTCCCTACTCTTTTGGTAGAAAGGTAAGAACAGGGATGAAAGACCGAGTAGAAGACACATTCTCCTCCTTGCTGTCCTTTGTCTGCAGTTAGGTATAGATAACCAATGATCCTCTAGAAAGCAAAAATGTGGGGAATTAAAGGAAATCCTGGCAGAGTTAGGTGCAAGCAATATATTCAATTTGGAACAAAATTTCCACGATGAAGCAAAATCTTCTTGTCAGTCATTTAGGTGCTCTGAGAATTAATTTAGTGGAAGTATTAAGAGTCAACAGACTTTAGATATTAATATATTGTCATTTCACATGCTAATATTTGGCTGTATCTCCAGACCTTTTCCCAGTGAACAGTTGAAATAATATATTGGTAATAGATGTGATAGACTTAAAAGATCAAAAATATGTATACACAGGAACCCAGTGATGTCATGATTGAAAACTGAGAGCATCTGCAATCTGGGCTTTAAAAGATCTAGGTTTGGAGACATAAGCATACCCTTTATCATGGGGAATACGTTCTTAACAGCTCACGGTAGATGAGGTGCCCCATCAAAACACAAACTTCCCTGCCTTTCTCCACTGATGGAGCCTTTCTGCATTGTCTGTGCTTCAAGTTACGATTTACTGTAACCGAACTAAAACAGGTCAGTGGTCATCAGTCCTCTTAACTCTCATTCTGTGTGTCAGTGAGAGACTGGAAGATTTTCTTTCCCCTCAGACACCACTACACAGCACATTCACCACGGAGCAAAGTGGCTTGTTTCCCACTATGAGCTGCACCTGGTGCAGGGAGCCTGTGAGCAGCAAAGATAGGTGATGCTAAGCTGTACGTGACACTGCACCTCCCTTGGGTCCACGTGCACTGGTGAGTCTACAGGAGAAACACACTACCCAGTTGCTGCAGTCTGCTATTACCTGCTGGCAAGGACACTCGTCATACAACCTGAGCAACTCAGGCAACATTGCATGATCTAGCTCACTACTCAGCTACATTAAAATGCCTGTTGGCAGTCACCTGTGCCAGAGATGTGATGGCCTGGGGAGCAGTTTATGGACAAGTATGCTCTGGGAGGAACACACAAGCTTCCCATCCACATGTATGTTGGCTTCCCCTCTAGCAACTAAAACCTGGGTAAACCTATTATTCCTCACATCATTTCCAAGGACTGAGACAGAAGAATATGCAATTTTAACTCTTGTCAGATTTTGTCAGACTTGGTGCTGCTGCAAAATACGCCAACAACCTCTTTAACAAGATAATTAAGCTAGGCTGGGAAAAAAAAAAAAAAAAATGCTTAATGTGGTAGCTACCGCAGAAACCATTCTATCACCCAGCTACTCAAATTTCCCTTTTTAAAAACCCTGACATATCTGTAAATCAATGAGCTATTTTTATTTGTTTACTTGCTGGTGAGCTGGTGAAACTTTGAATATATTTATAAATGCTCATATTTGCTGTATTAAGACCAGCAAGTTCAATACAAAGCACACCTGAGCCCACTGACATTTGTCAGATGTTTGAGTCATCTCATTATCTATCTCTTCAGAGTACTTCACCTCAGTTTCAGAGTCTAAATGAAAAACGGTCATTTCTGTTGCTGATTTGATTTAATATCTTACTGAATTTCGTACTTGCTTATGTCTGAGATAAATTCCCAGTTCTGTTGCATCTCCTCCCTATGCTTTAGAATATTATTGTCAAAAACTACTATGCCACTTCTGCTGTCTGTGCAGCTGAATACATGTAGAAGTGAACCTGAACTGCGACCACTGTTGAAATAGGACCAAGTTGGTATTTCCTTATATTTTAAATACATGGAGATAGAATACAAATTTATATCAAAACTATGCAAAATCAAAGGTAAATTTTTGTAATGATTACTTAATTTCATGTTATTCTTTCACTTAGATTTATGTGAAAGCAAAGACAAAATGATATATAGTCAGAAAAGTTATTATTTAATTATTAAGTTCATTTTCAAAACCTTTATTTGTGTACAGGGAGAATTTTATGCTGGAAGATTAACAGCCTCTTTACCATGAAGTAGTTCATTATAGAGAAGATATAAGCCTGGGAGAATGACCTGAAATAGACAATAGGTTTCCCATGACATAGTCCAAACTATTTGAGATATTCAGTAAAGCTGGAAAGCACTGAATTACAGAATTTTCTAGGTTGGAAGAGACCTCAAGGTCATCGAGTCCAACCTCCAACCTAACGCTAACAGCCCTCCACTAAACCATATCCCTAAGCTCTACATCTAAACGTCTTTTGAAGACTTCCAAGGATGGTGACTCCACCACTTCCCTGGGCAGCCTGTTCCAGTGCCTCACAACCCTTTCAGTGAAGAAGTTCTTCCTAACATCTAGCCTAAAACTCCCCTGGCTTAACTTAAACCCATTCCCCCTCGTCCTGTCACCAGGCACGTGGGAGAACAGGCCAACCCCCACCTCGCTACAGCCTCCCTTGAGGTACCTAAAAAGAGCGATAAGGTCGCCCCTGAGCCTCCTCTTCTCCAGGCTGAACAAGCCCAGCTCCCTCAGCCGCTCCTCGTAGGACTTGTTCTCCAGGCCCCTCACCAGCTTCGTCGCCCTTCTCTGCACCCGCTCAAGCACCTCGATGTCCTTCTTGTAGCGAGGGGCCCAAAACTGAACACAGTACTCGAGGTGCGGCCTCACCAGAGCTGAGTACAGGGGGACGATCACCTCCCTAGCCCTGCTGGTCACGCTGTTCCTAATACAAGCCAGGATGCCGTTGGCCTTCTTGGCCACCTGAGCACACTGCTGGCTCATATTCAGCCGACTATCCACCATCACTCCCAGGTCCTTCTCTGCCTGGCAGCTTTCCAACCATTCCTCTCCCAGCCTGTAGCTCTGCTTGGGGTTATTGCGCCCCAGGTGCAGGACCCGGCACTTGGCCTTGTTGAACTTCATGCAGTTGACCTCAGCCCATCGGTCCAGCCTATCCAGATCCTCCTGCAGAGCTTTCCTACCCTCAAGCAGATCGACACACGCACCTAAGTTGGTGTCATCTGCAAACTTACTGAGGGTGCACTCGATGCCCTCGTCCAGATCATCGATGAAGATATTAAAGAGGACCGGCCCCAGCACCGAGCCCTGGGGGACGCCACTAGTGACTGGCCTCCAACTGGACTTGGCTCCATTCACCACGACTCTTTGGGCCCGGCTATCTAACCCAACGAAGCGTGCGCCAGTCCAAGCCAAGAGCAGCCAGTTTCTTGAGGAGAATGCTGTGGGAGACGGTGTCAAAAGCCTTGCTGAAGTCAAGGTAGACCACATCCACAGCCTTTCCCTCATCCACCCAGCGCGTCACTTTGTCATAGAAGGAGATCAGGTTCGTCAGGCATGACCTGCCTTTCATAAAGCCATGCTGACTGGGCCTGATCGCCTGCTTCCCCTTCAAGTGCTGCATGATGACTCTCAGGAGGATCTGCTCCATGAGCTTCCCTGGCACTGAGGTCAAACTGACAGGCCTGTAGTTTCCTGGGTCTGCCCTCCGGCCCTTCTTGTAGATGGGCGTCACGTTTGCTAGCCGCCAGTCGATTGGGACCTCCCCCGATAGCCAGGACTGTTGATAAATGATGGACAGTGGCTTGGCCAGCTCCTCTGCCAGTTCCCTCAGTACCCTTGGGTGGATCCCATCTGGCCCCATCGACTTGTGCACATCTAAGTGCCGTAGTAGGTCACCAACCAGTTCTTCATGGATAATGAGGGCCACATCCTGCTCCCCATCCCCTTCCACCAGCTCAGGGTACTGGGTATCCAGAGAACATCTGGTATTGCCGCTAAAGACTGAGGCAAAGAAGGCATTGAGCACCTCCGCCTTTTCCTCATCTCATGTAACTAAGTTTCCCCCCGCATCCAGTAAAGGATGGAGATTCTCCTTAGTCCTCCTTTTTGTGTTGATGTATTTATAGAAACGTTTTTTGTTATCTTTAACGGCAGTAGCCAGATTGAGCTCCAGATGAGCTTTGGCCTTCCTAATTTTGTCCCTGCACAGCCTCGCTACTTCTTTAAAGTCCTCCTTAGTGGCCTGCCCACTTTTCCAAAGCTTATAAACCCTCTTTTTCCTCCTAAGATCAAGCCACAATTCTCTGTTGAGCCAGGCCGGTCTTCTTCCCCGCCAGCTCGTCTTTGGGCACGTGGGAACAGACCGTTCCTGCGCCATTAAGACTTCCCTCTTGAAGAGCGCCCAGCCTTCCTGGACCCCTCTGCCCTTCAGAACCGCCTCCCAAGGGACTCCACCAACCAGTGTCCTGAGCAGCTCAAAGTCAGCCCTCCGAAAGTCCAATACAGCGGTTTTACTGGTCCCCTTCCTGGCCTCGCCAAGAATAGTGAACTCCACCATTGCGTGGTCACTCTGCCCTAGACAGCTCCCGACGATCACGTCCTCCACCAGTCCTTCTCTGTTTGTGAAGAGAAGGTCTAGCGGGGCACCTCCCCTGGTAGGCTCACTAACCAGCTGCGTCAGGAAGCTATCTTCCACGCTCTCCAGAAACCTCCTAGACTGCTTTCTCAGGGCTGTGTTGTGCTTCCAGGATATGTCAGGGAAGTTGAAGTCCCCCACGAGTACAAGAGCTGATGATTTTGCAACCTCTGTCAGCTGCCTGTAGAATTCCTCATCCGTCTCCTCATCCTGGTTCGGCGGTCTATAGCAGACCCCGACCAGGACACTAGCCTTGTTGTCCCTGCCGATCCTAACCCAAAGGGACTCGACCTTGTCATTCCCAACCTCGAGTTCTACAACCTCGAAAGACTCTCTAATATAGAGAGCCACACCACCACCCCTTCTATGCTGCCTGTCCCTTCTATAGAGTTTATAGCCAGGCATTGCAGCACTCCAGTCATGAGAGTGGTCCCACCACGTCTCCGTGATGGCAACCAAGTCGTAGCCTGCCTGCCGCACGATGGCTTCCAGCTCCTCCTGTTTGTTACCCATGCTGCGTGCATTGGTGTAGATGCACTTCAGCTGGGCCATTGCCTTATCCTCCGGCCTTGCCATTGTTCCCCCTGGCACAGCCCCAACAATCCTAGCCTCAGCCCCATCCCCCTTCCTACCTAGTTTAAAGCCCTCTCAATGAGCCCTGCCAGTTCCTGGCCCAGGATCCTTTTTCCCCTAAAAGATAGGGACCCGTCTGCGGCCATCAGGCCAGGTGCTGAGTAAAGTGCCCCATGATCAAAAAACCCAAGATTTCTGCGTTGGCACCAGCCCCGGAGCCACGTGTTTAACAGGTGGGCTTTCCGTGTCCTCTCTGAACTCCTCCCTGCCACCATAGGGATGGACGAAAACACCACCTGCACTCCCGCTCCATCCACTAACCGACCCAGCCCCCTAAAGTCCCTTTTGATAGCCTTGAGGCTTCTCTCTTCGATGTTATCACTGCCCGCCTGGACTATCAATGCAGAATTGATTCAGCTGCTGCTAGAAAATCACTTGGATACAATGCAGAGTGGGTAGGCAGGTGAGTATGTATCCTTGCTGCAGAGGTTCCGTAACAGTATGGAGTAAAATCCCTTTCTCCTGTGCTCTTCAGGGAAAATTCTGGTAAAGACAGTTTGAAGGTAGGGCTTGTCCACTCCTTTCAAAGATCTGTTTTTCAGAATCAGATTCTGTTTTGTCTTGGTTGATAGCACATATTCTCCCCAGAGACATATAAACATACAGATTCTTGTGGCAGAACTTCCTTGAGGAGTAGGTAGTGTACAAACTGCAGCAGATCTAACAATAAAGGCTTGTAGGAGAGCAATTGCATCTCTTGATCTGGGTTAACTCACTGCCCAAAGCATTATTTTTATTATTTTTTTTTAAAGCCTGGGCTAGCTCCAAGTCCTGTGTCCCACAAGCTTTGAGGCTTGCCTCTATCTTACCTTAGCTTCCTTTATGTAAAATGTGAATCTGTCAGAATTCAGCTACCACATCTGCTGACTCGTTAGCAGTTCTCAATTCTTCCTTCTGCAGTGTTCCTGTGGTTCACAGCTTCTCTACATCCTCCTCTGAACTCTTTGCCAGCCTGAGAGGCACCCAACATTTCATAAGCTGTTGCAGGAGTTCTCTTGTTTCTGTGCTGTAAAACTTCAGCTTTTCTGCTTTCTGACAGTTTGCCCTTGCTCTGATTCCTGCCTTCTCTGAGTATGTGTCAGCCTGCCAAAGATGGTTTGCCAAGAAAGACTACACATCTGCTTGTGCATCCTGGCTAGGTCAGCAGCGAGAAGACTGATTTACATTATTTGTCTTTGGAGATTCTACCTTTCCTTCACAAGCATCCAATATCATCAAATAAACCAGTGAAATAATGTCTAAATGGGCTGTTTTGACGTCTGTGCTTGAACTTGTGGCATCTTCTAATTTCCTCCTGAGCTGTGTTAAGATCACACTAACAAAGTCTAAGGTGCTTTCCATTTTTCTATTTATTTTTTTTTTAACTCTAAATGGTTACAAAAAATACAATTGGATTTTCACAAGTTAAAATTTGACCTTTTGTTAGGATTAAGACTTAATGCTATAGTCAGGAGCAAGCTTCAGTGTTGGGAATGGAAGACTTTGCCCAAGCAGAGTATAATTTCATCCAACAGAGACAGACCAGGTCCTATCTCTGTGAACCTACCACCCTTTGCCTTAGTAAAGACATTTCAGACTCAGTGGCATCTTTATGTGGAGCATATATCAGCTGAATAAGAGGCAGCTGAGGTTTGTATGGCAATAAGTGTTAGAATTCATTGCCAGGGGTAGGAAAATGAGCACAATAAATTATAAAGCCAAATAAAATTGTCAGGATGCATTTTTGAAAACTCAATGATTTTTCAAAAAGATTTTCTGTACCTTTCAGAATGATTAGATGTGACCAAACAACTGGCAGAAAATGAAAGTGCTAATTGTGAGTGTCTGAGCAGCTACACAAATGAACAATAAATATATATTCACTGAATAGGAAAGAGATGCAAAGACTGTCCTGATGAGAATCAAATCTCACTGCAAGGTACAAAACTACAGGGTAAGGAGCACATTCCAAGAATTATAGGAAAAAGTTTGCTTAAACACTATGGTCCCATATTTTACAAGTTTTATTTTGATTGCTTACTGCTTTTTTAAACAGTATTTTGGGTTATGGAAACATGATCACTGTGTAGATGGAACTTTTACAGGCTGTCATATCTCCAGTTTTGTTTTGAGTGATCCCATTCAGTCAGAAGATGCACAGCACTGCTGTCAACTTATTCGTCTTGCATCTGTGCTCGTATAGCTTCTCAGCAAGGCTGGTAGCCCTAATTCTAGATATTTTCAGCCCCAGAGGCCAACAAGATGAAATAAGCAGGGAATGTCCAAGAAATTGTTGCCTGGACATACACACACAAAAAAATGCTGGTTCAAAGGATACGTTCCCTGCTTCCCATATACTGTCTGTGTTGCAGGATTGGGTTGCTTCTGATGAAGTGTATGGCATGGCTTTGCATGGAGTAGTGTCACAGGATTTAACTTGAACTGATTGCACACCGTTTTTTTAGCGTGGAAGTTAATACGATACACTGCAAAGATTCTTGCCTTTAAGTTTTGTAAATTAACGACTACTATGCCTTAATTCACCTAATACTCAGTATGTGGACTATTAATAGCAATGAGATGAATGACATCTTTTGGAATATGGCTCTAGGATAGCAAAAAACAACATGTAACATTGCTTAGGAATTATTTACCACTGAGCTATCACAGAGGGAATATAAATCAACTTCTAACTAATGAGGATTTTGACATTCTTTTCCTGTGGGGGTTCCTAACTGCCTACCAAACTTTTTTGTTCCATCATATGAAGCAGTTACTGATTCCTGAATATGTGGTACTCAATCATGTGGCCTTGTTGTGTCTATGCTCATTGTCCTGCCCATCATATGCCCATATTTGATAGATCCCTCACCAAACACTTTTCAGAGGTAGAAACAAGTTAACAACCGAACTACTTATATGGGATAACATTGATTTGAGTAAATTTTTGTGGCAAAATTTTGGGCTGCATCCTCTCCTTTGGATAAAAGATTTCTGCTAGCAAGGTGGCTTAAGCCTTAAAGATGGCTTTAAGGAAGAAAGCATATAAATAGTTGAAACTGGTAGAATACACTGTGTATGGAAGTGCAAGACATATTTATTATATACATATATATATAAGACCTATGCTTAAGGTGTTTATTCTTGAGCCTACAGAGAGGTGCTCTTATAGCTCATGGATGAATGTATTTCATTGTTGGTTGATAGCCATAAATAAGAATTAAAATAGTCCCTTGTAAGGAAGACAAGGATCATGGCCAAATTCTTGTTATACAAACCAAACTTATCCTAGTTATTGCTAGGAACTTTTAAATAGGTTTCCTAGCTTCAGATACAGGTTCCCATTAACATCTTTTCTCATCAATAGATCACCTGAGAAATGCTTGGACCATAGAAGTGCCAAATCATCTTCTCAAGATTCTTGATTCACTTTTCACTGAAGGTGTTTCTGTCAATTACAGCAGAAGTCCAGAGCAGCTAGGCTCCTGGGAAACTCATTTAAATAACCCAAGTTTGTTGGAGTAAAATGGCCTCAGGAAAAGGGATCCAAAAACTTCAAATGCACCAGGCTCTGTTGTAATTTAGTTAACGGGCTTTCAAATTAGTCAGAGAATGTGATCAAAGCATCACATTAAGGCACTATTAAGAGGAATACACTTTGATCATGACTAATGAGGTACAAAAACAGCAGGAAAAAAAAAGACTAAACTTCAATGAAATAAAAATATAATTAAAACTAAGAATTAATCTGCCTGCATATCCTCTTATTGACAGGGAAGAGGATAATATTAGTGTATATTTATACAGATGCTACTACCTAATTTTCTAACCAGGTCTGTACGTATAAGCTGGGGATACTTTTTCTGTAAGTAAAAAAAAAAAAATCCATCTAAAGTAAAAATGATGGGTTACCAATGGATGGCTTAAACATATTTTTTTCCAAACCATTTCAGGACCCAAGTGTCAAATCTAAATTCCTGTTTTTTGGAAAAAAAATGGTGAGGCTTCAGTGATTCAAGCAAGAACTAAACACTGGCAGAATATTTTAGCCATTGATTAAGCTTTGTATCTAGCTGTGAGAGACAAAATGAATGCCCTTTCTATTGACAGAAAAACAGAAGCACATGGATTAAATGGATTTTCTAGTAAGAGTAATAACACTCTAAATTTTTAGGTCTATGATTCATTTGCCAGATAAAACAGTGTCTCTGTGATAATCTCTTTAATAAGAAATCTGGTATTGGTGTGTTTTGGCCTGCAAAGGAGTATAGCCTTCAATGGATATGAAGGATGAGGCAGCTTCTTTGTGCTCTGAAGAACTAACGATAAGTAAGTGTGATAATAAAGCTAGATTTAAAGGGAATTAAAAAACTATTCATTTATCACCATTTATCTTCATATTTTATTGATCTGAAAAAGTCTGTGCTACCAAAAAGACAAATACCTTATAAATGGTACTGAATCAACAGTTCCAAAGTGCCTTCACAACTGTTGGTAGCATGAAAAGTAATAAATGTAATACAAGTAATACTCAATTTCTTAGAATAAGAAAGTGCAGCAGAACTTAACTGTCAGCAGCTGGTTGTGACATGCATTATTCTAAGCAGTGTAACAAGCTTTACACTTTCCCTTTCCCTACCATCAACTACATTTAGTTGCAGCAATTACGTACAAATTATATAGCATATATGATAATTGCATAGCATGTTAATACTATGTGATTAAAATAAACTTACATAATTAAGCTATTACACATGTATTATATATACTAGTATAATTATATACTATATAATCTATTATATATGTTATTATATATTAATTTAAAATGTCATTATAGCATGCATTATGTAAGTCAGATTCACTAATATTTATGTCACCTTTTGATAATATGCATGTGTTAATCTAAATGATGATGCAGAGTCTATTACCTGAATCTGATACAGTATTTTACTGACCATATCTCTATTGAATTAGAATATCCATATTTTTAAATTCAAAGATCTAGAGGGAACAAACCTGCCCCTTTCACCTTGTAAACATTAAAGCTGTGGAAAATATGCAAATTTTTTGAGTTTGTTGTGTAGTTAGAATTTGATCTGTATTTATCTTTTGAGACTGTCATCTATGGCATTTTGTTTTTCTGTTTTCTCATTGGTGAATTATGGACTGTACTGTGAAATAAAAGTAAACAAAACCAAAAAATGCTTTTCAGCTTGATAAATAGAAATGCTTTTAAAGTGTGATTCAGAACTACTCTGTGGAATTTATTGCCAGAATGTCACTGATCCTAAAAGTTTATCAAGGATGTGGGGTTGGACAAGATGACCTCCAGAGGTCCCTTCTGACCTCAACTATTCTGTAATTCTGCAATTAAAATAGGTAACAGTTTAAATAGGGTAAAAAGAAGTATAGTCATAAATTCATAGGAATTTGGAAAAAGTAAAATAAAATACCAGAGTGGAAAAATCTCACCTGCATTATACTGATTTCCACAAAATTAGAAAGAGAGATTCCAAAGGGAAGTTTTGATTTTGGTTGGTTTTTTTGTTTGTTTGTTTTGTTTTTTTCTTAAGCTTGCACTTCTATTTTCTGGTCCCAAAGAGCTTACAATCCCCACTTTAATACATATTCTAAAAGGTATTAAGATTATAGTTAGGTTTTATAGGAATTTACAGGACATAGACTCAAGCTTCAGTGGACAATTTACTTATGCAGTGTCACTGGATTAAGTATTAGATTATTTTAGCCATGAATTTATTTTCAATTATCTAGTTTTAATTTCCTATATTTCTAACTGTTGGACTGTTAAAATAATAAATATGATAGTGTTCTTCCACTTCTCAATATGAAATAAAGCTTACAGATTTTTGATCCAGAAATTTAATTTCAGCATAGTAAAACCTCCATATTTATACTATATATTTATTCATTCTACCTGTATGCTATCTCAATCAAAGAAATGCCTTACTGTCAGAAATCATAGGTCATCAAATGTAAAATGAGAACATGCTTCTAGATATAAAGTGACTTAACATTCCAGAATTGGTAAAGTAGGTAATTTAAAATGCAAAATCGAGTGAATTATAATTATGATACAAATTCTAGATCATTCAAAGACAGTTTCTTTGCTACACATCTTCAGGCTAGTATGCAAATTATGTGAATACTGAAAATGAAGTGGAATATCAGTAAAGAAAGAGCAGTGAGTCAGACCTCAACTATCCAAAGGTTTTGATTATATATTATGTAAATGTATTTACAAGCATATTCTTGTGATCTTAATTCTCCATCAGCATACAGAGACATTTCAGAAAGAAAAAGAACACAAGTCTGAATATTTTTCTTTACCTAACATTCCTGCAAGAGAATAAAACATCACTTCCTAAATAAGACTCTTATTATACATAAGAAGATGCAAATATTCAATTATAGGCTGCAATCAATATTTTTAAATTATGTCATACAAAAGAACAATTAATGTTAAGTACATTTTTATCTATATCTGTATGCCTCTAGCATACATTCTTCTCTAAGTCCAAGAAAAATTAATACATGTAGTTTCTTTCAAAGGCAGCAGCCATTGGGAAAGCATGAGTGATGCTGATGGGCAAACAAATGAGTCCTGGATCACTACCTGTTCTGTGGACCTGAGCAATGTGTTAGTCTGATATAAACACTTAAAAATTAATACCTGGAAAATTTAAGACCGCTACATTGTAAGCTACTCTATGCTGTGATTAAATATTGATGTTCTGGTATACATGGGTCTTATGGAGTAAACTGGAGCGCTGAGTGTTATTTGTTATACCAAGCACATGACAGTTTTCAAGTTAGGAAAAGTATTGGCTGGGAGATACTTTATTAAGCCCAATTTCATTGCCATATTTAAGCACAAAAGAAGGTAAGAGCAATCTAACTGTCAGATGATCATTGAAGATTTGATAGTTGGACTGCTACTGTAAGTAACTCTATGGAATCATTAACATGCTTCTACGTATTAAGGATTAAAAGAGGCACAGCAAATCTTCTGCTTCCCTGTTCTCTTGCATCTAAAAAAGAAAGGGTGATATACCAGGCCTGTGATGCTTTCTGACTTTCATTAACAGTCTTCAGGTTGGAGGCTGGTTCTATCCTTACATTTGTATGCACTCTCTTTAAAGAGTCTGTACCTGTATGTACTATTATTCTCAATTTTAACCAGAGACTGGAAACTTGCTGAAGTCTGTTAGACAAAGAATTCCCTCTGCTTTTCATTTACCTCTTAATTCCTTCTGTATTATAGAAGTACTATTAGGTTCTCTTCATTTCCTGATTCTCCCCTTGGCTACTCATAGGTAATGAGCTGTTCTCATCCTTAATATGGGCCCTAGCAGCTTTTATAAATCTAAAATGTAGGCCTTTAGTCCTTTAGTCCTGGAAAGGTCTCTGTGTTAAGCTTCTTTAATAACCAAATGGGAAAAAAAATAATGAAATATTGGGCATTTTGGTAAAGCAAAAAATAAAACATAAAAATTACAAAATTACTGAATTAATTGAATAAAGCATAAGCTTGTTCGTATGCCAAATCATCAACCAATTCCCGACTATTTATTAAAGTCTGTTGCATAACAGATTAAAAAAAAAAAAAAAGAAAATTAAATTTGTTTGCAATGCTAACCAATATCTAATAACTTTTGTTGGCCTTTCACAACATGGCACAAAATGCATTCTTCAATATTGGAAAATACATAAATTGCTGTGGTAGTTTCACCCTGATGGACAGCTAAACTCCACAGCCCCTCTCTCACTCCCCCTCCTCAAAGAGAAGAGAGGTGGGGGAGAAAGTATAATGGGAAAGACAAAGGCTTATGGGTTGAGAGAAGGATAATTTAATTAAATGAAAAAGAAAGAGGAAAAAATAACCAGAAAAGGCTGTGCAGAAGGAAAGATAGAGAGAAAATTATTCTCTACTTCTAATGCACGAGTGATTCTCAGCCACATCCCTAAAGCAGAGTCTCAATACTTGTAGTGGCTGTCTGGGAGGACAGACATCTTCATAATGAGAGCCCCCCACTCCTTTCCCTTTCCCACCTTTTATTGCTGAGTGTGACACCATGTGGTATAGAATATTCCTTAGGTTAGCTGCCCTGGTGATGTTACCTCCCCATCTCTTTCCCACCCCCAGCCTACTGTTTTCTGGGGGAGTTGGAGAGAGTCTTGGTGCCGGCACTGCTCAGCAATAGACAAAACACTGGTGTGATACCAGTGCTATCCTAGCTACAAATGCAGAGCTTGCCATGCAGAGCTATGGGCCGCTGTGGGGAAAGTTAACTCCATTGCAGTCAGACCCAGTACATGACTGACAGATGGTGGCTGTGTGATGTATTTTGGAACAAATGCAGATGACAGACTGCAGGTGGGTAGTCGTATAGTTGGCCAATCTTATTGTTCTGTCCACGTATGAATAGCACAGTGCATAAGGTAATTTTGTTTGTTTGTTTCCTATTATTTAAAATAAAAAATAAATACTCTATAAGTATATAAATTATAAAAAGGACCACTTTCTCAGATGGTGCAAAATGCTTTCACTCAACTGGGGCAGGGCGGGCGGTGAGAGGGAAGCCGGAACACGGCGGGGCCGGAGCAGGAGCAGGCTTGCCGGCCGGCGGGGATGGAGTTCAGCAGCAGGGCTCCGCAGCGGCACACACGGCTGGCTGGGGACCGGCGGGACCCGTACCCACACAGCCTGCAGTTCTACCAGGAGCCCCCCACCGAGAGCATCTCCCTTGCCGAGTTTGAGAGCTTCGCCGTCGACCGCCTGAGGCTGCTTAAAGTAGTCGAAAACCTTGGTGTGAGCCATGTAAGAAGTAGCGATTTGTACAAAATGAAGCTGGAGGCTGAGTTCCGCAGACTGAAGTTTCCCTACAGGGCTTTGGCTGAGGATGATTATGATGCAAGAAGAAAGGACCATATCTCTCATTTCATACTACGCCTTGCTTATTGTAAGTCCGAGGAACTCAGGTATTGGTTTCTTCAACAAGAAATGGATCTCTTTCGATACCGCTTCAATGAACTGACCGAAAGTTTAAGGCAGAAATTCCTGGAGCATGTTAACTTACAATTTGAAGCTATTAGTGAAGACCTGAAAAATGAATTGGCAAATGAACTGTCTACATCAACCCCTGGCTTCACTATAACTAAAGTAAAAGAACAAATGTTCTATAAGGTTGGACTTTCAGATGCTGTTGATCTATTCAGAGCCAGAAGAGTGTTTATTAAAGATATTCTCCTCAAGAAACTGGCTGCTCTTGGCTTGGACTGGCGCACGCTTCGTTGGGTTAGAAACTGGCTGGATAGCCGGGCCCAAAGAGTCGTGGTGAATGGAGTCAAGTCCAGTTGGAGGCCAGTCACTAGTGGCGTCCCCCAGGGCTTGGTGCTGGGGCCGGTCCTCTTTAATATCTTCATCGATGATCTGGACGAGGGCATCGAGTGCACCCTCAGTAAGTTTGCAGATGACACCAAGTTAGGTGCGTGTGTCGATCTGCTTGAGGGTAGGAAGGCTCTGCAGGAGGATCTGGATAGGCTGGACCGATGGGCTGAGGTCAACTGCATGAAGTTCAACAAGGCCAAGTGCCGGGTCCTGCACCTGGGGCGCAATAACCCCAAGCAGAGCTACAGGCTGGGAGATGAGTGGTTGGAGAGCTGCCAGGCAGAGAAGGACCTGGGAGTGATGGTGGATAGTCGGCTGAATATGAGCCAGCAGTGTGCTCAGGTGGCCAAGAAGGCCAACGGCATCCTGGCTTGTATCAGAAACAGTGTGGCCAGCAGGGCTAGGGAGGTGATCGTCCCCCTGTACTCAGCTCTGGTGAGGCCGCACCTCGAGTACTGTGTTCAGTTTTGGGCCCCTCGCTACAAGAAGGACATGGAGGTGCTTGAGCGGGTGCAGAGAAGGGCGACGAAGCTGGTGAGGGGCCTGGAGAACAAGTCCTACGAGGAGCGGCTGAGGGAGCTGGGCTTGTTCAGCCTGGAGAAGAGGAGGCTCAGGGGCGACCTTATTGCTCTCTACAGATACCTTAAAGGAGGCTGTAGAGAGGTGGGGGTTGGTCTGTTCTCCCATGTGCCTGGTGACAGGACGAGGGGGAATGGGCTTAAGTTGCACCAGGGGAGTTTTAGGTTAGATGTTAGGAAGAACTTCATTACTGAGAGGGTTGTGAGGCATTGGAACAGGCTGCTCAGGGAAGTGGTGGAGTCACCATCCCTGGAAGTCTTCAAAAGACGTTTAGATGTAGAGCTTAGGGAAATGGTTTAGTGGGGACTGCTAGCGTTAGGTCAGAGGTTGGACTCGATGATCTTGAGGTCTCTTCCAACCTAGAAATTCTGTGATTCTGTGATTCTGTGAACTGATCAAGCATGGAACAAAAAAATTATTTAGATCAACCGAGGATGTGACCACCATGATACATCTTAGGAGTCACAGAAAGATGCAAGGAAACACCATGGCAATTCATAAAGGTTAAGCATTTTTCTCTTCTCCGTCTTCATTACAGAATGAAAAAACTTTAGTATGGTGTTCTATTGGTTTTATAGAGCGGCTAGCAAAACAGTGTCTCAGGTTTTGAATACAGTCTGCAATATACTCTCAAAACAAATAATCTTTAACTTATTGCAAGGACAACAGCAGGCCATAAGAAAGGTAAAAATGTGTTGTACAGCTTTTAAGGCTTTTCTGAAAACAAAAATAAAATGGACATAGAGTAAAAGTGTTTTTTCATAACAAGTATGAAAAGAATCATATCATAGAATCATAGAATGGCCTGGGTTAAAAAGGACCTTAAAGATCATCTAGTTTCAACCCCCACTGCTCTGGGCAGGGTTGCCGACCACTAGAGCAGGCTGCCCAGAGCCGCACCATCCTGGCCTTGAATGCCTCCATGGATGAGGCATCCACAACCTCTCTGGACAACCTGTTCCAGTGCCTCACCACCCTCTGAGTGAAAAACTTCCTCCTAAATCTCCCGTCTTAGTTTAAAACCATTCCCCCTTGTCCTATCACTATTAACACATATAAACAGGCATTTCCCCTCCTGCATATACACTGTCTTCAAATACTAGATGGCCGCAATGAGATCTCCCTGTAGCTTTCTCTTCTCCAAGCTAATTCCCTCAACCTTTCTTCACAGGAGAGGTGCTCCAGCCCTCTGATCATCTTAGTGGCCCTCCTCTGGACCTGTTCCAAGAACTCCACATCCTTCTTGTGCTAGGGGCCCCAGGCCTGCACACGGGACTCCAGGTGGGGTCTCACAAGAGCAGAGCAGAGGGGGACAATCACCTCCCTCTCCCTGCTGGCCATCCCTTTTTTAATGCAGCCCAGGACATAGTTAGCCTTGCAGGCTGCAAGCATGCACTGCCGGCTCATGTCCAGCTTCTCGTCCATCAGGACTCCCGAGTCCTTCTCCACAGGGCTGCTCTCAAGTTCTTTGCCCAGTCTATATAAATACCTGGTATTGCCCCAGCCCAAGTGCAACACCTTGCACTTGGCCTTGTTGAACCTCATTAGGGCCAACTTCTCCAGCCTGTCCAGGTACCTCTGGATGGCATCCCTTCTCTCTATTGTATCGATTGCACCACTCAGCTTGGTGTCATCTGCAAACTTGCTGAGGGTGCAGTCAATTCCGTCATCTTTGTCATTGATAAAGATGCTGAAGAGCACCAGTCCCAAGACTGACTCCTGAGGGGCACCACTTGTGACCAGCCTCCACCCAGACATAGAACTGCTGGGCACAACCCTTTGGCTGCAACTAGCTGACCAATTCTTTATCCACCTAACAGTCCATCCTTCAAATCCATACCTCTCCAATTCAGAGAGAAAAATGTGGAGAAAGACCCTATCAAAGCCTTTTAAAAGCCTATTCATTAAATCCTAAAGTTAGGTAAACTTTGTTAATGAGATCCTTCAAATGGAATGATTATAAGCACTGAATGTCAGAACCTACACATAGAAGTACTGTCTACTACACTTCCTAGATAGACCTTTTTAAGGAAGCTATGAGAAAAACCTTTTTCTCCTTCATGAAAAGTACAGCTAAAAAAATAGCTCTGATAATTCTATTGCTCAGAACACTCAAAGGGCTGTCCCTGAGAGAAATCATATTTTGGAACTTTTCCGTTTTGTGAAAGGTCAAATATATATCATGCAAGACTCCATGTTCATGTATCTTATAAAATAACAGTAAAATGTTAGAAGCCCATTTAAGACATCTTCTTGTACTTGAGAGAGAGCTTTAAACCATGTTAAGCAATTCATGTGTTTTGCAGTGACTCTTCAGCAACAATAAATTTTAATCATTATGAAATTAAATCAACTCAGTATAACAGGCTGGAGAAAAGAGCTGACAGGAACATTGTGCAGTTCAACAAAAGCAAATGCTGAGACCTGTAACTGGAGAGGAGAAATCTCATGTACTAGCAGATGCTGGAAGACAGATGGCTGGAAGTGATGTTTTCAGAAAAGGTATTGGGGATCATGGTAGGCATCGTCCCTGGGGTTGTTCAAGGAAAGTTTGAACATGGTGCTTAGGGACATGGTTTAGTGGGTGGCATTGGCAGTAAGGGGATGGTTGGACCAGGTGATCTTAGAGGTCTTTTCCAACCTGAATGATTCTATGATTCTACGTTACACTGCTGAAAGGCTAAAGCCTTAGCTGGAAAACGTCATGTGGAACATGTGGAACAACATAGATAAGGCTGCAATTTGCAAGGTCCTGCAGTTTTGCCACCTAACCGCCCTGAGAAGGTCCTGGGGGTGTTGGTTGATGAGAAACTTAATATGAGCTGGCAATGTGTGTTTGGAGCCCATAAAGCCAACCATATTCTGGGCTGCATGGCCAACAGGGTGAGGGAAGTGATTTTTTCCCTCCACCCCTCTTCCCCTTTTTGCTCTTTTGAGACCCCACCTGGAGTGCTGTGTTCAGGTCTGGGGCCCCCTGCACAAGAAGGACAATGAAGTATTAAAACAAGTCCAGAGGAGGGCCATGAAGATGATCAGAGGGCTGGAGCACCTCTGTGAAGACAGGCTAAGTGACTTGGGGTTGTTCAGCCTGAAGAAGAGAAGGCTCTGGGGAGACCTTGAAGTGGCTTTCCAGTACCTAAAGGGGGCCTACAGGAAAGATGGGGAGGGACTCTTTGTCCGGGAGTGGAGTAATAGGACAAGGGATACTGGCTTTAAATAAAAGAGGGTAGGTTTAGATTTGATATACAGAATAAATTCTTTCCTATGATTGTGGTGAGCCACTGGACCAGGTTGGTCAGAGAAGCTGTGGATGCCCCATCCCTGGAAGTGTTCAAAGCAAGGCTGGATGGGGCTTTGAACAACCTGATCTGCCAGAAGGTGCCCTTGTCTATCACAGGGGGGATCGAATTAGATGATCTTTAAGGTCTCTTCCAATTCAAGCCATTCTGTGATAACTTCAGTGTGAATTGGGGAAAAGATGGCAGCTATTAAAACAAACTTTGTGAAGAGGTGCTCAAGAAATAGAAGGAAAAGTGTTGTTTGGGAGCTGCAAGCAGAAAATGGCAGCACAAGGAAATATGGTAACCAAGATACCATGTAAGAAAATGTGGCAGATTGATGAGAACAATGGGCTCGTAGGAACTTTGCAGAATGCAGAAGCCATAAAGCTGGTCATAACATCAGTGTCTTCCATGTTGACAAAGTGCTAAAAGTTCCTGACAGAAAGACAAAAGTCAGGAGAGGTATATCTTTTGTACTACTCAGAGCAGGGTAAGAATTGTGAACGTGGCTGAGCCTTTCTAAATCAGCACAGAAAATGCAGCAGGAAGAGAAGGGTAACAAACTTCCCTTTCGTTTAAGTTCATTTTGAAAAGCAGTGTGACAGAAAATTCTTAAAAGTAAAGGAGGAAGGAAGCTTTAAAAATTGTATTTAAGTCAGGAATTGGCAGGGGAAATGAGCTCTGAATTCATAAAGATACCTTTCATGTGTGCCAACTCATTTAACTAGAAAAAGAACTTGAGAGGTGTGTTTTGTAATTAACAGGCATGAGTTGGAATTGGCTGAGAACTGAAGGGAAACCCAAAAATAAGGTGCCAGCAGGAATTGGTCTTACTGTGCCAGGGGGGTACATTGAAAGGTGAATGTTATTGAACTTTCCCTCTGGTTAGCTGGTGTGTGAAATGAACTCTAAGATACAGAGGCCAAGTAAGGATGCAGCTGAGGGGGCTGAAAACCATCTGGCAAAGAATGAAGAAAGAATTTGTTTTATTTTATTTTATTTTATTTTATTTTATTTTATTTATTTATTTATTTGTTACAGAATATGGCCTGTTTCTGACTTCAGGAGGGATGTGCATAGTAGCTAGTTAGATTCTCTGTGGGTTGTGAGGTCTTAAGACTAGCTGTTCAGTTACTGTGCCCCACCTCACTACTGCAGTGAACTTGAGAGAGAGAAAACCAGGCAGTAAATGACTCGTGGGTGGTTGGAGGAGGAGGATGAAAATTACTAGATGCATTTTGCCTGCAATCTGTCTGGAACTCATCATATGCCATGAGGTTCTGAGGTATGCTACTTTCCGTATGGTGTTCTGAGAGGTGTGGTGCCCTACCAATGAAATAAATTGAAAAACACCCCCACCTTATGTCCTTTGTAGTTAACAATGTCTCCGTAGCATTGTCATAACCTGTAACACAATCTAAGATCAGTAAGTATTGACTACACTATTTACAGTGATAAAGATTAATGTCAACATTTTATCTTTTTTCTTTGATAATTCATTCCAGATAAAACTTGTGATTCACTTCCTTTCTGGTACAAATTGATCAAGGCTATCATGTAATAGGCTGAGTTCATCAAGTTCACTGTTTGCATAAAATAAATTGGCATGATTTCTTCCTTCCGTCAAATACAAAATGCCCAAGAAATATGGCTGAAAGCAATTACATTAATGGCAAAGTATATTTTAGAATTGCTTAGCTGTTCTAATTTTTGAAAATAATACAAGATTTAAAAAAAAAAAAAAGGTTTTAGAAGATGAAATAAATTTTGGCAAATATGTCTTTGACTTAAGACCTTTGACATAAGACCTTTGACTTAACCATCTGCAAAGACCCCAACACTGAAAGAAATTTTGTAATGCAGTAGCAAAGTACTATGAAAGATTCTTTCCATTGGAGATTTAATGAACGGGAACTTAGGCCTTAGGAAAAAGCAGGATGCATCTTGGTTTTGTATTGAGCTTAAATCTGAAATTTCCATGGCAGTTCTCTGGGATATGATATAGACAAGTGTGAGTGACTGTGGTGGTTTTACCCTGGTGGGCATCTGAACTCCACCACAACCACTCTCTCTCTCCCCCTTCTCAAAGGAAAAGGAGGAGAAGATATGATGGAAAAGGCTCAAGGGTTGCAATAAGAACAGAGATGTTTTGCCTATTACAATTATTGTCATGGGCAAAACAGACTCAGTGTAGGAAGATTAATATAATTTATTGCCTATCACTAGTAGACTAGAACAGCACAAAACTAAAAACTAACTAAAAATACCTTCCTCCATCCACCCTCCTCTATCTCCTCACCCTCAGTGGTGCAGGGAAACAGGGAATGGGGGATACAGTCAGACCATGACACTTCATCTCTGCTGCTCCTTCATGGTCACTTTCTGCCCCTGCTCCAGTGTGGGACTGCAGCTCTGGCCCGGGACCTGTTCCTGCGGGGGCTCTCCATGGGCCGCAGCCTCCTCCAGGCCACGTCCACCTGCTCCACTGGGGGCTCCTCCACGGGCTGCAGCGTGGAGATCTGCTCCATGTGGAACCCATGGGCTGCAGGGGGACAGCCTGCTCAACCAAGGGCCTCTCCACAGGCCGCAGGGGAACTTCTCCCCAAGTGCCTGGAGCACCTCCTGCCCTCCTTCTCCTCTGACCCTGGTCTGCAGGGCTGTTCCTCACTCCTCTCCCAGCTCCTGTTTTGCAGCAGTTGTATTCCCTTTCTTAAATCGGTTCTCACAGAGGCACAAACAACATCACTTATTGGCTTGGCTTTGGGCAGTGGCGGGTGCCTTTTGGAGCTGGCTGGAGCTCGCTCCTATCTAACATGGGGCAGCTGCTGGGCTCTGCTCAAAAAGGCCACCTCTGCAGTGCCCCTCCTACCAATACTTTGCCACCTAAAGCCAGTACAGTGACTTGCTACCTTTACAGATATGTGAGCTTAGTTTATTCTTGAGGTGTCTCTGTAGATGCAGTCATTGCTATACCTGTCTCAGTGAATTCGTGCTATATAAATATCAGTATTTACTGTAATAATTTATTTTGCCTCCAAACAGGATGTTTGTAGGAAAAGAAAAATGTTGAGGGGGCACTGAATGAGAAAACTGTTACCTGATAAAGTGCTTGCCTACAAGATGATAGTGCTAGAAAGAGGGAAGAAATGCCAGGGCTTTCCTGTCACATACACAGATAATGAGAGGGGAGAGAAGCTACCTGCAAAAGGACGGGTATGTAGAAACAGGAAAGATGAGACTGGAAGTAATTTATGAGCTCAGTGATGGGAAAGGGATGCACACCTGCAGAACAGTAAACTAAAATGTTTTAACTATAGCTGGTGGAAAATAAACTGAGTCTGGTCAGAAAGACTTAAGTATTTTTTTCCTATAGGGAAAAGCAACATCTTTTCAGTCAGGTATGCAAAGAAAACCAACAATCATATTTAACAACGTGTTTCTAAAAATGTTTCTGTTTGGGAACAGCTTTATAAATGGCAAAAGGTGTACTGCATTGTTTATGAGAGCTTGTTAATGACATGCTTCATGGAGGGTGGAAATAGGATATAGGATATAGGAGCAGGTGAGGAAGGTACTAAAGCTCACTTTTATGCTAAATTAAAAAAAAAATATATAAAAATCTGTATCTAAAAATAATGGCTTTTCATAGTCAAATCTCTAACAGAGATCTAATGGTAGCTATCCAGCTAGACGTTAAATGAAATAGCTAGCATTTCACTGAAATATGAAGGATGACCATTGGCATTTGAGAAGTGGCAATTATCCTGAGTTCTGCTGGTTAAAGCAACCATGAAGTGAACCTCTACTAAGGAGTTGAAGTTACCCATTTTATCTGGATACTTTTTTATCAAACTCTATACCTTACTTGTTTAGAGGTCTGCCCTTTTCCTCTTATACTCCCATATATCTAAAATTTTATTGGTATTCTTTACCTTGGAGTCACTAATGCTGTGAGTGAATAAACAGGGAGCATTTGGAATTTATTTATTTTGACCAAATGACTTGTATAACCTCCATGTTCATTGTTCAAATTTCAGCCCGCATTTAGATGCATGCTGTTCTGTAACTGCTAATCTGCAGACTCAGTCTGGGATATGGCAATCACACTGTTTTTTTTCCCCGCTCTTCTTGTTTATCAGCTAGCATAAATAGTCTGCAAGCCAAACTGATCTCATGAATATCTATGCCTGAGAATAACTTGAAAGATATATTGGAAAAGTGTTTCATCAACAAAATAGATCATTATAAGAGAACTTGCTTCCAACTTGCACTTTTTTTGACTATATTGGCTCCAATGGGAAAAGTGTTTGTTTAAAATGTCAAAGAAAAAAAATGACTACACAAAGGAAAGAGGTTTGTTGGCTACCAGAATACTACTTTATAAAGTTCCCTTCAAAATAAAGTTGAATACTAAGGAATGCAGGGAAGATTACATAGAACAGAAGGACTTGACACTTTAAAAGAAATACTCACTGGAGAACTTGTGAGAAAAGCTATTTGACAGACAATTTTTAAAAAGATGAACTAGTGCTTGCATATTAATGTGCAGCAGGTTAGAGTATTTTCTTTCCACTAGAAAACCAGTACCTGTGCAGTTGAGAGTGATACCAGCTGGTACAGCATTTTTATCTCAACTTACAAATGCATGCAATAAGCATTTAAGAGTTTAGCTAGCTAATGGCTCATTGAGTAATGTGAAAATGAATATACCTATAAGGTCATTAAAAAAAAATACTTTGAATATTACTTAATAGTGAGAGGAAAAATCATGTCTGGTTTTCAAGAAAAACTGTTTTGTTTTTGTTGTTTCATGTTAAGAAAAGTTCTATCATGTAGGCTAAATGTCTTGGGTAATCACTGCTGCTTCTGGTTCTGCAATTTGACTAAAGTTCACCACAGTTTTTCCAAAAGTCAGACATGCCTGTCCACTAAATCTTTGCAACTGAATTTCCCTGTTGGATCCAATAAACAAATGGTAACAATTAGATGATATGGATCATCAAAGGAAGCCATGATGCAAACCATTATAAGTGGTGGATATTCATTCTTTGTTAATCCAACTAAGTAGTAGCAATGGATGTTTGTCAATTACTGTAGTTAGGTTAGCATGACGTATGTGGTATTTCTACAGTTACTGAATATATCCAGATCGGGACACCTCCACTGTTATCAACAGCCTTTGGAAAGTATTACTTAAACACGTAGTAGTGAACAAGACTTGATGCTCTTGACAGTTATGTTGCTAATCAAGCATTAACTGAAGTCTGTGGAAAGATTTTGTTGACTTTATGAGGTTTTGAATCAGCCCTGAAATTGTGCATTCTGTCCTTTAGGGTGTTACTGATTTCTCAAACCAGCAGCCAAGCAAGGCATTTGAACTGCAGGCACCAACATGTCATGAATAGGCATATCTGAGATAAATTTCTCTGGCATCATACAACAAAACAGTTAGTCTGAAGGTCATCCTCTACTTTTCTTGCCACTCAGTTACCTTTATCCTGAAAACCTGAAAAATACCTGCCTTTTGTTATACTTTGTTGTTTAAAATGAAAACACCCTTCTGGCATAGCTAACATGCCCAAGTCCTTTCTGTGTTTTACTCCTCCCTGTTCATGAAGGTCCTTTCCTTAGATGCCTTGCTCAGGCTGTGGATTGATCATGAAATCTCAGTTCTAAACTTGACACTGATGCATGACCCTAGACACTGCAAAGCCTAATTACTTCTGAGAATTATCCCAAATGCCTTGTGCTGTGATCAAACAGGAATACTCTGTCAGTACTGTAATTGAGCAAAGGCCTCCTGAGTCTGAGTCTTAACTGCAAGAATTTTTCTGTTGATGCTGGGAACTTTCTGTCCTTGGACATATAACTGATGACTTTATGAAGTTTTTCACTTAATCAAAACCTATCTGTCATTGAAGTTTTTAATCATAAAGGTCAAAAGCTTTTCATATGCCTTACATCATTATTGCAAGCTTTAACAGTGAATGAATTATTGAGTATATGTAGCTTACAGAGTGAAATGTGCACCAGAAATAATATTTGACTTAATTCCTTGTATAATTCTGAATGTAGGTCCATTGTAGGAGGAGTGCAGAGGAGCCCTAAACACAAAAGCCTCTGGAGAGAGACAAATGAGACAGAGGGAGAGCAAAGAGACTAATGCCTTGAAATTATACTCTGCCTCCCTTATTTAAAAAGTTTACGTGTAACTACATGATGAGCTGTAGGTACACTATTAGGCTTCATCACATATCCAAAGTAGATGGCAAATACTTAAAATATTTCAAATTAGATATTAGGCACAGTTCTTCCCTTCTTGTGATGTTTGAATGTGTTGTCATGAGGTCTAGATTACAGTCTATGTATAATGAGGACATTTATATCATTCTCACGGTAATCTGATAGACAAAACATTCAGCATACAGCTATACAAGTGCATAATAAGATAGGTGAACAATGAGCTAATGGGTTGAACTCAAAGGTTTATAGCAAATAGGGTTACATCAGGCTGGCAGCCAGTCACTAGGGGGTGTCCACAGGGCTCCATTTTAAGGCCATTTCTATTCAGTGCTTTTTTTATAAATGGTCTGGATGCAGGATTTGAATTCATACTAGGTTTGCAGATCATACTAAATTGAGAGGAGCTGTTGACTCTTTTGAGGGTAGAGAGGCCTTGAAGAGAGATCTTGACAAAATAGAGGTTTGGGCCCCGAATGTATGAAATGTAACGTGCAAGTGCTGGATTCTGCACCTGGGATGGGGTAACCGTGGCTATGCATACAGACTGGGGGACAAGAGGATGGAGAGCAGCCCTGCAGAAAGGGATGTGGTGGGTTTGGTTAATGGCAAATTGAGTATGAATCAATATTGTGCCCTGGCAGCCAACAGGGCCAACTGTATCCTGGGGTGCATCAAGCACAGCATTGCCAGCCGGTTGAGGGAAGGGATTGTCCTGCTCTGCTCTGCGCTGGTGTGACCTCACCTTGAGTACTGTATGCAGTTTGGGGCACCACAGTATAAGAAGAATATAAAAACATTGGAGAATGTCCAAAAGAGGGCTACAACTACATGTTGAAGGGCACAGAATATGTATGAAGGGAAGATGTATGAGGAGCAACTGAGGTCCCCTGGTTTGCTCAGCCCAGAGCAGAGCAGAGCAGGCTGAGCGGAGGCCTCATGGCAGCCTGCAGCTCCCTCATGAGGGGAGCGGAGGGGCAGGCGCTGAGCTCTGCTCTCTGGGGACAGCGACAGGACCTGAGGGAATGGCATTGAGCTGGGACAGGAGAGGGTCAGGCTGGGTGTTAGGAAAAGGTTCTTCAACCAAAGGGTGGTTGGACACTGGGACAGGCTCCCCAGGGCAGCAGTCACAGCACTGAGCCTGGCAGAGGCCTGACTCTCAGACACAGGGTCTGATTTTTGGGTGGTCCTTTGTGGAGCCGGGAGTTGGACTCCATGATCCTTGTGGATCCCTTCCAACTCAGGATATTTTGTGATTATATGAACATTGGTCCATTTGATAAATCCAAAGTGCAATAATTTAATTCATCAATAGTTCTGTCTTTGTTTCTTACTGTGCTTCATATTTTTTTCCTTCTGTATTTATATCTGTCACATGTATGAAGACAAGAAGGTAACCTAACCTTCAGAAAATATGCTGAAGATGGGATATAATATATCACACACCTGAGATGTTATTTTTCATTGCTTTGTGCATCAACACATTTATTTTTAAGCCAGTAAATCACAAGTACAAATTTTCATGCAGTGATGCAAATTTTGAAGTAGACTTGGAGGAGGCTAAATGAATGGTTGAGTGTTAAGACAGAAGCTCTGTAAAGTGTCGGGAATGACAGATAACTTTTATGTTCTCCTGTTGTGTTTGGCTACCTTGATTTATTGGAGGAGTCTACATGTAGAGACTCACCTCATACAGCAAGCTGATTAGATGCATTATCCAGAGTTTCAGAGAAGCTTGATTCATTTTGGGAACATTGAGAAATGCTTCTCCATACCACCCACTCTAGTTCTGCTCACTACTACAAGTTTCTCTTCATGTACTCACACACTGTAGTTACTCAGAACAGTGTCTTTTCACTGTTAAAGAATTAAGAAAAACTACTTGTGAGACATGCCTCCAGGTTTCCAATTGGTTTTCTGAGGAGTGAACAGCACAGAGAATACTGTGGTACTTTAAAGAGAGCAGATGTTTGCTGATAGGATGGGAAATGCTGGTTAGCTAAACTACATCGGGTACTATAGCTGCAAAATGGAGTTTGAGTGAGACAGAACAGGTTGAAAGAGGTGCCAGCATGCCTTGGATGTGTCTCCAGTGCTGGCTGAAGTGTATCTGCTAACAGTCCTTTCAATGAAGAGCAAGTACAGCCTCCTTTCATGTAATAACCTAACAGATGGCAAATCAAAGACCTGTATGAAGGGGCAGATGGAGTGCTGCAGAGGAAAGGAGGGTCCAACAGCACAAGAGATGTGGGCATGAACTGGGAGAAACCAGACAAGCAGGCAGCTGTCTTTACTCTTAATGGAAATCCAGATTTCCACGTGCAGTAAAATAGCAAATTTGGTATAATCAACTGACTATGTGCTGGGAGATGTGATTTTTGCAGGCAGAAATGGAAGCTACTTTGGCAGATCTGATTGTTATGGAGAACTCTTCAACTCTTTGGGATAACTGTGTGCTCTGGGTTTTGTCTCCAAATGTTTTTAGCTCTGTAACGATTTTTATGCTACCATAGATGTCTAACTGCGTGGGGAGGAAGGGAGGAGATTGCACAGGGACAAGAGAAGGCAGGGATGTAGAAGTTTGCTGGGGTGTTATGTGCTTTTGATCAAGCAGAACATAACTTGGTCCTCTGGCAAGTTGTTCTGCAGAACTGCAGGTAAATACCAGATGGGTACTTACTTTTTTGGCTCACATCCTTTGTTTTGAAATGTGTTGAAACATTTTTCTGGGGAGGACATGGTGCCATCCAGAATTTGTCTCAGCCTTGCTTCATTGATTTGACTGGATATGTGCCTAGTTCAACATACTTCAGTTACCCATAGTGTTGCCTAACACAATTTGTAGGTTTGACACCTAATTCCTAATTCTTCTTTTTTAATTGATGAACAAGTAAATAAGAAAGAAAATTCAACTTTTCTGTGACCTGTAAGTCACAAAAACGTACGTTAAGCAAATTCTGTGTTAAATAAACTGGAAGATGGAGTGCTTCTTTTTGCTCTTGGCTCCATCATTTTTATTTTTTTTTAATTTTTTTTTGAAGAGTAATAAATACAGAAATCTGGAAAATTGATGAATGGCAATACTGACTAAGACTGAAAATGTCCCTTGGGGTTGTGGTTACCTGGGTTAATTTAGGAAATTCTGAACTTCCTGCTAACCTCATTACATAGATATTGACTTCACCATTTCTAGTGTGGCTTGCTCCAAATATTTTGATCAGGTATATAGTATCCCTCATATATATTAACACAGATACTCAACTTGTACATCCCTCTGATTATAAAAATCCTAGACTAACACATACAAAAAGATGTAGAAAAGGACATCCAAATTCAGTAATCTCATTTCTGATGTACAGTGTATTCCAGGCAAATAAAACAGCGAGGAAGGGGTGACTTCTGAGATAATGAAACATATGTGAAATGTATAGTAATATGAAGACCTTAACATTAGGTCTTTCCTAAAGTTGTAAAAATAAGTTTTTCTTTTGGCCTTCCCAACACTAGACAAGGTAAGTAAGGGAATTCTGTCCACCCTCATCCATCATGCATTTTTTGCTTATTTGCAGATCTATTGACATTTTTCACTTATTTGTAAATCACTTGCACTGTTTTCTGGGTGTGGAAATAAAAGAAAGGGAAGAGAATTTGTAGAAGAGAGGGAAGACAGGCACAGGAGTAAAAAACTTTGCAGGTTGCTTCTCAGTACTTTTTTGCTCATTTAAGCTTCCTTGGTATGGTTTGGTCTCCAGCACTCCTTTTTTTTTTTTCCATGCTTTAGAAGCCAAGTGCTTTTTATATAAAATATATATATATATATATATATATATATATATATATATATATATATATATGTGTGTGTGTGTGTGTGTGTGTGTATATATATATTTATATATTGCAACATTGAGAAAGGCCCATTGATATGAGAATAGACACTTGTATCTTATGAGTTTAATTATCTTAAAAAATAAAAATAAAAACAAATTAACTATAGTCTTTCATGACACACCTTGGAAACTGGCCGAGAGTAACAAATTGCTCCTTCTGATAAGTTATTGCTCTTTTAAGTAAAACAGTTTTAATTAACATAGAGTCACTGTGCCCCATGTCTCTCCTTTCTCAGGCTAGTGTCAGCATTTTTGTCAATACAACTTATGATAGTTAAATATATCGCAGTAGTAACCAAAATCATTCCTTCAACAGATTTCTCTCTGCACCAGAGCCTTCTTCTAGAGAGCTTGCAATAAAAACAGACAAGAAACAACAGACAACTGCTATGCAGTTGGGCAGAGGGTGGGCAGAAAAGATACACAACTTCAAGCCTCAAGGAGAAAAATTCAAAAAGTTGTAGTAACTTGTGATGCATGGAAGCTGAAATATAAACATGTTTTTGTTTCAGCTCATCTATGTTTTTGACAGAAACTTGCCTGCATGGTTTTAGGATGTGCTTCTGTGATCCTCAGCTTTTCTGCTTGTGAATTACAGGGATGAGAGATGGTTTCTCCAGTAAGAATCAGATGAGCGTAGGCTTTCTTTCTGTTCAGAAAGCTCCACAGAATGTTGATCTGGGAATGAAGATACAATGTGTATGCTTTGTAATTAAATAAGTTGTACCCAAGAAACACCAGATCCTTATCAGACTGATAGTTGATGAAAATAACCTGGTGAAGACTTAGCTATCTGTTAGCAATTAGGGGCTGAAAGGAACAAAGTCTGTCTTCATCTAGATTGTAAAAGTCTTACTAGCATAGACCAAAACTATATTATGAGGCAGAGATTACTTTAAATAGAGTTAATATATGTAATCTCAAATATTCAGGTGGGAGTTAGGATATTTAATATTGAGGTGTTTAAACCACAATAAAAACAAACAAACAAACAAAATCTTTAAAAAAAAAAAAAAAAAAGGCCCATTTTAAGAAGAACTTACTATAATCGAGGCCTACATCATTGTACCTTAAATAACTATCTCACAGAATAAGTTCTGAGTTGGCTTCATACTATGCATGAAATGAACAAATTTTTTGAGGACCAAATCTACAAAAATCAGCAGGGAAAGCAAAACAAATAAGCTCTGGATCAGGAGCTCTCTCTTTCTTTTTTTTCAATACTTTTCTTTTTTGTTTTTTTTTGCTGTGGACATGGAAGATTGAATAATGTTTGCCACATCCTTAGCGTTTTGTACTGTCCCTCGCTGTACAAAAGGACTCTTTTGTGACTTAGGTCATCTTGTGAAGGGAAGGAAGAGAGTCTTATGGGTTTTATTCCAGTATGTTAGATTCATATCTGTAGGATTCTGCAGGATGGGGTGTAAAATATGTGGGAAAACATCTAATCTATGTAGATCCTAACAAGACATACACATATCAGTACTGAGAAAGGTTTAGGAATTTTGGTTTTATGCTCAGTGCGGTAATACAGTGATTGCAAAAAGAGAAACTGCATTACCCACAGATTAATTGGTAGAAGTAGTAAGAGTTTCTTACATTATCTTCCAGGAACTACGTTTTTGGAACTATATTATCAAATATTGCCCCCACAGAAATGTTGAGAGAGATGTTCAGCAGCAAGCAGGATCATTAGTTATTTCTGCATGGCCTTTACCCATTTATAGGTTGTTTACTTTAGACAACATACTTTCCTGCTCTACTGTATTCTTGTGGCATATCCACCATAAATCGCAAATGGAGGAGTAGCGTAGCTTATGGTATCTTTAATAAACTTTAATGGCTAACAAAATATAATGTCATAAAACAATCTTATTGCTTTCCAACTGAAACTAATCTTCCCACCTGTGATCGCTAAATAGTATTTGGAATTCATAAAAATGATATAATATTTAATCAGGTTCCAGTACAGAAATCTCTTCACTCTCCTCTGAGACTTTTTAAAATTACAACGTGTGCTCTGTTAATCAAGGTCCTTGTTGCTCTGAACAGAAATCGTTTTCTTCCTAGTAATGGAATTCTGTGCCCATGTAATGCAGAAAGTGACAACATACACTAATCTTACTATATTGGTAGAGAGCATGTAACTTAATGCTTAACTGTCTGGAAGCTGAAATTTTCCCCCCAAAATTTACTGTGTTATTCAGGCTAGTGGAATTCCTGGGTGAATAAATGCAACTAAACCTGCAAATCAACTCTGTGAACTTCAAAGATTCTAAAAGATACCTCTAAACTATTCTGTCTTTCAGCCATGGTGCAACTGTCTTCTTTCATACTGAACTCACTATGTACAATTTAGAGCACCTCTGAAACTACAGGAACAGCAAATGACCTCTAAAAATGCTATGAAACAACAGTTTCAGAGTCTCCTAATTTGGACACTGTGCATTGCACAGTTTTTGTTTTGATATTCCAACAAATACATTAAGCAGGAAAGACGGACACATTTGCTAGGTACATGTAGGTTAGGACTGGCTGAAAATCATACAGACCCTAAAGATGTCATCACTTAATTACACTGGGTCACTCTCAGTGGGTCTTTATTTCTGTCCTAAATTTCTTCTGAATTTCTTTCCAAAATCTCCTTTTCAGTAGTTTAGTTACTTCACAATAAACTGAGGCAGATCTGTGTACACATAAGAAATGTTGTAGTTGCATCTCCTGGAAAAAAATAAAACAATATTAAAATAATAATAAAATTATGATGACAGTGAATAGACACTAGATTACCAGTTGCTGAAAGGACTGCATCGGCAATTGCATGACAAACTGTCTTGCTTCTGGTTGCAGCCACGGGGTGATAATCCAAGTGTGAGAAGTTTCCAGCAGTGTGATCACATCAGCATCACATGAATTGGAAACAGATGCCACTACAGCAGATGCTTGTAGTAAGCTGCAACATCTTTAGGACCTGTATCCTTATACACTATTTCCTTCCCCCACCTCCTCGGAATCCTCTGTCTGGCTAGCATCCCGTCAGATTTGTGTGCTACTTATTGTATACATACAGCTGGAGAAATGGTAATTAAGAGTAATGGGGAAAATACTGTTTTCAGTCTTTAGACAGAACAACCAATAGAATTGAAACCGGAATAGGAGGAACAATTACTGAAGAATGCTTTTCTAATTTTTCTTTTATTAGACCACATTATTAGTAATAACAGCTAGTCTGTTTTGCAGGAAAATATAACAGCAGCAGGAAATGGAAAGTGACCCTCTGAAACAAGGGTATAAGGTCCCCTTGTTGTCTGACAGCAAAATAGTGTGTTTCTCTTTAGTACAGGTGTTTTTAAATTTAAGAATCAAACCTCTGCTCCACCCTTTACATATTACTATTAACACCTACCTTTAAACATCACAGGCAAATACTGGTGACATTTCATGTATGAATAGGACCACCACATTTCAGAAGCTGATCATAAACAATGTCGTGTGTTCAGAGCTTGGATAAAAGTATGTCTCAACCAGCAGGAGAAAACTTTAATAAGTTTTGGAATTAAAACTGAAGCATACAATACAAATTCAGTGTTCTATTCATGAAAACATTACCACTTTATAGGTCTTCGGTCTTGTTCTCCATTTTCTCAATTTAGGCTCCAGGCAGTTCAGGATGTTCAATTTATACCAATTACATGTGATTGTCTTGTGTACTTTGTAAAGCTCGGGACAATCAGGGGATGTAATCATCTTTGTTTCTGAAGCAATGATGGGTTTCATTTCCAATGTGTTCATTATACAGCATGTACTTCAAAAGCTGGGTAAATCTAATGGCTTTTTTGTTTACGTCTGGCTTACAAGCTAGGATTCACCTTGTCTGCTAAAACTCCAGCTATAGATTCTGGGTAAGGTAAAAATCAAAGCAAAATAAACCTCTGACAGATTTGTCTTTAAAAAACAACAACAAAACCTAGCATAGATATAATCCAGTCAATAAAATACTCCATTTATTGGGGAGTGAATTGTATTCATGTAACAAAAACCCAACATGAACAAATCTATCAGAATGGGCTACACACCAGGCTAAAGTGGCTTCAGTGCCTTTTCCTCAATCAGTGTGTTCCTGTAGTAACCAACAAAGAGGCAAATATTCTTTACCTAAGACCTGCCTTTACTGGTAATAACTGTATTATAAACTGAGGCTTTGTATTTTTTTGTTCTTAATCTGCTCTTGACTGAAGTTTCCTAAAACTGCCTTTTTCTGCTCTGTGTTAGGAAAAAGCAAGCTTTTTTTTGAGCTGAATTAGAGAGATCATCCTGGTGTTTCTGATATCTGTGCCAGTCTTGTTCCCATACATGGTCTCAGCTACCCCAGCTCAGTCACATCCCTTGAACTATTTCCCTGTCTTCATACTCCCTGCCCACATGCACGCTTCTGCACGTTGTTAAAAAGGAAAAACAACCTCAACTTTGTTCTTTTCCTGTCAGAGGCAGCTTCTAGAGCTTTCAAAATGAGGAATATGAACACGGTGGTAGCTGAAATGCCTTCCTTCTGCAGAATTGAGGTGCTAGATACAGGTGTGCCTGGGAAAATCTCTGTCCTCAGAAACAGTTGCTCCAAGGAATGCATGGATGCTCGCTTATCTCAAAGAAAAGCCTGCTGGGAGTGTTTGGCGGTGAGGAGAGGACTGCGATAGGGAGTGTTTCCTTCTTTTCTATCTATTTACAAAGTTACTCAAGTGCTTCATCTGTTTAGGAGGCACAGGTTAATTTTCCAGGTCTGTCTGGGGGATTCAGACTCTTGTTCAGAATCCTTGGTGCTCTAAGCCTCAGCCTTTGAGCGCAAGCCGTTCCCCACCTCTCATGTCAGTCTGCAGGCAGGCCTCCCATGCTGTTGTGTTGGAGCACCTGGTGATGCACAGGGCCCCTCCTCCTGCTGCTCGGAGCATGCTCACCAGCAGGGATGGTGATGCCAGTGAGAGCTGCGCATGCACGTAACCCATACAGAGGTCCTGAAAACAGTGATGATAGCAGAACCCTGGCTGATTGCTCTTCCAAACAGCGTTGCAATTATAAATGCTTGTTATACTGTGCACCGTCATGTATTTTCTCCTCAGCTCTTTGCACTTGGTGGATCTTAGGTTCTTTTTGCTTCAGCTTCAGCCACAGGGAGGAGAAGCGGTCTTCTCTCACTGGCTGCTGACACTCTCTTGCCAGGTGACACAAACTCCTCAGCCTGTGGGTATGCCCCAAACCTAGCCTTGCTTCCCTGCCAGTCAGCTCTTCTAAATATGACTTCCAGTACTGTGATCCCTGTTCAGCCTGCCTGCTGCAAATGCTGTGTAGGCTGGGGACACAGATTTTTCGACATCCCAGCATAAAAACACTTACTATTTGGATCTTAATGAGTCTTAGGTATGGACTGATACAACAGCAAGGCATTTAAGGAAATTCCAAGTAGTGCAATTCGTTATTGAAGCTGTAGCTGAAAAGGAATGGAGGATAAGAAAAGAAGAAGGAGCAAGTCCTTATGTGTACCAAAATCCTTGGCTATTAGGAAGGTATACTGTGGATTTCAGAGTAGTGGGACTGGTGAAATTAAGAGTAAGTCAGCCACATGGCAACCTCCTTACTCCTTGAAAAATTGAAGACCTGCTTTTGTATAAGGCTTGCCAGTTAAAAACAAACAAAAACTTTAATCATGCTGCAAAGAGCTCGTATACTTTGTTCTCTTCACAAAATATCTGAATTATCTTTTTATTTTATTTTAACTTGGATTTTATTTTTCCATCTCAGCAGTAGAGGGCCTGTGGGACACATCCTCTTGTATGTGATTCCCAAGCTTACTGTCTGCAGGAACAAAGATGTTCTCAAACGAATTAACTCTAGGAATTATTGGTAGTGACTCACACTCTCTCCTAGTCTCATAGAAAAGAAAATTGACTGAGTTAAGAAATTCTCAGCATAAGGGTTTATAAGAACAGGGCTCAGGACAGCAGACCTCACCAGTTCACTTCCTTTCAAATAGTTACTTAGCAAAAGGTGCATTGAGACTCTGGCTTGTTTTTCAGAGATGAAGTTAAATGCCCTTTTATAATTCATGAAGAATTATCAAAGGTCAGATGGCAGGTTGGAAAAAAATCTTTTTTTTTTTTTTTCTAAGCAGAAAAATATTCCTATCTATCTAATCCATTAGTGACTTAAATTCTGTCTTTTGTGTTTCACAGCATCTAGTCCAATTTTATTCAGCCTGTATTGCTCCTATGACCCTTTAAATCTCTGTAAATATAAAACCAAATTACATGTGTAAATAAAGGATAGACAACTAAGTAACATACCCATTCAAATTTACCAAAGTTTATAGGTTCACAGCTCATGGTGTTCCCCATTTCCTTCTTATTCCCCTCTGTTCCCACAAAGCTATTCAATTTTACTTGACTGAAGTATTCCGTATAGTTTGATCTTTGTAATAAACAGGATTTCCAAAGACTAAATCATCCTTATTCAAAATACTGCAAGTAGGTAAAGTTAACATTAAAAATTAGGATACTGTTAAGTCAAGTGCATCAAGTGTTGGTGACTGAATGTCACCAGCTTTCTCACAGTGCAGCTTGAAGTCACTTGCTACCTTCTGCCTTTCATATCAGCTTCACATTTGTTTGCTTTTTTTTTTTTCCAATTTATTTCGTTTGGTCATTCTCAGTTCTGGCCACATCTTAGGGATTGGCAGTAGAAAGATAAAGAATCATAGAGCGGGTTGAGTTGGAAGGGACCTTGAAGATCATCTAGTTTCAGCCCTCCTGCCATCTTCATATCATCTGTCATCTTCATCTCCAGGGTTCATGTGTGGTGAGGAGAGTAGCACTTTATCACTGTTCCTCAAGTATAATTGTGGCTAGTGGGGCTTGTCTGGTCCTTTCTGATTCATCTGGATATGGCAATTTCTGTCAATCCTATTACAAGTGAAGCTGTTAGACAGTTACTATGCTAAAATACATGGCATTAGCTTTCAATCTCACATTTACTGATTATGAGGCCGTTCTAAAAGGCTATTGAATGACATATGCTGAAGATGACTTCTTCACACATACCAAGAATTTATTGTGTAGGAGTCTTGTGAAAGTAATGAACAGAACAAGCACTCATTCCAGATTCTTTTCTGTATTTTTGACATTATATATTCTGCATTTTCTTCCTGAAATTAACAGCTGGAGACTACAGATTTAACCATTACTCAGTGGTTCATCATCATGACAAGTGTCTGAATTCAACAAAATTGACTTAAGGAGAAGTGTTGCAGTGAGTTGCACAACAGAATTTGATTTAGAAGCCTGTCTATATATAGATTAAATTATAAGAAAGAGATTTCAATACTGAAACATCTTTTCTTTTTGTCTTAAAGTGCATTCTGAAAGCTTAAACCTGGAGAATTCTGCATACAGAAATGGAAATTAGAAAGAGGCAGAGCAAAAGAAATGTACGGAATTGGGGAACAGGATACTCTCATTCACTATATCCATGAAAATGCAATTGAAATCATTGCAGAGAATGATTTAAAGTCACCTTCCACTGAAACAAACCAGGATTGTGATCTGCTTCAGAAGCTCAGTGGAAAAGTGCTCACTCTGTGCTTTAACTCCTTTCTCCAGCTCTGCAATTTCACATCTGCCAGCTTGCTTTTATTAATTCCAGTGGAACATACGCTTCAGCGTGTCTCAGCCCAACTATTTGCCCGAAGTGGCACATTTATGACTCCCTTTGCCCTTTTTCTTCTTCTTGCCAATACATTAGCCATGGCCATCAGTTCTTTCTTCTGATTTCATATACATTTTAATTAGACAAAGGTGGGTAGTTCAAGTTTCATTGGATCATGCAGAAATATTTGTTGGTGCAATTGGTACCCTGTGTGATTTTTTTTTAGGGATATATGGGAGGAGTGGGGGAGGCTTTGTTTTGTTTTCTGATAACTTTGATTTGGGGCAGGATTTTGTCACTCAGCTGACATGACTTGATGTGCTTACAGTGCCTTGAACAATAATGATCCCCTGCACCCTGCAACCTGTTGGTCTCAACAGATGTGTGCCAGTTCGTAAAAAATAAATGTATGATATGGCAGAATTTTGCTGTAACCTTGAAAAACAAGTGGTTGTCTGTGTGGCAAAGCTTAAACACACTTTGTGTCTCATTGGACTTGTATTAGTCCAGCTACAGAATGGAATAGGCTTTTAGGTAGTTGGGATACTTCCACATTCAGCTAGAGTGTTAGTTTGTCCTCAGTATCAGCATTATGTTGGTTGATCTTCTCTATACCCACAAAACACAAAAATGCACCATCTTCTGAGGTATGCACCCATTTTTTAAGTAGAGCTAAAACAGCTAGGAGTGTCAAAAAGGTTTTGGAAAGGTTTTGAAAAGGAAAAACAGAGCATAACTGTATAGATGCACTGCCTACAGAAACCAGTCTAAAGATACTTTTTGTTTGTTTTCTGTTTCTCTAGTTTGGCTTCCCTAACAACCCAATTTCATTCTAAATCGAGGTCAGGCTTATCTGAAAGGCTCAAACATTTTCAACAAGCCTATGCTGAAGACTTTACATATGTAACGACCAGCATTTCAGGAGCTTTCGCTAAGATTCTGTTTTGCTGTATCTTTGTCGTGGTTTAACCCGACCGGCAGCTAAACACCACGCAGCCGTTCGCTCACCCTCCCCCCTCCCTCTCTGGGACGGGGGAGAGAAATGGAAAGTGAAGCCCGTGAGTTGAGATAAAGACAGTTTAATAAGACAGGAAAAAAAAATATCAAAAATAATAATAACAATAATAATAATGATGATACAATGGTGATAATACGAAAGTAATAATAGTATGTACAAACAAGTGATGCACAATGCAATTGCTCACCACCCGCTGACCGATGCCCAGCCTAACCCCGAGCAGTCCGGCCCCCTCCCCCCGGCTAGCCACCCCTATATATTGTTTAGCATGACGTCAGATGGTATGGAATACCCCTTTGGCTAGTTTGGGTCACCTGTCCTGGGTCTGTCCCCTCCCAGCTCTTACTGCACCCCCCAGCCTGCCCGTTGGCAGGACAGAGCAAAGGCTGAGATGTCCTTGGCTTAGTATAAGCACTGCTCTGCAACAATTAAAGCATCGGGGTGTTATCAGCACTCTTCTCATTCTAAGCCAAAACACAGCATTCCACCAGCTACTAGGAAGAAAATTAATTCTGTGCTAACTGAAACCAGGACATCTATCCACCCCTTATTCCATACCATTTATGTCATGCTCAGGTTACACTCTTTTCCATACATTCTAATTAGTCACCTATAGTAATCATGGTAGTGATAACATACAGTATAATATACTATTTAACATGGTGCAATTCAGTTCATGGGCTATTCTCACCCAGTATTAAATCTCCTTGAGGTACACACCGGACCTCTCCGTTCTTTTGCATCACCCACCAAGTATATCCAGGTCCCTGAGCGAAAACAATTCCACGAATAGGTTTGCCTTTTCCTGAGGCAGGAGTAGCCCAGACTGTTTTACCCAGCATATTTTTTACATGCACTACAGGAACTTTATCCCCATCTACAGTACGTAACAGGTTTGATTGGGCAGGTCCAGCTCGGTTGGTAGATCCCCTAGTATTGACTAACCAGGTGGCCTTTGCCAAATGCGTATCCCAGTTTTTGAACGTCCCAGCGCCCATTGCTTTCAAGGTAGTCTTTAACAGGCCATTGTATCGTTCAACTTTCCCGGAGGCTGGTGCATGATAGGGGATGTGATACACCCATTCAATACCATGTTCTTTGGCCCAAGTGTCTATAAGGTTGTTTCGGAAGTGAGTCCCATTGTCTGATTCTATTCTTTCTGGGGTGCCATGTCGCCATAGGACTTGCTTTTCAAGGCCCAGGATGGTGTTCCGGGCGGTAGCATGAGGCACAGGATATGTTTCCAGCCATCCGGTGGTTGCTTCCACCATTGTAAGTACGTGGCGCTTGCCATTGCGAGTTTGAGGGAGTGTGATGTAATCAATCTGCCAGGCCTCTCCATATTTATATTTCAGCCATCGTCCTCCATACCAAAGAGGCTTTGACCGTTTGGCTTGCTTGATTGCAGCACATGTTTCACAGTCATGAATAACCTGTGCTATAGCGTCCATGGTCAAGTCCACCCCTCGATCACGAGCCCATCTGTATGTTGCATCTCTACCTTGATGGCCTGAGGTGTCATGGGCCCATCGGGCTATAAATAATTCACCTTTATGCTGCCAATCCAGGTCCACCTGAGCTACTTCAATCTTAGCAGCCTGATCCACCTGCTGGTTGTTTTGATGTTCTTCAGTAGCCCGATTCTTGGGCACATGAGCATCTACGTGGCGTACTTTCACAGCCAGGTTCTCTACCCGAGCAGCAATATCTTGCCACATTGCAGCAGCCCAGATAGGTTTGCCCCTACGCTGCCAGTTGTTTTGCTTCCATTGCTGTAACCATCCCCACAGGGCATTTGCTACCATCCATGAATCGGTGTAGAGATAGAGAACTGGCCATTTTTCTCGTTCAGCAATGTCTAAAGCCAGCTGAATGGCTTTCACTTCTGCAAACTGACTCGATTCACCTTCTCCCTCAGCAGCTTCTGCAACTCGTCGCGTAGGACTCCATACAGCAGCCTTCCATCTCCGATGCTTCCCCACAATACGACAGGACCCATCAGTGAACAGGGCATATTTCTTTTCATTCTCTGGCAACTGGTTGTACAGTGGGGCTTCTTCAGCACGACCCACCTCCTCCTCTGATGATATCCCAAAGTATTTGCCTTCTGGCCAGTCCATGATCACTTCCAATATTCCTGGGCGACTGGGGTTTCCTATTCGAGCCCGCTGAGTAATCAGTGCAACCCACTTGCTCCATGTAGCATCAGTTGCATGATGCGTAGAGGGGACCCTTCCCTTGAACATCCAGCCTAGTACCGGTAATCGGGGTGCTAGGAGGAGCTGCGCTTCAGTACCGACCACCTCCGAAGCAGATCGAACTCCTTCATATGCTGCCAATATCTCCTTTTCAGTTGGAGTATAGCGGGCCTCAGATCCTCTGTATCCCCGACTCCAAAACCCCAGAGGCCGACCTCGAGTTTCCCCAGGTTCTTTCTGCCAGAGGCTCCAGGTGGGGCCGTTCTCCCCGGCTGCAGTGTAGAGCACATTCTTTACATCTGGTCCTGTTCGAACTGGCCCAAGGGCTACTGCATGGACTATTTCCTGCTTGATTTGTTCAAAGGCTTGTCGTTGTTCAGGGCCCCATTCAAACTCATTCTTCTTACGAGTTACTTGGTAGAGTGGGTTTACAATCAGACTGTAATTTGGGATGTGCATTCTCCAAAACCCCACAACACCTAGGAAAGTCTGTGTTTCTTTTTTGTTAGTTGGTGGAGACATAGCTGTTATTTTGTTGATCACATCCATTGGGATTTGACGACGTCCATCTTGCCATTTTATTCCTAAAAACTGGATCTCCCGTGCAGGTCCTTTGACTTTATTTTGTTTTATGGCAAAACCGGCTTTCAGAAGGATTTGGACTATTTTCTTCCCTTTCTCGAAAACTTCCTCTGCTGTGTCACCCCACACAATAATGTCATCGATGTACTGCAGGTGTTCAGGAGCTTCCCCCTGCTCTAGTGCAGACTGGATCAGCCCATGGCAAATGGTAGGGCTGTGTTTCCACCCCTGGGGCAGCCTATTCCAAGTATATTGGACTCCCCTCCAAGTGAAGGCAAATTGTGGCCTGCACTCTGCTGCTAGAGGGATGGAGAAAAATGCATTAGCGATATCAATTGTGGCGTACCACTTGGCTGCCTTCGATTCAAGTTCATACTGAAGTTCCAGCATGTCCGGCACTGCAGCACTCAGTGGTGGCGTGACTTCGTTCAGGCCGCGATAGTCCACTGTTAGTCTCCACTCGCCATTAGACTTTCGCACTGGCCATATGGGACTATTGAAAGGTGAATGAGTCTTGCTGATCACTCCTTGGCTCTCCAATTGACGAATTAGCTTATGGATGGGAATCAGGGAGTCTCGGTTGGTGCGATATTGCCGCCGGTGCACAGTTGTGGTAGCAATTGGCACTTGCTGTTCTTCGACCCTCAGCAACCCCACAACAGAGGGGTCCTCTGAGAGACCAGGCAAGGTAGATAATTGTTTAATGCCCTCTGTCTCTAAGGCAGCAATACCAAAAGCCCACCGGAACCCTTTTGGGTCCTTGCAGTATCCTCTTCTAAGATAGTCTATGCCAAGGATACATGGAGCATCCGGACCAGTCACAATGCGGTGCTTTTCCCACTCATTCCCAGTCAGACTCACTTCAGCCTCCAATACAGTCAACTGCTGAGATCCCCCTGTCACTCCACAAATATAGATGGGCTCTGGTCCTTTATAGCTCGATGGCATTATAGTACATTGTGCACCGGTGTCTACTAAAGCCTTATACTTCTGTGCGCGTGATGTGCCAGGCCATCGAATCCACACAGTCCAATAAACTCGATTGTCCCTTTCCTCCCCCTGGCTGGAGGCAGGGCCCCCCTAATCCTGGTCAGAATCTTCCTCGTTTCTGTGTTTGAAGGACTGTCTGCTGGAAGTTGGAGCAGCAAACTTTTCGGAGAATCCCTTTTTCCTGATTGTTTTCTTTTGCAACTCACGTACCCGTGCCTCTAGGGTCGCGGTAGATTTTCCATCCCACTTTCTCATGTCCTCTCCATGGTCTCGTAAGTAAAACCACAGGGTGGCACGGGGTGAGTACCCACCATATCGTCTTCCTTGTGTGGGTGAACGCCTACCCCTGACAGCTGAGACACTGCTTTGTACAGGTGCGAAGGAGAATAATCTCTCTTCAAGTTGGTGAACCTTTTCAGAAAGTTTCTCCCAAGTGTTCTCCTTTGGTCGGTGGGCACTGGTTGGTTCAGGTGGGGAGGACAATAGATTCTCTTCAAGTTGGTGAACCTTTTCAGAAAGTTTCTCCACAGCTGAGACGCAGGCCTGTAAGGAAGAGGAGAGACTTTCTTCGTACTGCCGGAGTTGTTTAGCCGCTTCACCCACTGTGGGTTCCTCATCCTCTTTCCAGGCCATTATTGCCAATGAGCTGGCATATGATGATGGTGCACTCCGTACAAACTTCCGCCACATGGGTCGTGTACACTTGACTTCATCTGGATCTGTGGATGTTTGTTTGAGGTCTGGATCCTCATAAATCACTTCCCGTACGGCTAATTCCCTCAGGTACTGGATTCCCTTCTCCATAGTGGTCCACTTGCCTGGTAGACATAAAATATCTTCCTTGAAGGGATACCTTTCCCTCACAGCTGAGAGGAGACGCCTCCAGAGGCTGGTGGGTCGTGCTCCATCTGCAATTGCTTTGTCAATGCCGGCGTCTCGAGCAAGGGATCCCAGCCGCTTGGCTTCCCTGCCGTCTAATTCCACACAATTGGCTCCAGAGTCCCAGCACCGGAGCAGCCAGGTGACAAGCTGCTCACCTATACAGCGACCAAAATCTTTTCGCACATCTCGTAGCTCGCGCTCGTTTAGGCTTCGGGTAGTTACTGTTGCTCTTTCGGCATCCTCATCTTCCTCCTCCTGAATCCTTGACGGCCCAGCGTCGTCATCATCTTCGTCATCTCTATACTTAGTTTTGGCAGAAGCCTTACCTGGATTGGCAGAAGACTCTCTGCGTTCTAAACGACTTGAATTTCTATACCATATTTTCACCTTCTCTACAGGGGCAGCTTGCACTGCTACTGCTCGTTTCTCTGACTTTGTTACAGGGTCTGCCACAGGGGTTGGAATGCCCTCTGCAGGGTCAACTTGCACTGCTACAGCTCGTTTCTCTGACACGGCCACAGGAGCTGGAGCGGCTACAGGAGCTGGAGCAGTTGCAGGAACCGGAGCTGTAGCGGCTACAGGAGCTGGAGTTGGAGCTGGAGCAGTTGCAGGAGCTGGGACTGGAGCAGCAGTAGGAGCTGGAGCTGGAGCGGCTTCAGGAGCTGGAGCTGGAGCGGCTTCAGGAGCTGGGACTGGAGCAGTTGCAGGAACTGGGACTGGAGTAGCGGCCGGAGCTGGAACTGGAGCGACTGCAGGAACTGGGACTGGAGCAGCTGCAGGAGCTGGGACTGGAGCGGCTGCAGGAGCTGGGACTGGAGCGGCTGCAGAATCCACCGTAGGGGTCACAGTGGCCGTTGGATCTGTCACAGGGTTTGGAGTGGCCGCAGGGTCTGTCACTAAGTTGACAGCAGTATCAATGGCAGCTCGATAGGCATGAGCCAGGCCCCAGCACGTTACAATGATTTGTGTTACTTTGGAACTGCCAGAATCATTACACCTTTTTTTCAAGCATTCTGCCAGTTTTTGAGGATTTTGCCATTGTTCAGGGGTGAATTTCCAACACACTGGGGGTGCCAACTGCTCTAGATGCCTGCCCATATCCACCCATACTCCCTGCCACCCACAACTATACTGCCTCCGGGCAGATCTCCGGATGAGCTTCATAAGTAGTTGTTTAACTTTAAGCAGAATCTGAAGTGCATTCATGAGGCAGAACAACAAGACTATGGTATTCTGAGTATTCCAGAAATATTCAATATCTTGGAGAGCTATTGTGACAAGCTCAGGGGATAAGAGGGTGGTGAAGGAGGAAGGCAGAGTGACCCAGGAGGATACAGGGGTGGTGAAGGAGAAAGGGAGAGTAAGCAAGTAAGGAAAAATATCCTCCCCTTTCCCCTCCACAGATTGACTCTCTAATGGAGAAAAACAATAGGTATAATTGCTAATAGTTCCCAAGATGCTGTTTCCAAAGTACAGAGTCCACGATGTTACTGAGTATAAATACCAAGTTAGAGTCATGACCAGATATCTTATCGTCTCATAAGCCATTGCTATAACACTTAGTACCATAATGGTCTGAAACCAGGGCCCGGAGAGGAGAAACAACACTACAGAGAGCAAATACGGAAAATAATGTACTATAATACTCAATTTGGAAAACAGGCGCAGCAGAGTTGTGATTAAAGCAATCAGCATCATGACAAGTGACTATTAAGCAGGTCTAATCCTTACACCAATTTTAGTTTAACACACTCTGATCAGATCTGCCGTTATCTCAACCTTTCGAGCCCCACGTTGGGCGCCAAAAAGACTGTCGTGGTTTAACCCGACCGGCAGCTAAACACCACGCAGCCGTTCGCTCACCCTCCCCCCTCCCTCTCTGGGACGGGGGAGAGAAATGGAAAGTGAAGCCCGTGAGTTGAGATAAAGACAGTTTAATAAGACAGGAAAAAAAAATAACAAAAATAATAATAACAATAATAATAATGATGATACAATGGTGATAATACGAAAGTAATAATAGTATGTACAAACAAGTGATGCACAATGCAATTGCTCACCACCCGCTGACCGATGCCCAGCCTAACCCCGAGCAGTCCGGCCCCCTCCCCCCGGCTAGCCACCCCTATATATTGTTTAGCATGACGTCAGATGGTATGGAATACCCCTTTGGCTAGTTTGGGTCACCTGTCCTGGGTCTGTCCCCTCCCAGCTCTTACTGCACCCCCCAGCCTGCCCGTTGGCAGGACAGAGCAAAGGCTGAGATGTCCTTGGCTTAGTATAAGCACTGCTCTGCAACAATTAAAGCATCGGGGTGTTATCAGCACTCTTCTCATTCTAAGCCAAAACACAGCATTCCACCAGCTACTAGGAAGAAAATTAATTCTGTGCTAACTGAAACCAGGACAATCTTGCACAGTTCTACATGTATTTTCTCTCCTGATAATACCTGCTGTTGTTCTGAATATGATTTTAATATGGACTGCAATTGTTTGAGTGCCACAGATATGCTGCTATTGAACCGTGTGCTTCAATGTGCACTTCTGAAATTCAGTAGGCTTACTGAAACCCTGACATCAAGCACTTCATCCACGTGGGAGGATTCAAAGTAATTTAACATCTGCTTAATCTTTTTCTGTGTGTTTTTCAGTTTGTCATTAAAATTTTCCAATGGACAATATTCCACAGATCACCTACCTTGCTGAATACAGGAACTTAAACCTTCTATATTTAAAGTTACTTCAGTCTCATTTATGAAAAGTGGGTAAGAAAGGTAGATTAAACTGATATCATGGAATATAAATATATTTATAATACTGCCCCAAAGCCTACACATCTTGCTTCTCTCTTTTGTATTAGGAGCTCACCAAAGTCAGTATCAACACGTGTTAGCCCTTTCCTCTATCTCACCCCCTACAGTTGTACGTTGGTGGGAATAATTCCTTTTTTTTTTTTTTTTTTGATCATCCTGGGAAGCAGCTTGGTTGTAATCCATCCAGCTGGATGTTTATACATATATAAACACAGAAGTTACATTTGTGATCATTTGCTTATCTGTTCTTGTAAAGATGTGTGGGGGAAAAAAAAAAAAAAAAGAAAAAAAAAAATAACAAGCAAGCAAAAATGAGTGTCATTAAATTTAATGCACTGACCTCTCACTTTTCTATGTAAGTGTGATGCAAAAGGAAGAATTGCTCAGTTGGCTGATATAATGATGCAGACTGCAAAGAGGAGGTAATTAGTGAAACCTTAGGGAATTATTGCCTGGTAAAAGTGTGTGGGTGTTTTGAATACAAACCTGCTAGAGTACAAGGCGAGCTTGTCTAGCAAACACTTGTATGGAAAAACCTGAAATTACCAGGGCAGGCCAAGAAGAATGGCTCATACAAACTGAAATACATGAAGGTAGATATTTTTCTGAAAATAATGTGCCCCAAATGTATCTTTTATCTTCTGCTTTTCTAAAAAGAAGGGAGGTTTATGATACAGAAAATTATAAGAGCAGTTTATGAGAGCAGAAAGGATAAAGACAGACATTTTTACCCCTCTCAGATGAGAAATTGCTTTGGTTGCTTGCATGCAACTTGCCTGATATGAAAGGCTACAGAATATGTACAGGTTATCTCCCTCAAACTACTTCTGTGCCTGCAGAAAGTGCTTTCCCTGATGCTACCTGCTTGTTGCAAGTAACCTGCTTAGTTAAGCATATTAGGCCTCTTCTCTGGCCTTGTCAGTCACATTTATCATGAAAGGGAGAAAGACATGGACATTTTGCCATATCCTCAACAGCCATGCACTTGTACTGAAGTTTGATGGTCCCACTGCTTGCAGAGTTCCAGTACCTGAAGGGGGCTACAGGAAAGCTGGGGAGGGACTCTTGTCAGGGAGTGTAGTGATAGAACAAGGGGGAATGGCTTTAAACTAAGATGGTAGGTTTAGATTAGGCATTCGGAAGAAATTCTTTCCTATGAGGGTGCTGAGGCAATGGACCAGGTTGCCCCAAGAAGCCGTGGATGCCCCATCCCTGCAGGCGTTCAAGGCCAGGCCGGATGGGGCTTTGAGCAACCTGACGTAGTGGGAGGTGTGGGAGTTCCAACTCCCATGGCAAGGGAGTTGGAACTGGGTTATCTTTAAGGTCCCTTCCAACCCAAACCATTCTGTGATTCTATAGTTCTGTGATTCTATGGTTTTGTAATGTGGATGTGCCCTATAAGCCTATGTTATTGTATTTGCTGTTTTCAAATGCTACTCCTTTAGCACTTTTCTTAAATGTGAATGTGTCTATATGTCATTTTAGGACAACTGAGGAGATCTGGGCATTTTACCTTGCTTGTGAATGAAAATAGCTTCTAATTACTTACTTTCTTGCACATGTACACCTGAACTGGCGAACATGCAACCATGCCACTTAGCTAATGTCACTGTGTCCCTGGAGTGACAGCACTAAGTCAAAACTGCCTTGGTTAGATTTGGAAAGAAGTTCTATTTACATAAAAAAACTCCTGAAACTTGAACACAGTTGTCATGGAAACACTTAATCTAACTCTCCTCTTTAGTGCTTAATAAAACCTCATCTAGAACCTAAATTCTGAGTGAAATTCTGGTTGGCAGTACCCATTTTAACTATCTACTAGGAACTTACGATCTACTTTTCTCTTTCACATCTCATCACTTAGAGTTTGCCACTATCATAAAATTATGTTTGGATTTGCAACATTAAAAAGGCTATAAAACTATTCATTTTTTCAATTTTTTATTACTCTTTCCAGTTTTATGAGACCTGTGCAATTCCGAATCTTTCCATTTTTCTTCTGGACTTCATGTTTCAGTAATTAAATTAACAGATTATATATCCAGCTGGCTTTACAAGGCAATGCCAAAGTTTTTGTAGCAAAATACATGTATTTAAAATCATGTTTAGATATGAGATCAACCCCAAAATATTCAAAGTGTCAGTAAATGTTAGTTCTGTACATTTATCCATGTGATTCATCATCAGCTTTACACTGTTTTGAAGGCGTTTTGAAGGTATCTCCCAGCAATACAAAATACCTTAATATATTAATGCATCACGTTCACACTTACTTTCAGGACACTTTTGACCAATATTCTGGTTACTGGATTTGAAATTAAAATCTGGCTCTGTTCCTCACAAGCTTTGAAAAAAGCAAAAGCTGAAATTGCCTGTAATGCAGTTATTTTCTTCAATGATCCTTAGGACAAAAAGGCAGTAGTAATAACCTACCTCACAAAAGGAAAGCTGAGGGCCGGAAAACATAAAGGAGCAGTGAGGAAGGTACTCAATTCTCTGTTCTGATGCTGCTTCCAGGGTACTATGGGTTCGTTACAAGTTGATAGCTGTTGTGGTGTACAAAATACAATGGAAACCAACAGGAGAAAGAGCCTTTTGGAAACAGTCAAGATTTTTTTGTGTGAAAAGTACCAAATTTTGTGAGTTTCTTCTGAACAAACCACCAGTGAACAAGGTCTGCTTCCTGGAGAGGGCCTTCCTGGGGAGCAAGGTGAGAGCATTGACAATGGCAGAGAACAAGACAGAGTGTCTGCTGCTGCTAATCACACAAGTAGAAAACCTGATTTTTATGATGTGGTGATATTAACTGTTCAAAAGCATCTCTAAATTTCTGCAGCAGGCAGCAGCAAGTAGTCTATTCCAGCAAGCAAGTCCTGATCTCTGTCTGATGAGAAGGCTTCAATCACTACTTTCTGTTGACTGTTTTGTAAAATAAAGCATCTGATGCATCACAATTGCATAAAAGAGACCTTGATACAGACTGGCACAGACAGGATAACTCTATCAACTTCATCTCCATCAGCCATGAAAGTTGGTTCATGAAGCGATTCCGTTGGCATTGAAACTAACTGCAAGTTTGCATGATGATCTCTAGGAATTGTACAGGTAAGTTTTGGGGGCAGAGATCTAATTTCCTATTATTTGATTTGATTTTTGTCTTATTTTATTTTGCATGCAAGACAATTGGTATATCAGGGAGCTGGTTCATATTGAGGGACCCAAAGGGCTGTTGTGTCACTGATAGCAAACATAATTTCACTCTTTCTTGCACACCATGTAAATACCTTTGGTTGGAAAATGCTGTCTAAGATTCTTTCTTTATTCCAAGTTTTTCTAAAGGGGAGGGTCAAGGCAAGACCTTCCCATGCTTTGGTACTCAAATGAGACAGTTATATGGAACAAAGGACTAGCTGCCTGAGAAGGGGCACCACTGTAACATGCCCGCTGCAGTGGCTGACAAAGGACATTTCTGAAGGTTGATCTGATTCTATGCCAGTCTGCAAAACCTTCTCAGGACACTAGCAGCCCATTGCCAAAAGACTCACAGAAAGCAGGGAAGGACCCAGGGTTGTAACTTGCTGGTGAACTTTGCCTGCAGTGAGCTCAAAGAGCTCAAACAGAAGGAGCATAACATTAATTTGCTTGGAGAATATTCCAGTCATTAGCCTAGATGCAGAAAGCTCATTAATTTGCTTTTTTATTATTATTGCAGTGCGATGAGGTACAAATTCATAGGAATTTTTGTGCTACTTCATACATTTGTAATGCAAACCATTACCACCCTGATTTCCACAACAAGTAAAACTCCAGCAGTTTTAATGAATGAATCCATCACAGTTTCTTTCAAAACATTTTTTATAATGTTAATAAATCCTAGAATTGCCATTGCTGTTATCAGGAAAATTAAAATGAACAGGAAATTAAAATGAAAGCCCCAGACTAATCAATAAACTAATAAATTTGAGGCAAAATTTTGAAAATGGTGAGTTAACTGCTGCTGTTTTACTTCAATTCAAGGACTGTGACCTAATACCGTGGTACAGCTTGCTCAGTGCCAGCTCTTTTCTTGGAGCAATTCAATTCAAGACTATAACAGCATGAGATCATACTTTTGTCTTCTTGGGTATGGATTGGAGGTGAGAGAAAATTCAGTTTTGCCAAGGTAAATTAAGTTTCTCTCCTTATTGTTGTGTTTGCCTAGGCAAGTAATAGGATTTGCATTTTGTTAATTGTTTACAGATGAGAGGTATAAAAAGATTTTAATTTAGCAAAGAATCTAATTTTGGGTGGAACTTACCCTGTCTGTTATCAAGATGAATCTGAAGTTTTACAATATTTTTAAGGATTAGCTCTGAGATGAGAGAAAAAACTGCTCTTTAAACGGCATCACAGTGGTAGGAAGACAAAGCTAAATAATTTTGGGGTGAGCCCAAGCTCCCCTTGCCACCAAGGCTGCCCATGAGTTATGCAAAGATTGAGTGATGGTGGTTGGTGCAGTAGGGCTATTGGGGCACAATAAAGGGCTGTGCTCTAGGAATTATTTGCATATTGGCTGCAAGTTCCTCGGGCTCAGCTGCATGCAATACATCACATGTGGAAGTAGTTTACACTGCAGTATGGAAACACGCACACCTTGTACTACAGCCTTCAGCACTATCTTCTGGGGGAAAAAATGGGCATTTGCCAATATAGGAAAATTTATAATATGAAAAAAAAAAGTAGGGGAAAATAAAAAGAAAAAAAGAGGCAGCAGGAATGAACAAAACCATGACTACTTCTTAAAAATATTCTAAACATAATAAAGGATGGGTACAGTGTACAGTGTGTATTTTGAGTTAGAAGCAAAAACCTGTGCAAGTAATGTTTTTAGTTCCTAAAGTCACCTGGGATCTGAAAATATCCATAAGAAACTGGGGATACCTGCAAGAGGGTGATACATTTCACATAGACACATAACCCTTGCTTTCATTTGCAATGTATCCTACAAAATCAGTAAAATTGTAGAATGGCCTGAATTAGCTAAAGAATTTCGTAGCTTAAGTTTCAGTCGCTTTTAAGCACTACTGACTAAGCTTTCACCACTGTTGGCCCTGGGAAACCACTGAAGTCTGTGGCATGTACGAAGTTGGCAACTGAGGTTGGTATGGTGAACACGTACACAACTTTTGCATTCATGAGGTTATGTTGCAAAATTGTTTTTTGAAGTTACTCATGCAATGAATACTTGAACCTCCTGTTTTCATGCTTCTGGCATGTTAATCTCAGTTATATATCGTTTATATCTCAATAGCGAATGAGGTTTGTGCAGTAAAACTTGCCATAATTGTCTAACTGCACAGATTTAGTGATGGCATTACTTGGTGTGATTAGTACTTTAATCAACAAGTAATCCCTAAACAGAATATAAAAATGCCTCTTCTACGTGAGATGCATGTAGGTTGAATTCCACTCTTCTCCTGGCATTGCCTATGTAAAGGTTTCATCATTTCTTGGTGTTTCCTGGTACCTCATCACTGTTTGTCTACATTTAACACAACAAATCTTAAAGAATGCTATATTTGTGTGAAAGTGACCATGAAAACTCGAGATGAATAAATTTGTTTTGGCATGTACATTATAGCAAGGGTTTTGTTATTGTGTCCACACATTCCTATTCTGAGATTGAAAGGTATTTCAGTAACGTGCTCTTTTGGGAGTGCTGGGTTGCATTGAATTGAGCACGTTCCTGTCCCTGGCTTTGAAACAATTTCAGAATCATTAAGCGTCATTATGTTATAGTTAATAGCAGAGACGAACGTCTTTCATCTCCAAAAGCAATTTACAGCTTACAATAAACTGACACATAAGCCCCTCAGAAGGATCATTTGGTGCATTAACTTCTCCTGCTCCTCACAAATACATTTAGCCATGGCCTAGAGTCCAAAAGCTTTGCTGGGGGGACCTTAGAGCCTGCTATGCTTTGATTAGCTTCCCATGCAGTACAGAATCAGACATAACACATTAAATGTTAGACTGGCTCCTTAGTACAGGGGCGGTATACCAAAAATACAATATAAAATTGAGTGATTACTTTGGTTTTCCTGACTATCTAATAATAGAGGAATAGCATGTGAGGGGCATTTCTGCATTGTGTTGCCTTTGTATTAACGTGGGAAGCAAACTTAAGCTTTAATTCCAAGGCCAGCTGTTATCTGTATCCCTACAACTTTAACTTCAGTGTTTTTGTACATGCTTAAGGAATGCTGATTTTTATTGATTATGAATCACCTTAATTTATTTAATTCTCTGGTTCCATTCTTAAGACATAAAATACACATGCAAGAGCCAAACGTCACTTACCATAAATCAGCTGCCTTAATGCAATGATTACATTGGTCAGAGCTGGGCAAGCAAGCTCGTGTTTTCTGTATCTGGGTTTCATAACTGGACATTTTAAGTTCTTGGAGATTGTTGTTCACTCCATAGAAGATCAATGAAAGCAGCAGAGCAATTTAATAGACTACCCCCAAAATAATGCAAACATCGTTGTGTACATGTACCATGGTTGTTCTAATAGGATTTCTAGAAGAACGCACAAGCAAAGACTTTGGGGTTTAGGAAAGAGATGATTTTTTTTTGAAACCTTTATTTTTTTTCTCTTGCATCAGGTTCAGAATAGGTGTCCATCAGGAGTTGGCAGTGTAGGATTTTGAGGAGCTAAAAACAACAGAAGGAGCAGAAAGCACGTACAGTTTTCTAATACACATTAGAAGTTATAAATACACGGGTTTATTATTTTGAGTGCAGTATTACTCATTTTCTGCTTTATCTGTTTCTTAACACAGCTGCACTGCGCTTTTTGTTTTCACTGGCAGCACTACAGCAGAAGCAGGCTTTTATTTCTGGAGATGATGTTAAGTGTGCTCTCAATTTGGAACTTTTTCCATTTTAACGTGACTGCAAGCAACTTTGAAAGTTTTCACTCCATTGAAATCTATAGCAACACTCTCTCCATAACTGAACCAGTCTATTGTGACAGGCTTCTGGTGGGTCCTTACCATTCTGCTATTACTTATATTGTTACTTCAGATCATTTCTTATTATGCCACTTCCTTATGGTTGTGATTACAGAAGTCCCATTCATTTACTTTTGCCTCTGTCTGATACAAATGGCTTGTCACTAGCAGCATTACAATATATTTGTATCTTTTTCAACTCTATCCCTCCTACTCAAGTTTCCCTAGGCTATACTTTCAGGCCCTTTGTTATTTTAACATTCACAGCCCCTTGGGAAGCTCTGAGAGGCAGCAGCAGCCATAAGTAGGGTCCAAGTCTATTGGCACCCACCAGCCCCCATGCTACAGCTTAAACAAAAAATCTTTGTAAGAAGTGCCTTTTCTTTCACATTTTCTTCTTCCATTATCATTCTCATTTCATCTCTCTTTACATTCCTTTGCCTCCTGCTTTCTTTTCCACGAATATGTAGGACACAGTTCTAGGGCATTTTTGACTCTCCACTATCAACTGGATTAGGTTGGAATACTGCTGATAAACACTTTGCTTAAATCCAAACAAAGGAAATCTAGCAAAACTTGTAACTTGAAGCATACCAATTTTAATTTTGACCTTGTGGAGAAGGGAGTGTTTGCATGATTAAAGGTCAGATTTTATTGGTTAAACAGCAAGTTTCCTTAAAATAAAGGTTGTACATAAGAACTAAACATTTCGCCAGTATTATTGATTGAATTCTTTCCTCTCCAAAACCTATGTATCTAGAACTATGAGTAATAGCTTACAGATAGCAGGTATCTATGGCTTACAGGGGATAGATTTGATCATTGCAAGAGTGAATCTAAATTCACTGGAATTCTACACCCAGGAAAGGAGGAGTTGAGGCCTCATTACCAGCAGGCACACAGTACTAGCAGCTCTGAAGCACCTTCAATTTTTGTCTGTACAGAACGTGCCATGCTAACAGCGGGATGAGAACACAGGGGACAAGTGTGTGAGCACTAACAGGCACTTTGTGCTTATGGACACCTATTCTGTAAAAAAAACAGAAGGACTCGACAATGTAAAAATACAGCCTAACAGCAACTTTGGTCTTTTCAGCAGGTGATTTAATCAGCTGTCTAGCAACACATTTTCAAAAAAAAAAAAAAAAAAGGTACTTGCCTTAAGCTAGTTTGTATGTCTTTTTTTTTGTTGTTGTTGTTTATCTTTTAAATAAAGTTACACTAAACAGTCTTTTTAAAGTTATGCAGGCATAAATTTAGAATTTCTCTGTAGTGTGTTTTCAGACATAAAAGGTTTGGGCTTATTTTGTTAATCTTCCTCCTGTGCATTAAGAAAGTTGCTTTAGCACTCTCTTGAGAAGACAACGCTATAATGACACTTGGTGAAAAGCAGAATACCTAGGGAAATTAACAGGAATTACAGAGCAGGTCTTAGAGACCTCCAAACGATTCTTCCAAATTTCTGATCCAGACTAATCATGGCATCACGCTACCACGGAGTCTGTCACCTTATCTTAGGTGAACAGTCATTATCTCACAGAAGAAAGCCTGCGGCCTTGTAGAAATGTAACATCTCCATTTCAATCTCAGTACTGTTGAATGAAACTTTACAAAACACTTCTTGATGAAGTTAAACCAGCCTGCAGCAGAAGCCAGGATTCCTGGGGGGGGGAAAGACTGGCTTTTGGGCGTTTTGCCCATCAAGGTACCTATCTATAAAAGTGTTTTGGGAAGCAAGAAAATTAGACGGACAATGTTAGGAGAGGAAAGGTACTTGACGTGCATTGCAGAAGCTGAGCCACTAACTTGCGGAGTTAACAGCTGTTACGTGATAGCTTCACGGAGGAGCAAGGTGGGGGCAACAAAACAAATCAGGTGCCTATTCAAGTTGATTACCAGCTGTTTGGTAGAAGGTAGAAAATAATTTACCCCAGTCATAGGACTACAGTAATTACATTGTTCCAAAACAAGATGTCTTGGGAACAAACGAAGATCAGCCCTCGGATAGCTTTGGTCATTAATTGCTGTGGTATTTCTAACATGTAACTTCACTCCAGGTCATTTTTAGGGGTACTCCTGGGTCTGCTTGCTTGCTTTCAGACAAAACCTTCCAAAATAGGCAAGTAGGAGCTGAATTAGTACATCAGATCTCATCCATTATACTCCAACATCATTAACATGTCTAAACACTGTGCAGCCTAAGGGCACCTCAGTGCAAGAAGCAGCTTCATCTTTGCCAGTAAACATATTTTTACCTAATAAGTAGTAGTAAAATTTTGCTCTCCTTCCTTTTTAGATCTGCATGAGAAATTTATTTGGTTTCCTTGTACAGGGAGGTGTTTTTTTTTTTTTTTTTTTTTTCCTTTTTGACAATTATTGGATTAAAACTGTTCTATTTCCTTTATCTGAAATATTGGACAGGATCACAGGATTAGGAAAATCTCAGATTCCTCATGAGCATTTCTGTATACATGAGGCTACTTAAGAGTTCATTACAAAATTAATGATCAAGAACTAAGCTGCCTTTATTTAGTGGTTCCTAGATTCAGGAACAGGAAAGGTAAGGTAGCAGATGTACCAGGGAAGGGGAAATCACACCTGTTTAGTTGATCTATTTAATAGATATAACTGATTGGATACCTTAGTGTTGAAAAATCTGATGACAGAAACCTGCATAAAAAAAAAAAAAAAAAAGGATGAGAAAATTCAAACTACAAAACACTTTCATCAAAAAGATGGAGGCAACAGAGTTCACTTCACTGACAACTACTGAAGGTACTAGGAAAGCTCTTGAATCTTGCAATAGAAAAAGCTCATACTGAGTCTTCTACCCCCAAGGTTCGCTTGTGCACCTTACCTCATTTAAAATTGAAAGATCCATTTCTCCAAAACTGGTGACATAAAACCATTTCAACAGTACGTCAGGATTTTTTAAAGCTCCTTTGCAATGTCCACAAGGCTGAGAAAACTTCAGTGATGTGATACATAGGTTAAAGTAATGTAAGTCATTGTCAGGAATTTTTTACACTGGTGATGGGCTCCCATATCCAGATCATCTTTCAGTACTGGGCAATTCCATGTCACACCAGCCTGGTAGCATCCTAGGACAACCTACTAGGTTCTTCATTATCCACAAGAGGAAGGAACCAGGTGGGAGTGATTGCATCAATTTTTTAACCAGATACTGAAACTGTAATGGTCTGGGAATAGGTATTTTGGTATGTACAACCATAGTTAGTAAAAAAAACAGTCTTTTAACTATCCTTTTCTGGTTTTACATCAAACTCTTTTCCTCTGCATTCTTTGCCTTGTAGTTACTAACAAATGCTTAAATTCCAAGTACAGTTTTACATGAAAATTCATAATAGTAGCACATCTTCAGCCCATCAGAGCTGAAGATTAAACTGTGGTCTGATTTGGGTAAGTGCTCTTAAGTGTCAACAGAATAAACAAGTTCATCATGTATTATAGCTTCCGTGGGAACATGCAGAAGTTGCACGTTCTACCACCTCTATAAATAAGTCTGCTAATGATTGGCTGCATGGCACATCAGTATTTATTCTAATTTTAAATAACTTGCTCAGTAGCTCTGGATGTTGCTAGGGATCCCTCCTCCCTAGGAGGAAAACTGTCATACAAATTTCTGTTTCATCAGTTGTGACCAGTTAGCTAATAGAGGAAATTAAGTTTCTGCATACTGCACCTTTCTGCTCCTCAGAGTTAGACTCTGATAGAGGAAAAACTCACTCATTTGTGGCTTAAAGGGAAATTGCCACAGTCTGTGAAGTTGCTGGATACCTTAATGAGATAGGAAGAAGGGTGCGGAGGACTGCAGCATGCAGTTTAACACAATTCTTTTGTATCTCAGCAGAGATGAGTGAAAATGATGCAGGGGGAACATCTGAATTTGAGGGAAAGAGATCAGCCAGTGAAAAGAATTTACGTGGATGTCAGTGGAAGTAAACGTTACCTATGTATTATACAAAATATAGCTCATTACATCAAGAATTACACAGATTCTACACACCTATCCCTTAGGCTTTGGCAATGGGCTGAAGTCCTCCTCCTGTAAACAAAAACAGAAGTTTACATTTAACAACAGGTTTTCTTTTATATAAATGTTTGTCTTTTTGTGTCTTCATGCATTTTATGAGAAGCATGTTCTCTGGAAATCTCTAGACTCTTACATTCCTCTATTTGTTATTTTAACATTTCGTATTTTCTTGCATTCATGAAAGTTAACTATTGGATTTTTAACTATTGAATTTGAGGCTTTTTAGTGATGCCCCACTGAAAGGTGTGTACTAAACTTTTACTATAGCCAAGTAGTGCAAATGAAGCGCAAATTTTCAACAATCTTCATCTGATAGACTACAAAATTTCTCCACAATTTGATCTCACTTAATCTTAAGTCCTGCCTCATCTACTGTGCTAGAGCTCAGAGAATGCAAGATTTATAAGCACCATTATACTAAGTGCTGAATTCAGAGAAGATGATGTGTTCAGATAAGTATTCATTTGTACATAAAAAATGTGCATTTTGGGGTTTGATTTTGGTTAATTTTCAAGGAGAACCATCCTCATTGCAGACTGCCGCAGTGATGAAAATTTTATTTTAATTTTTAAACTGAAGTCACACCAGTCATCTGCTTGACTGCATATAAAGCACACTTTCAGAGATCTGTGAAGCCGTATCTCTGCACCGACCTTTTAGCTGCTGTCTTTTGAGTGCATAGGGACGTTCTCCACTCGACACCGGGTTTGGTCCATGATATGCTGGTAGCCACGACTGCAGTCAGCATAGAAGCCTGGTCAGCAGTGCCAGTTCTGCAAGGCCTTTATTAAAAGTGCTAGGTTAGCAAACACTAGGCATAACAGTGAATATCAAGCTGATTTCCTCAGCTCCTTACTTCAGGACCGCAGTCTACTGACACTTTTTATCTACTTGTATGGAGGTGAGTTCAGATGCGAGGTGGCATTGGTAGGTTAATATTACAGGTACAAAAGTTTGTCATATTTGCAGATCTTGTTAACCCCATCACTTTCAAAAGTTAGATTTTCCATATGAAACAAATTTTATATTCATAGACACCACCCCTTCACTTCCTCCCCCATCTCCCCACATGTTCATATTCAACCATCCAACCAATCTTGGAACCAGAGAAGGTATAAACCAAATTCAAATGAAGAAACAAACTCCCACAACACAACAGGTCCCTCTGTTTTGGAAAGCAAGAATTAAAAATTCACAAGATGTTTGTTACAGCACAAACTTTCTTCATGTTTTATAAGCGAATCTTGAACTATAAGGACAATTTCTCACCAGTATCTATGCTATTGATTTAAGATTTAGAAACAAACACTGTTTAAAATCTAGAAACAGTGAGCAAAAAACTCCCACTGATCTTTGTTTGCTCAGGGATGTGAAAAAGCAGCAATACAACACAAGACAGAGTTTCAGTAAGCAGCACGGTGTTAATACAGAACTGTCAAAATGGAATACATCTTAACAAAAATGAAAACTCCATGAAAAGCAATTGTCCCCTCCCACACCACCCCAGCACCTGACATTTCTTAACCTACAGAAATTGAAAATTAGTAATTAGCATTTAAGGCATTTTGATAACCCATTCCTTCGCATTACCCACAAGCAAATAACAATACAGTGAGCTCCTCATTCAGAAGAATGTAAAATACTTGCACCTTCCAGTCTTATCATACATTGACAAAATGATTGTTTGCATGGAAAACGTCCCTTTTGAAAATTTACACACATGCACCCCTTCCTTCTCAATTACAAATGATTAAATCAAATTAAAAAACAGAAAACCCCAGCCAAGTAATTATGAGGGAAAAACTGTATTTTCCAAATACATTACCAGGACAAGTATACTACAGCCCTGTGTAAATACGTATTGAAGTCAGCCACAACCATCTGAAAATATAACTAACTTATGTATCACAACAAGACAGTGATTTTGGAGTAAAGAAGTTGCCTGTAAACTAGAAAAACCTCTATAAATTAGAATTGCATTTTAAACAAACTGTAGGACTGATGTAATTAAGCTATTTGCATTGTCTATTTCAGACACGAAGTATTTTCTTTGGTGACTGAAACTGCCACACTTGTTACTTCTTGAGTAAAATCAAGATGACATTGAGTCTAATAATCTGTAATTGAAAAACAAGTAAGTGCAACATTAGGCTGCTGGGGAAAATACTATTTATTTATTATACATTTAAATACAAACTTGAAATGTGTTGTGGACACATCTGCAGGGTTACAGGTAAAAAATAAAAAATGTACAAAGTTCCATTCTGCATCTCTTAACAAGATTGATACTTCAAAAAAAAAATCACAAAAACACCAGAAGTTTGTCCTTGTAAGAACAGTGAAGGTAATGCATACAATCTTTTGCTTGGCAGATTATCCTTGTTCCCTCCCTGCATAAAGTACCTAGAGTTTGTAAACAGTCTTTAAAAGTGTTAATAGCTTTAAGGAATGTGTAATCACAGTTCACATGGATTTGTCCCACAAATTGTAATGCTACACAGTAGTTTCATGTTTCCATAAGCCAGTTCTAATATTACCAGTACTGTCTGCAGTGAGCAAGGGTCCATCCTGTCCACTGCTTTTAAGTGGTCCATTCTGAATGGCTAAATTTAGGCCATAAGATTTTTGCTGGTTTTCAAGTTCAACCACTATTGGCTTCCTCAGAATATCTTTTTTGTTGTTGGTAACTGTTTTTTCAGTATTTCTGCCACTTTTTGGAAGCGTACTGCAAGCATCACTACTGTCTTGCTGGGATTGGTTATACTGTCGTTCTCTATATGCCAAATAAGCTCTTCGGCTCCTTGAATGCCCTTCACTGTTGCTTTGTCGACTTTTCGGTAAGCCATTTTGCACGCTTCCTTCCACACTGGTAGGAACATCATATGCATATTCCCTCAATACTGCAAGCCTGCTAGCACGATGTCCCTTGCTTCTGTTCTTATGATGCCGGCTTGGGTGTCCATTTGTCCGAAATTGTACCTCTAATGGAGCTACATGCATTTTGATATCGTTATCCACTGAATGCTCAGTGAGACTGTTATCAAGCTGAGGACCTGTGTTCAGTGGAAGAGAAGTAGGGTGGCACTGAGCTGCAGCAGCTTGTAAATTTGTTAGTTTGCAACCTTGAGAAGAATTTTTCAGGCTCGATGCACTTTTATTTGTGCATGAAGATTCTGCACTGCTGTTGGTGCACTTGGGGGCCTCTCCATTGGTTCCACTGGAACTGGAGGGCTGAACATTCACTTGCACCGAGTACGTACTCCTTCCAGGGCAGCACGTTGTTATCCATGCATGCCTGACATCTTCCCTATTAACACAATGGTGCACCATAAGAAAGGCACTAAGGCTTAAACAAGTTGCCCCAAAAAAACAGCTAAAAATCAGGTCCATAGGATAATACAGGGAAACTGACAGAGCTCCAAAAATCCACAGAGCAACATATAGAAGCAAAGTAAGGCCCACTCCCAGAAGCTGTGCTTGAAAACTGTGCTCGTTCTCCAAAGCAGATGCAGAAACTAGTGACACTGACAACGAATCTTGGTGAGCCAGTTCCCCATGTTCGTTGGTGGCGAGACGCTGCTGTTCCTCAACTGGTTCCTTAAGTTCATATTTACGTTCAGGGTGCCGTTTTAGTTGTATGAATATGCTGAGGAAATACATGCAGTTTATGAAAATGATAAAGCTAGCTGGTCCATAAAATGCTCCTAAGCTAGGTTCCCAAGCCATCCAGCAACTGGAAAAGAAACAAACAAAAATCAGGATGAACACCTTCTCACAAGTTATTTATGCTTTATCAGTTCAAAACGGAAAGTGAAGTGACCTCGGCTGCGTTACATTTATTGGAACTATCAGAATTAATTGCAAGTAGTATTTAGAAAAGCAAGACTGTGAAACATTACGACAGAGCTCTCAGTTATACAGTACTTACTAAGGTGCATTAGGTCTGCTGCCATAATTTCGGATGTTTGCTGCTGCTGTTATTCCACAAACTATGATTGGGATCCCTCCACCAATAAGGTAGAACCTAAGAAGTAAAAACAATATATGAACACTTGGCTGCGTAATGGCAATGGATTTTATTTGGTCACCATAGGGAAAAGGAATTTCCAGAATTCTGGAAATATGCAATTTTTTAAAGAAAAAAGTGGGGTGAGTTGGTTTTGGACTCCAGTAAAAGCAATTCTTCCATGTCTTCCTCACTACGTTTTTTTTTTCTTCTGTGTAAACCACCTTTCTCTCAGTTTCTCACTTCCCTCCACAGCACTGAATAGACAAGGTATATGAAGTTAGAGGGAAGAAGCAAAAGATGACAGAAGCTATAAATTGTTACAAGAGAATATGGAAACTTAGAATGAAATAAGTGTTCTCTGTCTTATTCCTGAAGATTTTTATTTTTTTTTTTTTTTAAAAAAGAACTCTGATCTTACTTCCTGTTTCCTTGTGCAGTTGTACTGAAAACTGTATGCTTTCACAAGGATGAGGGCATATGTTGTTAGAGGATCTAACTAATCAAATCACTAATTACCAACAATCACTCCAATCAATAGCACGCTGTGCTACAATTTCTCCTTCAGTTACATCAAAAATCTAATGGCATGGATATACAACGTGTTACAACAGTAACAGAAACACAAAACCAGAAAAATTCACTATATGTAGAACATTCATGCCCAGTATTGGTACTACCATATTTTGCTTTCCATGAAGAATACTATGATTAAGATCTTGAATTTCTTTTAAAAGCAATCCTTTTAAGTAAAAATAATTTGAAACTGTTTCCTTTTGTCTTGGTTGACATGTCAACAAACTACCGTTTCTGCATGACAAACTCCATTTCCTGCTTGTGACTGGCAGCTAGGAGACTCATTTTTTTTTTCACACCCTCCTGCTTGGCATGGCAATGCAATGCAACGTACTTGGCATAAAGTTCTGAACAATTAAGAAATTCCACCCAGTGCAAGTGATGTACTATCTTTGCAACATGGCATCTGTGAACCACATAAGAACCCCTCTCTGGTCTAGAGTGTTTTACGAAACACTGAATCAGTTTTGAAGTCTTTTTCATCTTTTTTATGAACTGTATAAAGCCACATTAACACACAGAATAGAGAAGATCAACAAAAATTATCTTGCATGCAATGAATTTTCCAAAATAAAGAACAAAGCTTATCTGTGCTAGTATGGAAGGAAGGCTAATAGCTATTAAGTCCACCCTCATAAGACACCGACAGGAACTGAAGATCCACGTGTAAGCATAATGGTTTCCTATCAAGTGCAGAGTGGAATTCTTTAAACCCAAAGAGTGCAAAGCAGAATAATTTGGATATGGCAAATAAGGAGAAAACTATATACCTATTTACACCTACTAGGGCTTTTCTACATCCATTTCAAAATACCCTTTGTGAATGTGAAAAGGTACATCGGAGGAAGAATCTCAGCAGTATGGTGGCAAAGAGTGAATTAGTTGGTTTTGTCTCTTTCAGTTCAAGAAACAGGGGGCCTGAGTAAAGACAGCGACTGGTTCCATACAAGCAAGAAACTCTTATACAGAACTCTGCCATATGCCATTAATGGGTAGGTTTGCTTTGAGCAGGAGCTTAACAGGCAACTCAATGAAAAAAATTTAAATCCTTCTATGGCTGTCCCACATAAAGACATCACACATTGATTAAGGAAATCTTTGATCTGCAGAGACAGAATAACCTGAGAATTTATTAAGTATGCTTGCTCAGTTCTTATACTCTCTCCAGAGTTACTGTCATTATCACAGAGGAGGTGCCCAGATATGAAAAGGTATGTGCATGTTTATATTTACACAAAGCTGAGCCTCCAAGGCTGGTAACGTTACTGTAAATTTTTCCAAAGCAAGACCAGCATGACAAATAATAGGGGATGGAAAATGAAATAAAATTACACAGATGTTAAAATAGCCATGCAGTATCCTGCTGGAAGGCACAGTTGGTGATCATGATATCCTACACTGAATGGAACAGATTATTTTTCTGAAAACAAAAACAATGAATAAATTAAATAAAGCAAAGGGAGTGCTTAGTAATATAAATACTAGCATTCTACTTTCTGACTCATGTATTTAATATTTATATATGCTTGTACATAGTACTGCAAATTTTAGTTGATATTCAGAAGAGTATTTCTGATTTTCTGCACTTTCTGTACCTTAAAATAAATATTTGCTATGTAACTAATCAAAGTTAATCAATGTCTGCCACCTTGTGGAGAATTCCAGCTCAGCAGTCTTTAATTAGTATCTGGAGAAACAGTAAGGTATATGTACAAATTATATGAATGTTTACTACTAAAAGTATTTCATAAGGGGAATTTTACAGATTATTTTTTTTTTGCATTTCAGTGATTTTAGAAATACAAATTGTAAAGAGGATTGCTTTACAAAGAATACTATTTTCATTTGACAGTGCCTGACATTTTTTGAAATGACTTGTCAGCAATTTTTCGGAAAACCATATTAAACTATGTTTACTTGAATTATAGTGGTTATTAATTGTCTGGTAACACAGTTCTCCACATTCTTTCCCCTATGATAACTTAATGGGAAGTGTTATCATCTGAACTCCTAATCAAAGCCCCAGGAGTGATGTTAAACCAGTACCAATTTGTTAATTTACAAATCAGAAATACATCATCATAACCGTAACATGCTGAGACCAACCATCCTGCACTTCATCCTCATTAACGAGGAGCAGAGAAATCTGGAAATAACTTTGTAAACTTGAAAGGAAAAATCTTATAGGAAAAGCACTTGCAAAAGAACAGTATCAACCTGTTAAAATTTCTGGTCAGAGTATGAGCAAGGTGACCTAGTACACAGAGTTGCAGAAACAAACAAGGCTCACCTCAGCATTGGTCTGGGTGGAGGCGGCGGCTCATCAGGATCTTGACATCTTTTTGCTTTTTTGGTTACTTGCTTGTAAATATTACGAGATGTCACTCCCAGCCACAATACTGTTGCAAGAGTGGAATAATGGAGAATTATCCCAACCTTAAAAAAAAAAAAAAAAAAAGAAAAATAGAAACAAACCCCTAAACATTCCCATTTTACAAAGTTACAAGATAACCATTTACCATGCAATTTGCATAAAACCTGACTTTACATACAGTTGCTTCATCAAGAAGCAACTGCATTACATTTAAACACAGCAACTGAATGATAGATGGCTCAATCGCTGAAGAATAAATCATTATAAAAGAGGAGTCCCAATAAAGCTGTTTGTTTATGGAAAGAACAGGTCTTTCACTTTAAATACTTCTCAGTACCTTTAAGTTATACTGAGGCAGTAAAAATAAATACTTTTATATTTGCAGAAATCACCTTTTGTGTGGTCTGTAAATGTCACCTACAGCTCTCTATAATAATTCTGTAACAAATGAGTCTCATATATAAAGCTACAAGGTAAAAAACATTTTTGTGATAGCGTTTCTGGCTAAAGAAACCCCAAGCACTTCTGAGGTACTTTTTGGTTTTCAAATAATGACCTAGTTCTATCCGCATGCATGGGTCAAAATAAGAGAAGTTTTAAGATAGAAAAAAATTGATTCTTTATCAAAATGTTACATTCTGATGAAAATACCTGTACTGCACTGTAGGAGGCAAGGGGATATATATATATATATATATATATATGAATACCCCTATAGTATGAAACTGGTAAAACTAGTATTTTCAAATGATCTTAAGTACAATTCCAAATATTCAGTTATAATAAATAAGAGCTAAAAATAGCAAACCTTCATACTTACATAAAAGCTCAGCTTTGCCTCCCAAATGATGGAAGAGTTAAAATTCAGTATTTTAACATTGTTTTCTGGAAATAACTGTAACTTATTTTTTGTGCTGTTGTGTTTACTTACTGCTTGGCAAATGCTTGCGTTCCTGGTCTGAGTTATGCCTCCAATAAACATCACGCATGTCAGGAAAATATGAAAACTTAGGTTAACTAGCATGTGCCAGCTTTTTACACTGATCCTGACCACACTGTTAAGAAAAACAAATAAAATAAAGTTCAGCTGCATTATTGTCTTTCAGAAACCAGCAAGATACGTTTATGTTAAATGAGATATAATTAACGTTAATGATTGTTTGACTTCAAATATAATCTCTAATCTTCATTACAAGAATTTAAAACACCCTCCTATTAACCCGGGCTTATACAAGTATTTGGGATCTGATTCAAGAAATTTTAGGCTTCAAGCTTTCACTGACATTAACAGAAATGTCAAAAGCTAAACATTTTGTTAAATTTCACTGTCATTTTTGAGTGGTCTCTTCTTGCATCATGAAGGAAAAATGACAAAGAGATACACGGTTATGAGTTAAATTATCATACTAAAGAACATACGAAATAGCTACTTGCTTAAGTGTTAGTCTGCATCAACAAATTTTACAGGAAAAAATATGAATGCAAATTACTATATCACATTCATATAAGAAAGAAAAGGATCCTAAGAACTTTGAAAGTAATTTTTTTAGTCTCTAGTGATTTTGATTCATACCTGTGATGGTATATGTAGCTGACTATGATCATCATCAGGCACATTAGCAAAACCATGGCAGTGGCATAAATTACTGGATGCAAAAGATCAGCTGGCTGTGTATATAATTCAGCTCCTGTCAAGTCCTGGCAACAAAACCAAAAGTAACGTTAGTCCATCTTATCTCCTTATTTTGCGGGTGGGAATGGGAGAGGAGACAATATAAGAAACAGGAACCTTCTAGATATAATACTATACCCCTGAAGCCTACCCCCATTATTTAAGGTTATCTTTCTTCTACCAATACCCGTTATTCTGGCTGAATGTTATAAATGCAGTTATGTTTTATAACACACTTCAACTTCGTGTATGTCTTTATATACAGACAAGTTATCAGCTTAGACAGAACACAACTTTCTTGTTTTTAAGATGTGTATAACTTTGTATAGCACGTAGAACAATCCTGTGTTTCAGTGATGATTGAAATCTGCAACAACTCAGAGAACGGAACAGAAAGTGCCCTCAGCAAGTTTGCAGATAATGCTGAAGTGGGGAGAATGATCAGTAGATTGGACAATATTCAAATGGTTACTGAAAAGCCATCAGAACGGGCTGATAAAATGCCACGAATTTCAACAAAAGAACATGTGAGAGTTCTGCATCTTGGATAGAATAATGCCACACATGCTAAAGAACAGACTGGGTGTTGGACTGAATAGAAAGCAAAAGAAGAACCTAAGGGTGCTGGTAAGACAGAATCTGAACACGAGTCAGCAGCACACCCTACAGCCCAAGCCCACACTTCACTGTACTAGTAAAAATATAGCAAGCAAGTGAATGAAAGCAATTACTCCCCTCTGTTTAGCGCTGCAAGACCACCTCTGCAGAGGTATATACAGTTTAAGACTCCCCAGTATAAGACAGACACCGACACACTGGATAATGCATGTCTAACAAAGCATCACTGGGATGATTAACAGGGTGAAGCACACAATATATAAGGCTGAGAAAGCTGGATTAGTTCACCTCTAAGAGAAAGAAGATGAGATAAATCATTACTCCTACACTGGACTAATCATTATAATGAGAAATCTCATTATTATATTGAACCATCTACTGGGAAAAAGAAAACAGAGTCAAACTACTTGGAGTTCAGTGAAACTGTGAGGAGCAATGGACATTGTTGGCAGCATGGAAAATTCTAATTAGATGTAGGAAACAAATTCTGATGACAGTGGTCAAATACTAGACCCAGACTGCCCAGTGAGGCTGTACAACTGCTATCCTTGCAAATAATAATTAAAAAAAAAAGCTTGACTGAATATGACCTGGAGCAACATAATTCAACTTCGAAGCTGATCCAGCTTTAAGCAGTAATTGGACCCACTGACATCCAGAGGTTCCTATCAGACTGTTACTTCATGAGTACTGTTTGACTGAATAGATAGCTGATAACTCAAGATTTAAGCATCTCCTTAGCATCATTCAAGCTTGGTGAACCCACTGGTCAAAATATTCCTCAAGGAATAAGTATGGAATGGAATCTTGAACTGTTAAAGCATGACAATATTTTAAATAACATCTCAGGAGTGACATTTTCACTTATGAACAAGAAAAGCAAAAAATACTCATTTGATTTGGATGCAGTTAGGTAAGTTTCCACTCATGTTGAAACGATTTACTAGGATTCTGTTTCCATAATGGTAATGAAAAAAACTTCAGTACCTTCCAGCACAAAATAAAACTAAGTTCAGTGGAAAAAATATATATATATTTTACTTTCAGATGGGCCAAGATACAGGAACTTTTCTCAGATATTGTGAGAATTATACAACTTCTAGAAGTTTGAGTGAAGTTCAAATGCATGCTGATGGAAGGGAGAATAAATTCAGCATTCACAAAAAAAACCTGTAAAACATTAGAAGGAAGCTTTAATTTATTTTAAGAAAAATCAGTGATATATAAGGTTACAATAGGTAATCTGGTTTAATGGTCAGGGAAAGAGCTCTTGAATCAAGGCTTAAAATTAGAATCAGCAATATCTTCACTACTCCTTCAATTACTGTTTTATCAGAAAATAAATTTATTGTTGCTAACTCACTAACCTCATTTCAAACTAATTTAGTTAGATTGTCAGTTTGATTTTTTATGTATTTGGTTTTCCTGAGCACCTGGATGAAAACACTTTAGGAACAGTCATAAGATATTGCACCTCAGGCAGGCAGCATAGTCTGATCAGAACACTACCCAGAGCCCAATTAAAATCCAGCTGGAGATCCTTAACTACCCACTGCTGTTACAAGCACAAACAAAGGCAGTGGCACCCACAGTTGCTGGGTGCTGGAGAACAAGAACTGTAGGAGAACTGCTGAGCCTCCTGGTTACCTGTGCCATTATTAAGCAGTAGTTAAAATTATTTCCAAATAAATACAAAGTTTTATAGCTGTATGTTCCTAGATCACTAGATTAGGAAACTGGACACTTGGTCATGGCATTCCTTATCAGAGAAGACTTTACATTATGTTCTGAAATGTATACAGACAGGCCACTATATTGAACCTTTTATTTTAGTGTATATATGCGCAGAAGAAAGAATAACCAGTGTTATTTCACTCTTTATTAGCCAGTAGCCATAATGATGGACGCTGCATTCAGATCCTTGGTTGCCACTTCTGTTCATATCATTTTATGTTAATGATAACTGCTGAATTCAAAGCCAAGCTTCTAAAACTGAACTCAAAATAACATAACTTTATTTTTAACTTTTAGTTAAATAACACATAGGAAGTATGAAAACCTTCTTCAGCAGCTACTTAGCCAGATGTTTTGCACCAAATTATAAGAAATATAGATGAGAGTTACTCTCCCTCATCCTCCACCTACTGACTCCTCTCCTGTCTCAACCTAACACTTTTGGAAGTAGCTAAATATTTAAGGAATACCAGTTTTGAGTATGGAACAGGAATGCTTGCTCAAAGAGCCACTGGTAGAAAAGCAAGAAAGCTGCCCCATCCTCCTTTCCAACTTCTGGCAGTCAACAATTTTCTATATGCCTCACAATATAGTTATTGATGTAATCGTACCATGTGTTAATACAGAAAGTCATTTACAGCTGCAGATTGAGTATGCCCTTCATTTTTCTTCCTCCAGATGGCAGAAATGTGACCAATTTAAAGTATAATCTCTCTTCACATGTATACTACACATACAGATGAATTCAATTCTAAAGAACATATATGTTAAGGGAAGAATTATATATTAAAAATATTTAAAAAGGGAGCTAAGGGATTATAACGGTTTGAAGTCATTTAAAACAGTACCTTCAGAGGTAAAAATCTGATAAGATTTGGCATGATGCCATAACATAATTTTGCTTATTTCTATTTAGCTGTTCGTTATTCTATTATTCAATTCTCTTAACAGGATGAATTATCAATCTGAGTTGGAAAACAACAAAAACTGCAACTTCTCATGCACTGATCATCAAGAAATGCTCTTTCTTCTGAGTATGATTACATAAACATACATATATAATTTCAAACAGCACATTAACTACAACAAAAGAAAACCCACACCAAATTTACACGTAGCAAGTTCCACCCTGTTTCCTACTGGTCAACCATTTTTAAGGTATCATTTTACATGTGGTGATGACTGATAAGCAGGGTATCAATCACTGTAAACTGGAAGCTTTTGAAACGAAGCACTCCAGGAACAAAGAAGAAATTCTACTTCTAACTAAAGTGCATGAGAAGGCACCTCCCTCTTTCCCTCCCTTCCCCCCCCCCCCCAGTATATCATATTTTACAACTGGTTAACCATTTTATTGGAAGCATTACATGAAGACTAATGTTGAGATATATAGTTTTAGGTGTTTCTTAAAGGAACAGTATTTTATAGAGTGTTTTGATTTATTTATTTTTTTAACCTTTTCAATTCATTTTTTCCATTAACGAACCAGATTAGCTAATACTGTTCCATTCACTAATACTAGTGAATGAATAGCTAATTTACAGTAAGATAGCTAACCCTGATTATAGATAATAGCAAAAAAAAAAAAAAAGGGAAGCATTCCTATTAACAGACAAAGCAAACTAATTTTATCTAACAGATGCAATTTTTCTCCAACGCTGTTATTTTAAACTGCCATTGTTAAGACTGAAGTTCATAAAAACATCTAATTAAATGGTTCGTTAGAATTGCTTCCAATAGCATAGTTCTTTTCGTGTGAAAATTATTTTTTCTCCATCATACTATGCAATTAATTCCACTTTGACAGTTTTCCACTTAAATCTCATTTCACATCAAAATCTGTATTAAAAGAAGTAACAATTGAACATTTCTTATGTCTAGTTTTCTGTGAAAACAGACATGGGAATGCTTACTTTAATGCAGAAACAAAAAACAGGACTGTAGTTCCAGTGCTTTTAAGTTCCAGAAATATGTAATTCTAAGTGCCATACCATTAAAACTGCATAGTTGCTGAGGGAGTAGCACTGAATGGTAGTAATATTTTCATCAGACAGAAGAATGCGACAGCCATCAGACTTCCAGCCCCCTTGTCCGTTCAGTAGATCAAAGTCCCACTGAGCTGCAACAGCATCTGCTCCATGCGCAATGCGCCGCAGTGTCACATTTATAGGAATGTGGTGACTGGCTAGGTTTAAACCATCTGTTACAAAATAAATGTATTTGCACATGAATTTCTCAGTACGTCAAACGCAACAAAAAAAAAATTTAAATATGCTACTTGACAGAAATGAGTTAAGAAAAGCTTCTTATTTTTAAAGATCATAAAAGTGTAATAATAAAAAACAAACCTATCTTGGTAAGAATAACTGGTGTTACAACTGTACGACGTTTCCCATCATCAGCCAGATTTGTTGAATTTCCTGTTGCTGGAAAAAGCTTTCCATTGCGAAATGCAATAAGCTGAAGCTTGTAGACAGATTCATCTGCTGGTCTGATTTCTCTTTTTTGCTTCTGGGTGAAAAGGGAAGCTGGCAACTGGATAGAAGCCTCCACGATTGTATTCTAGAAATAAACAGATTAAAATAAATACGAATTATTATGCACTAGGGAGCATTTAATACCTATACCTACAAACAGCCTGAGAGCATCTTTCCACTTAAGATGTTTTAATAAGGGAAACCACACCTACTCATTAAAAACTAAGTCCATTAAGAAATTATCCCATAAGCAAACTATATTATCCTGTGTCACTTTAATCATCCCTTGTCAGTGTCATTCTGGATTACATAAGAATGCTACTTTAACATCAGAAATTCATAATGTAAGCTTGCTTTCCAAGTGATTCATATTTATGATATTATTACAAAGAGTGGGAAAACAGTGAGTATACAACCTTTAAAGCCAGACTTGACAGCGTATTTGAAACGTTGCATTTAAAGCTTAGTTGCTTATCTAGATTTCCATCTGGATCTCTTCTCCCATAATCACTGAGTCCTGTACGGTCTGATGTAGCCACTTTTTGAAATACGGTGCACGTCATCCCAGTGAAACCAGCAGCCTTTATTACATAAGCCTCAAGAGCAATATTTGGAGAATACTGAGACAAAAAAAAATCAAATAAAAAATGTTACACGCTACAGGAAGAATAACAAATAATCTTTAAGGGATTCTCTGTCATAACAGTATACAAAAACAAAACAAAAACTACTTCTGTATATCTGGCAGGGAATTCAGAATACTTCTCCTCTTCCTACAGAAACAGCAGAGATTAAGATAATGCCAAAAGCTATTAAGCAAGGAAAAATAAAAAGCTATTGAAACTTACGAGCCAGCAACATGTCTTCTAAAGAAATTTGTACTTACAGTTGAATAAACTTGAGCCCCATTTGCAAGCCGGTACATAGCAATTTTCTGTAGACACTGTACAATTCTAGTGCAAGCCTTTGCTTCCCTTTGTGCCATCCACAGAACACGTTCATCAGCTAACATAATATTACTTGCTATATCCACCATCACGTCACCAAGCTAGCAGGGAAAAGAAATAAGGTTATTTTATATCTTTGATAACGTGCATCAAGCAGGATCATTACCAGAAGATACAATGCTACTTGTCAACATAAGAAAAAGGAATTGGTTGTCCTTATTTCAATCACTGCTTGTCAAGTTGACATACTGAAATACATAGACATTTACCCCCATCAGAATACTGTACCAAAGTAATTTGTGTAATTGCATTAGAACTACAGAACAAAACCATGAGAAATACAAGTATTTCAGTAAGAGAAAAAGGCGTAATACTCCAACTTCTACTTTTCAAGTTATTCTAAAGAACAATTTATAATCAAATTTAAACCTAAAATAAATAACTATGAATCAGCAATAGTACAGTGTGCATGTCAAGAAAAGAGTAACAGAGGAAGAATTAGCACACAATCCTTCTGCCTCTCTTCCTTTTGTTATGTCTGCCTTTTCTTTGATTCCTTCCTTGCCTACTTTCAGTTCTTTGTGGACTGTTTTACGTCACAGGCTATTCAAGAAATTTAGAAAGGTACCAGAGTTGACTTCAAACCACCAATTACACTGTTAAAGTGGATGCTCGCACTCCCTACCTGGCCTTCTACATAAGAGAAATACAAACCAATGAAGGGAATTCCTTCACTTAGACCACAACTGTGCCAAAATTATCAAGTACCTATATTGGCCTACACTGGATTTTCACCGCATTTAAGAAAGTGGCAAATATTGCACCAAAAGTGAAGGTGCATGTAATTCTAACCAAACTGAATGAAATGTAATTCACAGTGCCTAAACTGACAGGGTGGTGGGGTTGGGAAGTGATCTCCTTTTGATCCAGATTGTGGCGTTGTTTTTTTTGAAGGAATATCATTAGTAAGTCGAGAACACAGTTAGGGACAGAAGCTACAGTCAGTAAACATTCCACAGCTAACAAAGAGCATCAAGCAAAACTTGCAGGCTACAGCGCTTTTTGTTAAATTTTCAAGAACAAATCAAAATTATATTAACGTAAGATGCTTATTATTACTTATTACTTGAAAGGTGTTATCATGTTTAATACATCAATAGATGGAGTTGTTACAATAAATTATCAGTGTTAAGATCCTAAAGTCATAGGGCTCAAGTTATTTCACGTTCCATACATTAAACATTATTCTTTCACTTTATCAAGGTATGCCTAAGTTTCTGCATTTTAACCTAAAATGTTAAAGGTTAAATGTTAAGGTTAAAACTGCATTTTAACCTAAGACAATCTACCGAGAAGTTTCTGAACATCTTCAATTTTTCTTCTTTTCACATCAAAAAGCTATTAAATGAAGCATTTTATAATGTACAATGTTTGTATTTCAGAATAGCCACCGTAATGCAAACTAAAGAACTGAAAATGAGATGGTGTAAGTCTATACAGTATCATTCATAGCTAAGAGTTTTGTAGAGTAAGGCCAACAAGAATTTTATTAACTAATAATGAGTATTAAATGAAATTGCACTCTTTTTTAACATATCATCAAGGTTGATTTCAAATCAAACCAATTAAGATAAAAATACATCAAAGGCAAGTCTGAAATTGCCAATGAATTTAGGACATTTTCATATCAACTATTACTTTCAAAAATGGCAAAACAATGTCAGATTGTGTCACCTCACAGACAATAAATCACAGCTGAGAAAAGAATACCCTTATAATGTAACAAATGAGGCAGCAATCTAAAAAATGTTTCTACTTTCAGCTCGATAGAAAACTAGCTATTTAATGAACTGCTTATGAACTACTTATGTAATTCCAAAATACACAAAAAAAAATCCAACCTATGATAGTAAAAACAAGTTGTAGACTGAAAATTCTCCAAGAGTTCTGCAAAGAATTTACAGCTGGCATTTATGGTTTGCTGAGGGTGGAGGGGGAAATTTGGATGCTTTTTTGTGTACAAATTTAAAACCAAGGCATTGTGGTCTACAATTGCCCAACATGCACTGTACAGTGAGATCAACATAACCTCTGTTCAGCAGTGAAACAGAGAGTTCCTGCCCACTGGTGGGACTGTTTAACCACTCACATTTTTCTCCCCGACAACGAGCGTTCTCTAAGATTTTATTTTCATGTTTTATCTTATATCCTGCAAGATACAGGAATACTGAAAACCTTAGAGATACAGCTCAATACTGAATAAAGACATCCTGACACAGTGGAAGGGGAGAAGATAAGTCTTGTTTTATTCATTATTGAGAGGATCTCTGAGGCTTTCATTATTTATCTTTTTAGATAAGAACATGCCAATGAAAACCTGTGTGACCCACTCCATATTAAATAAAAACAGACTTACTGTACCTATCTCCCTGCTCCAGTGCTGACCAGAGGTGTTACTCACATTACAGGTCCAGTGAATGCTGGATGATCTCAGCGCCAATGCAAAGTCTGTGACCATGGGTCAGCAACTTCAGGGACCTACTAAACAAACAAAAACATGGAATAGCATCTAATAAACCACTAACTCAGTGCCTGCATCTACTGTTGAAAAGGCTTCACTGCTCAGAATACTTTAGGACCAACACTGTGGTTATCTTTAAAGCGACGACAAGTTATCCAGTTACCTCTTTATATTTTTCCGCAAATCTTCCAAATTTCTCTATCATTTCAGCCACAAAAATAACATCCATCTTATCAGAAAAATTTGCTGCTTCAACAGTGTAAGCCAAGAGCTGTCTTGCTGTTGCAACTGCATTAGTGAGGTTGAGAGGCATCTACATAAAGAAGAAAAACATTTGAAAAAAGTGAAAGGTTTAAGTACTATAGAGAGGAAACACTTCAGCAATTAAAAAAACAGCATTTGCCAAAGAGGCTAACAAATCCCACAGGGATCATGGGAGACTTCAAACAGTGTTTGAACTAGCCAGAACTACCAGTATATCTGATAGCAACACCACATTTGAAAATAAGCCAAAGAACCAACATTATCTGCAGCCGTAAGACCTTTTTTGTCCAGTTGTCTTGGAAAGTAGATGTTGCACCATGAACAGCAAAAGAGACTTTATTGTTAAATGCTTATTTTGCTTTGCATGAGAGCCTGAGTAATGTAAAGTTTCTAAAAATACAGCATTTTATAGTAAGAGAAGCCAAAAGAAATTCCAACACACCACTGCTGTAGCACTCACTCTTGATTCTGTAATTACTGGAAGTGTTTGGAACTGAACACGCATAAACAACAAACCCAAGGCAGATCCTCTGTATAACAAATCTGATCACTTCATTCCTGAAACAAGGACAGGCTAAAAAAAATATTTACCACTAAACAGTACACAACTCCAACACACCTGAGGTAGAAGGGCCCCAAAATGATAAATTTCACACAGGACAGTGGAACACTGTGTAAAATGTAATCTGCTTGTATTCAGATGCTGTCTATCCACGATGATCTAAAGTAGAGACCTCTCTTCTTTCCATTATTTGGAGTCTGGACATACAGTCTGCCCTACTGAATTTGCAATCTGCCATGTAAACATGGCTATATGTTAGTCCCTGCAGGTCTTAGCTCACATACATAGAATTCAATGCAACTAAAGGAAGATTCTTTTTTCCAAAACACCATTTACAATTTAAATGACTCAGAATTCCATGTCATAACAGACACTGAACAATGTAAATTTTCAAATTCAGATATTTTGTGAGGGGTTTTTTTGAACTTTAAACATTTATTTCTTTTCACCAAGAACTATACCTTTATATACAAATTTATATAAAAATAAAAATGTTTATTATGCCACAAAGGTTTCCTGCCATTTAAAATGTATGCCTCTATTTGACTTAAATTACTTGGCAGAGTTCTAATGTTCAAAACAGCTCATCAACTACTTTGTATACAAAGACTCTAATGATGCTTATAATATCATTATTACATTTAATGTTAGTCTCAAAGAGACAATAAACTTCTGTGCAGAATACTGCTAGAAAGACTTCCAGACCTACTACACAAAGAGAGGAAGGCTCTAATGAGTAGAAAATAACCCCCAAAATCAAAACATGCCACTCCTCTCTTTAAAGAAAAAAAATGGAAAGCTTTATTTCAACCTGTTCCCATATTTTTAAGAAGGATCAAACGCATTTTAAATTTCCTAACACTAAATTGGCAACGTTCTTTTACAACCTGGAAAACATTGGCTAACAAAACAGCTACAACAGGTTGAAATCATCCAGGCTTCTGAGCAATTGCAGCAATAAATTGATGCTGCAGCATGCAGTCAGTAGTACCGGGCTGTTACAGGCCCTGCTGGAAAATGTGAATTCTTAAGTGAGGAAAAATGCAACCCATCTACATCAAAGGTTTTAATAAGCAAATACTTGACCTTACTGTGTCCCACAATGGGACAATAATGGGATCCCCGGCATCACCTCTCACCTATTAACCACTTATTGAGCACTCCCCCCCTTTAACCCTCAGCCACAGCATACACCTCCCGTGCTAGGAATGTAAGGGAGCGCTACACACAGTTATGTCGACCCAAGTTCAACCTGGGCCACAACAGGCAGTTTTCTCCCTTTCTCTCCCTCCCACTCATCGTACACAAGTGTTCACTGATCCCCAGGGAACCAGAGCAGAAAGGTAAATGCTAGTAAGTTGGTGCTGTTAAGTATACAGAGGGAGCGAGTCAGCAGCTACCAATCTACACAATATGCAGTTCAATGCTTTTACTTCAGGCTAGATTTAGTCCAAGCCTCTGGACATAAAGCACTCACCATACATGTAAGTCAAAGACATCCAGAGAACACATACTGGTTTAGATCTTAACTCCCGTATAGAGGGTGCGGTGCTTCTGATGCACAGTTTTCTCTAAAGGAATATGAGCTCACACAAGGAAATGTTGTGAATTGATGAAATGCGGTAATCCCTCCCTGAGGTCAGACAAGCACCACGGCCTGTGCTACCAATATCATCAACTCAAGAGGTATAGTTGTATTACAAATAACTAAATTTCTCAGACCTCCCTATTCCCCTCTGTTGCACAGGTGCTACTGATCTGACCCTAGGCACTGTGTTGATGTTCCCTAGTACCTATACACACAGGGTTTACATACACTGTTTTGCAGTGATGTACAGAAGCATGCTAGAGATAAGCCTCAAAAGTAGCTTGAGCAGAAAAATATTGTTTCAAAGCTACACTATTTTTTTTTTTTTTTTAGTAAATACAATCAGATTATAGAGGCCTAGGCAATAATTGCTACTTTTACTCGTAAACTCTCATTAACCACAAAAAACTATTACAGGCTTACTGCAACAGAGGCTGAGCAGCATTTGGCCACTCTATGATTATTATAATGAAAATAGCTGTTCTGTTACAAATTGAACCTGCCTTGTTTCCTTACAGAACATAGGCAGAATAGGGCATCCAGCTGACAAATATATTCAAGACATGTACCATTCAGCCTCTCTAAGCTTTACACAAGCACACTAAGGAATAGAATTTCCTCATGCTCTCAAACTTGGGGCATCCAAAATAGATCAAGCTCTTAACATAAACCTATGAGTTCTTGCATACTCAGAGTCATTCTTTTTTCATAATTCAACCAAGACCCACCAGTTTTACCTATGTAAAAGAAATGGAAAAGTAGGGTTCTGAGTTTTTGTTTTCATTAAAGAATTTGATTTCATAGATACAAACAAATTACCTGATTGAACATATAAAGAACTCGAGTCACATCGTTTGCATATTGGCACCTAGAATAGTCCTCCTCTGCCCAGTATCCTCCCCTGTCACATCTGCGCCAAGCTCTTCTCTCATCTTGTGAGTTGCCAGGATATATCCCACTGCCAGCAGAATAACGTGTACACAGCAGGTAGGCTGTGATGCCTGCCAATGTTCTAGGCCACCTGGGGAGTCAGAAGCAAAAACCAAAAAAAAAAAAAAAAGACAAATTTACATGACAAGTAAATAAAAGGATTAAGCACTACAACATGAAATAAAGAGACACTCAAAACTAAGCATCTCTAAACTATTTAAAGGGCCACCTTGGCTCGCCTTCAGTCCTTTCAAGCTGTTCATATTTGAGCACTATTAACAAAATGAGTACTAATGCCTGCAAGCTTTTCTTCATTCTTTCATAAGGTTGCAGGTGGAGTGAAAAAGGTGCTCATACAATTGCTAGGAACAGTTTACAGATTTTCTTCTAAAAGAAAACAAGCCTATTTCATGAAAAAAACTGTATTAAAGCTATATAAATAGTTGTTAAAAATACAGTAGCAAGCGCTGAAATTTTCTACTTGTCCTGTTCACATGCATCACTAACTTCATCAGTGACTTCATTCGTATTAACACTAAACTGCAGAAAACAACTTTCAAACTAATTCTGAAACAGTGGTAGTAGTACTACCACTGACTGATTTTGCAACCAAACATATACCAAATAGAAATTAACATGAGAGGGAAATGTTGATAATGTTAAATAGGAAAGGATTCCTTTAACTAAAGTGACAGAGAACTAAGATTAAGGAAACCTGAATATTCTCCATTTTCTCTTCTGTAATTTTACTGTATATCTATAGATTCATATACACAGGTAAAAATGAGTAAGAATAAACACAAAGTTAAATTGCAATACACATTCAAAACCTAAGAACTGTTTCAAAAGAGATATAAGAATATAAAGAAACAACAATTGGATTAAGCTGCAACACTGAGAAAGGCAAGGACAAGAAATGCCAGCCAGTCTGCCATGCTTCCTGCCCTCTCCCCAGTAAGATATGAATAAAATATTGCTTACATTCAGAACACTAATGCTTAAAATTGAAAGCAAAACCACATATACCTACAATACAAAAAGCCAAGTATCTCAAATCTCACAAGCTAACATATACGGTACAACTAAAACCAACAGCAAAAGAAAGCTTCATTCCATCACCCCGGGCTTTCTGTACCATAATCAAGTCAAGCCAAAGCAAGCTCTTTGAAGAGCCTGAAGAACCAACACACTTCTCAGTCTTAAGAATTTCTATTATCTTTACACACAGCAGTTGTATCCAAAAACTGGAAAAAAGTTATTTTTTCTTCATATCTCTGGACTGTATGTCAGTAAACGGCCAATTAATCACTGCTATTATCTAAATTAACAGATTTGCGGAACAAATTACCTAAATTTGAAAAAAATACAAATTTCTGCATTTGAAGGAGACTGGAGTAAATACCTTAAAAATCGTTCCATTTCAGGGAAGTAAAATGTAAATAATATTAACAAAACATAGAAGTTGAGTTCTAGTATCAGAGTACTCTGTGATAAACAACAATTCCAGGGAATGGTTTATGATCAAATTGTCTTACATGATGCAATACATTAACCATCTCCAGTATCCTGAAAGTCCTCTCTATCTCAAATTCCTGTGAACTTCTAGTCAACTCCAAGCACCTTCAGCAGCGGAAGAAAAGCATTGCAGGCATTTTGGCAGAGATTACTTCGGTTTGGTCAAAACAAGCAACTAACAAAATGATAGCTTAAAATGACAGAATCCTTAAAATGCATGAGTCACGGCATCACCACAAAAAATCAAAAGTCAGTAAGGAATCTAATGGAAAAGATTAGACAATATAATTACAATAAACCAAAAAAGGAAATACAGGCTTAAATTTTTGTGCATTTCTAACAGCTTGGCATTACAAATCAATTTGCCATACTGCAGTGACATAATTGAGATAAGATACGGAGACTTCATATGACCATCGCCATAATATCTGAGTACTAGATGAGAAGAAAGGTGATTATTTGGGTCTTGTAGTATAGCCTCATTCAGCCTAGTACACATGCCTCAAGGGCCACTTCAAGAAATTAACAAAAGGGTCATTATTCAACCTATATCAGGAAGGAAAACTTATACCAGAATTAATGGCAATAGAGGATGTTAAAAAGAAGATGAAAAAAAAGCAGAGATTTAAAATGCCAGCAATTATGTACTGGTATTTTACACAATGTAAACAATTTCAAAAAGTAGGTATAGATTCTGTAATTATTTATCGTATCTCCTGTAGAGAGGGAAAGCCAGCAGAAAGGACAAAACCTTTCTTATGAAAATCACAGCAGCCTCTGTTAAGTGCTGCAATCCCAGTTGCAAACTTAGAGCAACATTATGTGCATCCTTGTAAGCTAACAGAATTAATGGTGTTGGATCATGTCTGGACAACTGATCGTGGACAGAGCAAGTTACAGATCTGCTGGGAAGTGAGTAAGGGAGTACAATATATACTATACATGATAAAGATTTCCAAATCACTAAAATTCCTGCATGGGCAAATCAAAACAGCCCAATCTGTGTGGATTTGGGGAAAAACAACTAAAAAGTTGAGTTATTTCTAAGCTCCTACTTCTTATGGATACAAAAAGCCTTCAGAGGATGAAGTAAACAGAAAACAAGCAGCTAAAAGACAACTGAAGAATCAGTTAACAGATACTGGACGACATGCAGGCCCACGAACACTTTGGGGAATACATCCAAAACACAGCTTCCAGAAAGCAAAGATTCGGGTTTCCAGAAATACCGATATCAAAATTTCAAAATGCTATTTCCTTGACAAAAACAATTTTATTTTTTTTTTTTTTAAGATTAGGTTTCTACATCAATGCCAGCACTTTTAAAGGTATATCTATGTCTCTTTACACACAATTTTCTAGAAGTTGTATTTTTCCAAAGGCTTTTAAGTTGAAGTGTGGCTGCCTCAGTTTTGACTGAATACGCTGCATTACAGACTGAGCGCCGCGTGGTGTTATACTAACTTGAACTCTGCGGTCCTACCAGATGTTGTATGACATGACCTCCAAGAAGATCAGGAAAATATTTTAATCGAAAAATGGCATGTTCAATTCCTTTGCTCACTACTCAGAACATTAGGGGAAAAAAAAAAGAAAAAAGTGAAACAGCAGGATTCAACTAAAAAGCTTTTTTTTTTTTTTTTTTCCAGCAACAGTTTTAATTATTACATTTAAATATCACATTTCTAAGCAATATATAGCTATATAATATAGAAGCTATATATAGCTTCTGGAACTTCCGCAGCTGTTAAATGGGAAGAATGAGTTTCAGTGTAACACTAATTCCTTAATTCAACAAAGATTATTAGATGATCACAAGATGGTTTGTCTCTTTTCTCTTTGTACATCTCTATACTCCCCTTATTTTTTTATGCATCTCTTTCCTTTTTGTCACCATTCCTTTATTCCTACTGCATTTACTTTTCATTCATCTCCCTACAGAGCATTTTACCGTCTTTTACCACAATCTTCTCAAAAGAAGACTGGCAACATCAGAAAGTCATATAGCCACTACTACTTTTCTAGCAAATTTAATCATTTACAGAAACAATTTGCTAATAAAGCTCATACATTATGTATCTAATGATTTAGAAAGCTTTCCACTTAAACGGCCTACTGTTTATGTCCAGTTTAAACTCCCAAGCTTCCTGCCATAACTTCCCATATGCAAAACCAATAGAAATAAACACAGTCACTAAAAGCACCTTCTGGGGAACTCAAGTCCCTTGCCCTTTTCCCTCTCCTGGTCCCAGTACTCCATGTGCAGGTGTAAGTTTCTCTGTAGCCCAGCAGTGAATCAGATAGGGGAACTGACTCCAGCTGTAGCTACGCTTCCCTAGTTCCCCATTTTTCCTTAGTGAATGTTAATCTTAACTGTTCTCAGCCATAAACTGTTTCCCTCCCCAGTACGTGCATGAGATGAGGTACTCTGCTCTTCCCTGAAGCAGGGTTCAAAAGGTGAACAGCGATATGAAATTCTCATCATGGAACAAAGGCTGTGTAACTTTGGCTGCATTCTTCATTTCTTGGGAGCCTACGCTTGAATGTCTTCCACACTTTAACCGATGCTAGCAGAAGTGAACATTTGGACTGTATTAACTCTTACTTCATCACTGTTTATAATTATGTGCTCAAAATCTATCATATATACATGAGTAGACAGCTGTGGGGAAAAATAGGATTCATTTATATTTATACACTGTAATTTAAATTTCAGAAAGAAAAAGCCAGACCATGAGGTTATAGAAGCATTCTTTCTTTCATGCTTATTTTTAATGCTGTTTTGAAAACATTTCTTTGAACAATAACTTTTAGTAACAATGGGTTTTGATACCGTAATTTCATTAGCTTGCAAGTAGTCGAATATTTTTTATTATTATATCTAATAATTTTCTAAATTCAACATAACAATTACATTTTTAAGATTAATTTAACCTTGTAACAGTTTTCAAAAGGATAATTCTTACATTTATGACAGAATTCTATCAACTACCAGCAGAAAGTTATGCCAAACAACACTTGAAGGATTTACCGAAGCAGAAGCAATACGTTATATTTTAACATACAAATTATATTTTCTATTCATTCATGGATTGTAATGTATTCTGGGATGTCTGCTAAGACTTAAAAGAATACTTATATTAAAAAACACAACAAAAACGATTCCCATGATGGAGACAGCTTTTACCTAATCCTTATGAACTCATGCTAAACCATCATTACTGCACCAACTAAAGACAAACATTCTCCGTCACGACACTTCACTCTCCTATCTTTGAAAGGATAAAAATCTAGCTGCCAATTCTGAAGCAGCTTCTCAGCTAAAATGACTAGCCAGTTCCAACTAAAAAACTATAAAATCAAATTCACCTAGGATCATTTACAGCCATCTGCTCAGAACCATTTTCTCACTAGTCAAAGCCATATTTCCATATGGTCTCAAAGGTGAAAAATTACTCTTTATTATTACTCTACCTAAACTACAAATGGAAGACTGTTATAGTGAACTCAGACACAGTGAAGCTTTTGATAAGCTGAACATTCCCTGAAATCTTATTTCTTTCCCTTATTTCTTTCCACTGAATTCCAGAGGGGGTAAATCCTATTACACTCAACAGTCATTGAACTGCACAGGTTAATTTAATGGAAAACACTTTGAAAAAAGCCTTTACCATCTGTTTTCACCTCTAATGGCAAATCAAAGAAGAACAATTCACACTTGCATCATAAAAAAAGCGTAAGTGATTTAAATAGATGTGTATGTTCTTTGATGAATACAGCATGCATCTGTTTGACTTTCTTCACCTTTTATCTTGAGCAGGAAGTTCTCATTTGCTAATGTAGCGCTCATCCCTGCAGTAGGAACCACTACAGTGTAAAAGGAAGATATTCACACTGTTTCCTACATAAATAATTCATTATAACGTGAAAGTGAAACTCTTCAGTAATTCCAAATTGCCTCTGTGCAGCAAGTTGATCTTAATGTTTCTTCCCCACTAACAGTTCCCTAGTACCCAGATGGCCACTACCTTTCTCCTCAAAAACGTCCAGCTGATGAACAAGAAGATGAACTCAACACAAATGTTCTCAGCTGGGGCTTTACCTGAATTTTTGCTAGAACTGGAGAAGGCCTTTTGTACTTGAAAGCATGTCTTCTCTCCCCCCATAAACTACGTCTCAGCAACATGCTTTAACTTGCTTTTAATTTCTTAAAATGTTAATGGCCTTAGATTATTTCTACATAAAGACAACTTTAAAGAGCCCTAATGTACACAGGGAAAGGAAGAAAGTTTATTAATGTAAACAGATCAACATAGCCAAGCAGCATAAAGGAACATAAATGAAAAGCAGTTATCACAACGTTAAGAAACCCTACAACCTGTAGTGAAAATATATGCTATGACATACACTAATTCTCAGCAGGAGCTACTGTAGGGAGGTACAACAGAGAGTATTATAAAGGGAATTACCTTACATACAGAGAATCTATACAGAAGCTATCTGTTACAGCTGGCACCTCCAGGAGTAACGTGTTGTTAGAGTGACCAGCAGCAGAAAGATCAGAAAAGGGAAAACAGGTGAAGAGGTAAGAACAAAAAGACAACATAATCTGCAATATCCAACACAATGGAATATCAGAACTAGCACTACAATCCCAACAATCATAAAAAGGAAGCAACATTCTGAATATTCACTTGAATATTCAGGGAAAAAAAAACACAAGACTGTTTCTTATACAGTTATTTTGTCGTATGAAAGCAGGAAAAGTTTTTAAAAACCAGAATGACAACCTGGTGGAAAACCCAATCCATCAGTATGCATTCTAACTCTAACTTACAGCTCATTTTAAAAGTTTTAATCTATTCTAATAATTTAAATTGTATATATCATGATATCATAGTTTAATTTCCATTTATTACAAAGATGTGAGTTTACAAGCTCAAAAGTTTAGTATTCCAGTTGTGTGCATTTCTTTCAACACATGCTAACCGTGAACAGCTAAAAATTTATCACTTACAAATGAACATCCATTTAATTTAGGTGCCTTTAAAGCAATAATGTTTGAGTTAAAAACAGAAGTAAACAGACTTTTTCTGAGAAAAAGTGATGTTACCAACCTGAAATCTCCTTTATTGTTCACAACCCTCTCTGGAGGGCAGTATTGCGCAGAGCTTTCTAATACCACAATGTCTACTGTCCTCGTATTATTCCCACGTCTGGTTTGTACGTGGCAACCCCAGTTTCCTGTGGAGCCAGCCTGAATGTTTGAGATTGTCAGTGCACTGGGAAGACAAAATAAACAAACAAAAACCCCAGTCTTGCAACAAGATTCCCGTAAGTTTTATCAAAAGGATTAAGCAAGTACAGAAAGACAGTGGAAGAAACAACCAGTTACACAGAACTGTGAGTAATCTTGTAAGATCACAGCTATAAGTGCACTGTGATTAACAAAGAAATGTTTTCTATTCTTCTAGCTCTCAATTACGACAAGGCAGTGAAGAAAGAAAATGACCATTAGAAAAAGTTCCTTGACTTTTGAAAGAAGAGATGAGAAGACTGAATTCCATTAATTATTACCACTGTTCTTAAAACAAATTTTTAATAGTTGTTGCAGAAATGCCAAACTAAAATAATATTCCAAATGCATAATTTGTGATAAAGTTAACACCCTTATTTACTAATATGATTACTTAATATATAATCACTTTGTAGACAGTGAAAAATCAAAAATCTGTTGTAGGTGGAATAAATGATACAGATCTGATGGAGAACTTCCGTATTACCAGTTGTGGTGTAGTCCAAAGGAAGAGGGAACAATTCATGAGTTCACTTAAAAACCCCATTCTTGCAGTCTTAGGATGGTAAAATTACAAGTGTATCGTACCACGAAGCTGTCTTATGTGAAATGCAACGTTAAATCCATGTGTGTGTGTGTGTGCGCGTGCGTGTGTACACGTGTCAGCTACGCGATCTCTAGAGCTCCCTCCTAAGTAGTTAGAAATATCATACATGATATCTTAAATTACCTGATTTAACTGTTACTATGTCCCTGCAAGGATGTTTCTCTACGTACCCAGCAAGAAACTGCTGGGGGGCTGAGGGGTAGAAGGGAGGTAGGGGAATACACTTTCTCCATAGTGATTTACCTTGCAATCAGTGAGCAGTTATGAATCATGTTTTTTTCAACAAAAATACCCTGGGATTCATCAGTTTCCACTATCTTTCCGTCTTGGTACCACAAGACTTGCATGTCTTGATCAATATACGAAGCCATACATTGGAAGGGTAGACTATCTCCTTCAAAAACAACCTGGCGGTGAGATGGAGTCATATAGAAAGATGGTAACTCAAGAGGAGGCTCTAGAAATTCAAGAAATAAAAGCATAATTAACACCAGAAATGTTTTATAAGCATTCTTCAGAAAACGAGACAAATTCATTATCAATAATAATAATAATTCATTAACAATCAATAATAATAATTCATCAATATCAATTATTGATTCAATCGCACTGGAAGCTACAATTTGCAAAATTTATATGCAAAGAGCCACATCTGATGCATCAGAAATTCAAACTATATCCTTTTTCAAAAAAAAAAAGTATTCCTTTAATGTAGTACATTCCTGAAGTCATTTGCTATCCTACATCCACGTGAATGAATATAAATCTGAAAGAAGAATATCCCTATGCATTTTATTTCTTTAAAATTTTTCAACATTAATATTTGAAAATCATATATATAATACTATGCTTATGAAGTTGATATTCCTCTTCTCATCTGTTTGTCCTCTTCTCAGGATATCCTCTTCCACTGGCAGAGCACAATTGATGCTTATGCCAGATCTACCCATGCGCTTCTCTAGCAGAAGTCTAACAAAGAAAAGCAAGCCACTTCTATAAACATCTCAGTTATTCTGAAACACTATTGGCAAGCAGACTGTAATTTATAGGTAATACAATGTTTTTTTCCTCCTTTCCTAAAGCCATAGGACATACCCTGAAAGGTTACTTGAGGCAGATCTACTGTTAGGCACAGAAGACTGCCAAGCATTTCCTGAACCCGTCAAAAAAATAATCTGAGTAGTTCAGTGTGCACTCTGGTCCTTCTCTAATAAGAGAAAGCTTTAAGAACAACCCAGTGTAGTGGTATTCCCCCTTCTTCTTAAATAAAGCTACTTTCTCACAAGTTTTTCTTGTATGCATCTTAATCACATAACCGATCAGAAAATTATTACACTGACTCTCCCTACCCCAATTTTATTTATTTGCATTGGAAACTAAACAACAACAAAATTAAAAATATATATAAAATACCAGAAAATAAAATCAGTGATAAGATGAAGACCTTTTAACTTCAGACTTTGGCTTGGAAATATTTGTGTATATGAGAAGGCAGATAACTAGACTGGGGAAAAAATAATAACAGTTTCTGATTCCTCTTGTGAAGTTTAGGTAAAAATCACTTAAAACAAGTATTAGAAGGAAAAGGAGTTTATCTCCAGGCATCGCCACTCATCCTTAATTTCTACATACTAATATCTGTAATCAAAAACTTATTTCCAAAAAGCAAATAACACTGGACAAGGAATAAAACCAAGTCTTTAAAAACAAATCACTATTACCACATTCCATACAAGTGCTTTATTTCAAGGAAATAAAACTAAAAAAGCCTGTTCACTAATATTTTCTAATGCATTTGCTACTGTGTTAATAAGTGTCAGTTGTCAGAAGTGCTTACCGCAGGTCAGAAGCTCCTGCTTAACACCCGTCACCGTCTGTGACTGCAGTGATTTGGGATATGCACATTTAGTTTCACGTACAGTTATATTTCTTTCTTTTAGCCACTGATGCATCCAGAGTATGTTACAATCACAAAGAAGATAATCAGTCTGAAATTCTCTGCAACGCAAAATGAGTATTCACAATGATGAAATGAGACACTCAGAGGCCTGAAAGCTTTACAGAACAGCTGTAGATGCCTCTCGCAGGCGCAGACACGCTGTCAACAGATGACCAAACCCCACAACACAGCCGCCTGGCCTACTACCACATATTGGAAGGTACTCTGCAAGCTCTGGTGTCATGTCAAAAGTAAACAATCCTCAAGAAATGTAATCCTCTCAGTAAATACAGATAACATCTAATACTTGCGTATGAAATAATTTCTAGTAATTTTTAAATAATGTGCCTGAATATGCATCACCACGACTTAAGAGCACGCTTCATCGACAAAAGGTTTATTTAGCAATCAAATGCTTTAACATTAAAATCAACAAAAATATAAAAAGCATCCTCATTTATTTCGATTACGAGAGCCACCACTCACACAATTTTAACGATAGTTTTATTCTGCTTTATATGCAAATCACATAAGGCTTTCCATTGATTCATAAAAATCTCCGTAGAGCTTAATGCTTTCTACTAAAACAATATACCAAATCCCCCATAGGTGTCTGTTGTACTCAAAGTAAAAAACAATTAGTCTCTTTAGAAATAGTTAAAATGGATCAAAACGGATCATTGTGCCTAGACTGTTTTATCCTCTATTAAAAACAATTTATTTCTATTTTTGCAAATGTCTTGAGGATAGCACATCATAGGCTGAACACTTCAAACACTAAACCAACACTCTTGTGAAACTCCGTTTGGTCTTTTTTCATAGGCATTTCTCCAGATATACGTTTTAAATAAATGTATGATCCTATTTAATATGAAGTATTTATGTATGAATCATACATACGGAGTAAAACTTCAGAAGTCCAGAAGCTGCTATAGTGTTATTCTCTCAGACCTTTGTAACACATTGAACATTTTGAAGGTTTTTCTATAAACACAGAGTATCGTGTATTTATATTGTATGTTAGTATGCACATTTCCTATACACTTAATTCAAGCTTTAAAAAGTACTATTATGATATTTAAAAGTAAAATAGAAACTGAAGTATTAGCAAGTGAAAGCACTCACATTAATGTAAAAATCTCAACCAAAATCTGGAAAACTGTGGAAGTTTTGGATTCAACTATTTTTGTTTCACACAAAAGGCCATTCCAAGAAAACACTGAGGCATGTTTTAATAATGTAATTGTTTTTTAAAACACAAATGATCATTTTAAAATTAGATGCAATACTTACAGAGACTTTAGTGAACCAAGGTGATCAAATGTTCCCTGTGTAAGTGTAGAAAACAGATTTCCAGAAAGATTTCTGAGAAATAAAAGTAAAATGATTTCAATTCATGCTCGAGAGATTAATGTGAAACTTACTTACAAAGAAGATCCCTCTTCAACACAGCATTATTTTTTAAAACCTATAAGTAACTATTATGGCACGCTGCCATAGTTCATAAGACTAAGAATTGTATCAAGTTTGAAAGCATAGCAAAAATCCCCAGATAAACTGTTCCCCGATACTTCTTAGCTGAGGAATTTTTAAGATTGGGTACAAGGTTTGGTAGCATATACTTTATTAAAAACAATTAGCATGTATTCAGTATACACTTCCAGAATTTTTAAAATAACTTCATTGTTTTAACTGAATTGACATCACTACCATGCTGTAAAAAAAAAAAAAAAAAAAAAAAAATTATATAGTAAAAATTCAATGATACTTCAAAAACATCCCTTTTTTTTCTCCCCCAAAGACAGCGAAAGTTTGTAAGAAACAAATAGCTAAGACAAAGAAACATTCTGTAATCTTAGATGTTATTTTATTAAAATAAATGAAGAATATTTACAAAATATGCAAAAAAGGCAGCAAAACACAACCATACTGATACTAAGGTAAGAAAGCAGGGTTGTGTAAGCCTGACATACATTTCTACAGAAAATATTCTGTACAATCTGCTACTCTTTTTCCCCCCAGTATAAGGAACTGGAAAAGTAAAAAAACAGTTCCTTTACTTTTCCAGTAAAGGAACTGGAAAACAATTGCAAAGCAGGCAGAGTACATACTAGTATCCACTAGTTGTCCCCTGCCCTGCCCTTTTCTTTTTATCTTAAGCTTGCTACTGACCACAAACAGGGCATGTCTTTCATGCACACACTTAAAACAAACTAGTCCCTTTAAAACACAGAATGTTAACTTACATGAGAAAAATACTTAAGTGAAATAATACACAACAAAATTATACTTACAGTCTAATAAGATTTACGAGTCCTCTAAATATGTCTGCATTCAGGCAGCCTATTCTGTTATTAGTTAGGTCTCTATCAATAGGAAAAAAAAAGCAAAAATCAGAATAAACTATTTCATTTCAAAATGACATACAAGTCTGCAAACTGAAGTAATTAAACTAAGATTCATGAGTAATGGAATGTACCATATATACATTTAGTCTTTTTCAGCAAAAATCAAAATGTATTGTTATATTGTGTGCATTGGTATGCACACACACTCCTTACCCCATTTCTATCTCAATAATGGTTTGCCTATATACAGTAAAATAAGCCTAACCTTTAACATAAGTCCCCTCAGAACAGGCTTGGCTTATATCACTACGAAGCATATTTTTGCATTTGTGTGGTATATTCATGAGCTACTTCACTGATTTTTTTTTTAGCCTGCCAAAGGAATCTACACCAGTTTATTTACTGTATACAGGTATGAATATTTCAATATTTATATTAATACATAAACATTACATAATTTACGAGGTAAATCTTAATAAGGAATAAAAATTAAGCTTGCAAGTTCCAGAATTGGCCCTTCAGCTTTATTTTTGAGGTTCTTGAAAGTGCAATTGGCAACAAAATCTCCTTTTCACTGAGCCAGATCACCTGAACAGTAACAAACATACATAAACACAATGAAAATTTAAGAGCACAGTTGCACGCTGAGCAAAGGCCTGTGAAAAATAGAATTACTAGGACTTCCATGACTTAAAAGCCGTCCCAGATATTTTGAAATAACAGAGTTAAAAAAAAAAAAAACTGTCACACCAATATCCTGTTTTTCAAGTTTCATCTAAGACAGAATTTTTACAGCCAAGGTATAGATCCCTGAAAAATGCGTTAATGGAAATGTTGGCACAGCCTTCAGTAAAGCGGCATTAACAGCATAGTAACTTCAGCGTAATATTAATAGCAAGGGACTTTGTGTTCCACTATGACCCAAAAAAAAAAAAAAAAATCACAGGGAGTTTAACATTTAATAAAGCAACACTTGATGGCATCAAAGCTCTGAGTGAACAACCCAGTGTTGTCTCAAGTCACTGAAATACTAAAAGAAAGGAATAATACAAGAGAGACTGCCAGTAAGATCAAGTGAGACTGCCAAGCCACGGGCAGTAGATGTTCTTCAGTCTGAAGACTGAAGCAGCAGCTCTTTTAGACTGAAAGCAGACTGTTTTATATTTACATATAGACGTAAATGTGCGTATTAGACAGCAAAACTATATAGTTACACACACATAATCTTCAGAGATCCCTACCAACCCCTACAACTCTGTGACTGTGATATATATCCGCCTTCTAACAGACAAACAAAAAAAGATAGAATAATTTTGTGTGTTTGTTTTTATTTTTATTTCACCCCCATAAACTGGGGGGGAAGACCAGCTACTTACAGTCTTTTCAGAGATGAAAGTCCCAGAAAAGCTCCTGGATCTATAGTACTAATAAGGTTGTTTTTAAGGTCCCTGTATAGAAAAATTAAAACATTAATCAAAAACTACCCATTAAATATAGAACTAAATGCATGAAGATACACCTAGCTTGTCTTAGCCACTTTGCAAACTACCCCAAAATCCCATACAACACATTTGTAATATTTCACGTCTTTTGCAATTTGCAAACCTGTATTTTAATTAGAAAGAGGAATACAAACAGCATATATGTTGCTTTAAATATTCTATTGATTCTTAGCACATGAAAAGGTACAGTCAAAGACATTTTATCATACTGTCCAAATAAGTTATACCTGCTCAAGATGTATTACATTTGCTCATTATATAGTACAATACATTCTAGTTCAGTATTATTTTCTTCAGCCTACCTGCATTTTAATGCTTTAGTATTGCCCAACATCTACCAAAGCAACCAAAGCAGCAAAACAAGATCGTAAAAATATACCAGACCACTGAAAGTTACCACTTTGGCTAAAAATCCCACTTAAAGACGGCGAAAAGACTCAGAGCACGAATTTTTAAATCTTTCATTTCTAGAACAGGAGACTGTAGGGAATTAAAGTGTCTATGTCATTAAACAGCTTTATTAACTGTACAAGTGATGTCCTTGTACAATAGTTTCAATTCCTGAATTAAGATATCCTGCAGATATGGCTTAGTTTGAAAGATCACAAGTAGCGTCTGCCAGTAGCTACAGAGTTTTGAACAAACTTTATCACTGCTAAAAATATTTTTATCTTCTTGCTCATCTAATATTTGTACTGTATTATTACTGAAATTTCTCAGGCATTTATTGTGACATGGAAAAGTTTTCACTCATTTGGTAATGCAGGAAAGATTCACATTTGAAAACAAAATTAGTAATTCCAATTAAAACTAATGTTTTAGTTAGCTGGGGTAGGAAAAAAAAAGCTCTTAGAACATTAAAAGTTCTGCCAAAAAAAAAGAACAGTACAAGAGGATTACATCTACCATCACACAGATATGCATGAATGAAAATACAAGTTCATCCCGAGATTTCACAATAGCATTTCCTGCAGCCAGATTAGTCAGACACGGTACAACAGACAATGCCAGGGCACATGGATCAGGCCTCACTGCCATACCTAATAAATGTTTTAAATAGTTGAAATACTTCAAATCTACCTTGCAGTATCACCAGTTAGTTTTAAATCAAACGATGTGTGTATATTGTGTATATTCTGCTCTCTTATTTCAACTTTATTTTCCTGCCCTGTGTGGAGCAGGGACTGCCAGCAGCATCCAAGGCAGTATTAGGAATCTGAAAATCTGATGTTTCTAAGCCTCTTTCAGAAGGCTGATAAATCCAGTCCCGATACTGTGACAAATCTGAGAATATGAAATATTAGTCATCACTTATTTACCATCAGTCTTTGGACAATGAAGAAAAATGATAGTATCTTTTCATATTTAAAGCTTTAATTTGAAATCATACAACTCCCACTTGGGGAGAAAAAACCTTGGCAGCATGCCTTGGAAATCCACTAGTTTAGATTATCTTTAATTTCATTACTTTAATTCAAATTGTACTCTCTGATACATCTCTTACTTAAATTCCACACTTCAGTGGAAAAACAAACAAACCAACCCACAACAATGTAGCTTCAGAATTATAAGAGTTTTATTACTTCCAAAATCTGTTTCAGATTAGTTTTATAAAAAGTGACCAGTCTGATTTATACAAAGTATTTTTTTTCCTCCTCTTAATAGGTCTTAAAACAAGTTCCAGAGGGATAATTAAACCAGAATTAACATTTTTTTTTAGAAAAGAAATGCCAACAATTGTCATGTTTTCATAGAACTCATTCAATTGATGCTCCATATTTTTTAAATAAGATAGCAAAGCATTAATCAACAACTATATTAAAATATTTTAAAGCAAACAAAAAAAACAACATCCCAAATACCCAAAGCGATAGCTTTTTCTCAACCTGCAACAACAACAGTTGGGGAGTCTGCATTTTGGGATTTTTCCCACTCCCAGAGGCAATCATTTGGAAGACTAGTTATGTGTTCAGCTCTCAAAAAGCATTAACAGATGAAAACTGTGAAACGTAAGAGACATTTAAAGAGCACAAATTAACACAGTACTGACATGTCTGGCAGCTCTCCTAAAATAGGATGAGATGTTGATGCCCAGGTGGTGCAGCTGCCAGGACTCCGGGATCTGGGACAGCTTCAAGAAGTGGCAGCTGTGGCCAAACTGACAGACTGGTCACATCCTCATCAAAGGGGTAGGGTGGGGAAGATGATCTCATTAGAAAGTTGTGTTTGGCTTTTAAGGGTTTTGTTTTATTCTTACCGCTTTTAATATCTGCCAACAGAACTACTGATTTTTAGCAAATGGAATGTAATCATCTTATTCACTGATTTTAATTATTTTTTCTTTGGCAAAGCTTAACCAACAGGATATAGTGATAGGTATTAATTTGTTCAAATAAAAGTTCATTTAAAAACACAGAAATCCACTAGAAGGGTTTCAGTTAGGGTAGTATTACAACTTCAAGCTCTATCTCATTGGCACATCTTTTATTTTACAGTAACTACATCTTCCATCTAGTAATTAGAAATACTGCTGAAAAACAACAAAAACCACAAGCCAGGCAGATGAGCAATCTTGCACTGAGAAGCTATATTAAAAAAAAAATATTTTTTCTTAAATCTACAGAACACCGCAGATGAGGATGCTCGTGTATTTGTCAGGAGAGGTGACTAACTGGGATTAGGATCATAGGAAAACTTTAGTTTGCAGGGATCGCTAGAGGTCATACAGTCTGGCTAAAAGCACAACTGAGTCAGATGAACTGCTCCACTATGATATCCAGTCAAGTCCTGAAAACCTGAAAGGATGGAGATTTTACTGTCTTATCATGCAACCTCTTCCAGTGTTTAATCATTCTCATTAAAAAGGATTTTCTTATGTTCAATCGGTCTTTTTTTCCCCACAAATCCACGATTAAGCAGGCAAATACCAACTTCTCAACAAGCAAAAATGTTGATGCCTAACAATCAACCCTAATGTTACTTGGCTAATATAACAAAAATAGAAATGAAAAAATATACTTGGATTTAACTGTGGTTTGCCATTAAAAAAAAATCCTTCTATTTCATTAAAATTTAGAATTGTATTTCATTAGCCAATTGTCAAAAAAACATGTGCATAAGTATCTAAAAATTACTTGTGCATAAATACACCCTATTTGCAAACCTTTTCTGTCTCAGGACACAAAGATTGTTTAAGCAGTTACTTAAGCATCCTGCAGGCACAAATGATGCATATATGTACCTACTGGCATGTATACATCTAGCTCTCCACTACTATTGAGTAATCTTTTTTTTTAATAGAGCTTGAAAATTAATGTAAGAGAGATTAGCTTACAGGGACCCCACCCCTACTATATAAAATGCCTTTTCAAAAAGAAAATGGGGAGAAAGGACAAAGTATGAAGTTATAAAAATAGGTTAATCATTACATAAAGCCAACCTCTCCCTCCCACAGTTTTATAGGGTATACACAAAAGCTAGAGCCCAGACCAGATGCCCTATTTTTCCCTTTCCTTCAATTTCTGTGCCATTTCCCACAGTTCAGAACATTCCAAACTATTCAATTCTGGAGCACTGGCTTTTCAGAGACTAAAGGAACATTTTCTCTCGTACCACTAATCTTTCAAAAATTCTCTCTGAAGCACTGCAAGGATAGGGCAAACAAATACCATTTTGTTAGCCTAACTCCCAGTCTTCTCCTAGAACAAAAAGAAATGTGGCTCCCAAAACTGAAAACAGACCTAATGTCTGAGCAGAAAACAAGTTTCTGAATATCCATAAAACCACTTCTCTGCTCAGTGTCATTCAAACAAGAAACACACATCGATCACTTTTAAGAAGACTTCAAAATATAATAAAAATCAGTTCCACTACTAGAAGAACACAAGTCCCTCTTTGTATATGCTCTGCAGCACTATCACAACAGGAACTAAAATCAGAAAATGCTACTGTCCAAAAAGCTCCCAACAAACATTCCATCCTTCAGTTAAATAAAGCTCTTATTTTGGTAATCTCTCTCTACATAACTTCAAAAAAAATGTTCTGTAGCCTTCTCACGCTTACTCAAAAATCATTTTGGAAAAAGTAAGAGGATTTATTTCAGTGTCTTATAGTAATATTAAGTTATTCAATGAAATTGTATCTTTTCCACCCTGGAAGACAACAGTCTTAATAAAATGACAATTCTCTCATTGGAAAGTGAGAAGAAATTATTTAAAATTCTTAATTTGAGATGACAGTTAACTGAGGGAAGGTCAAAGTAGTACTTACATCAACCAGTAACGTGTTCACGCATATGACAATGGGCACAGCCCAACACAAACAAGAAAATTAAAACAAACATATCTGGAAGCGTTCTCAGCACTGGATTACATTAGCAAATACTGGCATAGTTGTAATTACATTCTCCTTTCAAAACAGGACAAACTTTACTACCAAAAGTGAATATTTCCTCCTGTTTCTACTCTTTCTAGGTCACTGAATAGAATTTTCCTCATCTGAACTTCTATAAGTTTTTATATTAAGAGGAAGAGTCCAGTGGGAAAAACTGAAATCCACGATTTCTTAGGACAGAACAAGAGCCCTGAGAACAGCTTCACAGTTTGAATAGAGAAGCACTGTTAGAGAATTGGGAGGGTGTTTCTGTTATGTCTGAAAGAAGCAGACATTTGAGCACTCCACTTTCTGCCAGAAGGGCTGAAGGCCACAGACAAACACCACTCTAAGTGTACTCCCTCTTCGGCAAAGAAGCAGCACATAGGCAGTCAAACTTTGTGGCCTCCTTACTTTCCCTGTCACACATGCACACACATCAGAACTCTGTTACTACTAAGGTAACATCTAACGAGAATTTTTGGAGGATGCAGTACACAGATATTCATAATTCCAACACAAATCAAAATATTCTCTTTCACAAGAGCAGCCATTAATCTTTTTTAGTCATTCTCCATTACATTTCTCACATTTTAGAAAGCTTTCAATATCAATGTAATGGCAAGAATGTTATTATGTAGTATTATACTAAATTATCTTTTAATTTCCTTGAAAGAACACAGAAAACAGACTGTCAGACTGTTTCATCTTGTGAGTTGGCAAAAGCTAATATAAAAACTGAAGTTTTTAAAGGAGAACAATTGTATATCTTGTTTTCATCACAAGGAAGGTATCATGGCCAAGTATACAACCCCTATAACAATAGCATTAAAATATCACATATACAAAAGGAAATCCAATATAACGGTGAACTATAGCCAATAGATGTTTCCAAATGGATGATCAATAGGGGGTAAGTCTTTCTTATTTCAAACATTTCAGGTAGAAAAAAATAAATTATTTTAAACTTGCAGTGAATCTTTTATTTTGCATATTCGAGAGGCACATTGAGACCTGCGTGAGAAATGCTCTCCATTATTTTCTCAAATTATCATTCCTAAATCCAGGTTAGCACGTAAGGGGTTACAGAATAAATTCAAACAAATGTATAAATCTTGTTTCTTCAAACTGTTTGCAATAATTTTAGAAGCAGAGCTTACGAGTAAACAAGTATTGTCTAGTTCACAGAAGACAGAATTAAGAACTACGGTTACATAATGATGCCTTGATACCCTTCCAGAATACGGCAGTGGCTAAACTTCCAAGTTGAGAAATTCAAAATACAGGTGTTATTTCAAATTGTTCAAACACCAACTGCAGTACAATACACTCGTTTGGACTGCTAAAAATAATGATGAAAAGCTCACAGGAGACTCATGGTTCCTCTGGGCAAGGGTACCTTGTCAGGTTCAGTTTCCCCAGGATGAGTCTGCTATATAGTCTCAAGAGAATGACTATTAATTTAAGTTTGAAAAATTGTTTCAGTTATACAATTACTCTCTGTCCTAAAGTTAGATGCATGTCTTAGCAATATTTAAAGCAGAAAAGTTTATTTTTTGTTATTAAATACTTTTTTTTCCCCCTCATCAGGTCTTTCACACACACAAGAAAGAGTGGTCATTAAGGACTAGTGTGTCATGCCAGTTATCCCTTCCTTTACGATGAAGACACCTTACCCTCAATAATCATTTGTTGGTGTATTAATTCCTACACTAGTACGCACAGTGTGTTATCTCATTCAAATTACATCACCATACCATCTAAATACTGCCTATTCCAGATCACTTTAAACGTTCAAAACATGATGGATTACGTATTGCTTTCTTTTCCTTTTCTTGAAAAGAGATATAAAAATAACCTAAAAATCCTTACAAACAAAAGGCATTAAATGGAAGAAAGCTGGGTTATTATATTAAATGAAATTAAGATTTGGATTCATAGAGCAAATGTAAACGATCACCTCAAACTAATTAGAGTTTCAAGTATTTCCTGTCTGAAAATTGTAATGAGTTTCAACAACCAACAACTGTCAGCAGATGCTTTTATTACCTAGAGCAATGATGCCAAAATAATGTGTAAAGATCCAGAATGCCGTCCCTGCTGATAACCTTGCTTCTTTGGCACAAAGGCTTATTTCTACAGTAGAGCTCATCTGTCAGTGCAGGAGACAGATCTTTCTCCTAGGTTGTGGGGGATGAACAGTGGTAGCATTTGAATTTATTTAGGCCAGGTGACTGGGATTGCAGCCTTCAAGCTTCAGAGGATGAATAAAATTCTTTTAATCCCCTGAAGCCAGAAGTCCTTTGGAACTCTTCCTAGATGTTGCAAGATTATTATGAAACTGGCTACCTTCCCAGTCAAATGGCCTAGAAAAATCCCTATCTCTAAAGTTTCTGCTTGCTCCCAGGTAGATCAACCTGCCAATCCTGACCTTCTACCAGCCGGAAAAAAAGCTGACTGTAACAGAAGCTATAATGCTTCTTATCCCATAGGCAATACATCATCTGAAAGGGAAAGTGAAAACAGGAAGCGAAAGGTGTCAAAGAGGTTACTCCCATCAGGCTCGCTCCCATTTTTCCCCATATATTTGGTATATACAGGGACTGTAAAGTAACATGCAAAACTGTTAACATGTATGTCAGTAACAAACCTACAGTGCATACAGCCTCTTTTAGAGGCTGTCATATACTTATTTCCCCTAGACAAATACTTTGAAGTTGTTTGATAGAGGGCTTGACACTTCATAAGAAAAGAAATTAAACAGCTTTCTCTACAACCTAAGTTTTCATATTATAAGGCCAACAAGAAAGCAAGTCCAGTCCATCATAGTGTTCCAGTGAACTTCCCACTGGAAATGCCCTAATCTCACCCAAATCGGGTTATGAGCTACAGCTTTCCTGTAAAATGTCACATTTCATTACCGCCCTTTAAAAAGTAGGAAAGTTTTTGTTTGCTGGAGTTCTGATGGGGGGGGAGGGAGGGAAGGAGTTGGTTGTTTTGCTGACTTTGCATTTTCTTCACTTGCACCTAGTTTGAGAGTTACAGCTTTTACTAAGCACCCTTTAGGCTGTTACATAAAATTCATTTTCATAAAGAAAATACTCAACTATGTTAACTCTGCAATCACAAAGTTGTATCAAAATACAATGGGAACATATCTTGTTACAGCAGTATTAATGAAATAAACAGTATACAATTAATTTTTTATTTTTATTTTTTAAGTGAAATCGAATTTTGAAGAAGTACTTACAATCTTTCAAGAAGGTTTAATCCAGAAAAGGAACCATTCTTCAACTCTGTTATTTTATTGTTACTCAGAATCCTGTAAACAAGAACAGAACAATATATTACATATTTAATAGCAACATTATTTGCTACAGCTTACACTTCTGGTGCTAAGACTTCTAAACAACCTTTCTACTTAGCAGTCTTTACACCGAAGTACAATACCTAGCTATTATCTAAAATGCATATAACAGCACTGCCCAAATATCACATAGGAAAAAGGAAGTGTTTTATTTTTATGTTAAGCGCTCTAAGTAACATGCAAGCTTATGTCATAATGTATGAAAGAAAAAACACCATACAAATCACTGTAACACCAAAAACACCATTATGGATCACCATAATGAAATGCTGTAACTGGTGTAATAGAAAGTGCAGTATTAAAAAAACAACAAGCTTACACACTCAGCATGATGTTCTGTTGCACCCATTTTGGTTTTCCAGATGACACAGGACTTGTTCATTTCCTTTTTTTGTACCTAATCTCCCAGCAGTCCCTCACATACTCAGCTTTCTACCTAATGTAATTCTTTTAAAACACCTTTAAAAGAAGTCAGCAAGCATTCTGCCTATCCATTACTTCTTCCCTTGAAGAACCAGATCACTGCATGTTTTCTCTTCCATACAAATAACTGGATCAAAGGCTATTGAACTCCTGTTCAATAGGAGGTTCAGGGAGACCTTATCACTCTACAACTACTTCAAAGGAGGCTGCAGCGGGGGTCAGAGTCTGTCTCTTCTCCTAAGCAACAAACAGTAGGAGACGAGGAAATGGCCTTAAGTTGCACCAGGCTAGGTTCAGGCTGGACATTAGGAAAAATTTCTTCATTTAAATGGTTGTGAAGCATTGGAACAGGCTGCCCAGGGAAGCGGTAAAGTCACCATCCCTGGAGGTATTCAAAAGACATGTAGATGTGGTGCTTAGAGACATTGTTTAGCGGTAAGCACTGCTAGGTTAATGTTTGGACTGGATGATCTTGGAGGTCTTTGCCAACCTGACTGTATGATTCTATTAAGCTCCATCTAGTCAAGTGTCCTGTCTCCAGTAGCCATCTGCAGATGCAACTTATCCTTAAGCTAAGAAACTCCTTGAAGGCTTCCTTACTTAGAAGGTCCTGCTTTCTATATCCAAGTCACTAAATTTTCCTGTTTTCTTTTTGAAACCATTTATGAATGTTGGCATCCACAACACTCCCGAGCAGAAAGTTTCACAGCGCACAACTGTTGCATAAAGAACCCCTCATCTCATTTGTTTGGATCACAGCTCCTACCACCTTCAGCTGGTGCTCCCTGCTTTTTATATTGAAACTCCCCGTCTACCCTCTCTTTACCACCCACAATTTTGTAGAATCTTAGATTGTCTCTTGCCAGGTGGAAGACTCATTTTCACTAATTACTTTTCACACAAAAGGTAAATTTTTGCCTTCTTAACTTTTTCTGAGCTCTCTCCAGCTTCATTAAACTCAAAAAATTTTGAGACTAAAGTACCAAAACAGAAGCGGTATTCAACACATGGACAAGTCACAGATTCAGACGGTGATATAAGGATGCTGTTTTATTGTTTCCTATGGTTTTCTTAACAATTCATAACATCTGATCTGCCTTCACTACTTGTACTGAAAACTGAAGTTTTCTGGTCAGCTCAGTGTCCATCATCTCACTTATGAAGACAGAATTGTTGTCATTGTTGTTCCCAGCACAATTCTCACTTCTCTAATGTGCTGCTTCTGCCATTTTGTTGCCCAGTTAGTAGTTTCATAGACTTCTTCTGAAATTCTTCGATTTACCCTCATTCTCAAATTGTCACAACCCAAAACCCTCATTTACAGGTCATTAACAAATACACCATACATCACAGGTCTGTAAGATCCCACTCCATTGAGAGGACTGATCATTGACTTACAGCAGATACAAGTTTTCCAAAGTGTACATCTCTCACTTTTTCCAACAAACATTACTTCTACTGTTCAGTGCAAACATCAGACTTGGAAGCACGTAGTTCCACAAAACTCCTGGTGCACTTCTAAAATCAGCAGTGTATTTGCCACCCTCCAGCCTTCAGAAATCAAGTTCATTCTGAGCAAGACTTCAGACATTCATCATTTGACTTTTTCATCCCCAAGTTCTTCTAAAAAGCTCTCCAGTGAAAACCAGCTCATCCTGTAAATTTATTCACTGTCAGCTTGTTCCATAACTTCTGCTACAGTCACTTCAATTTCTGTCAGATCCTCTATCAAATGTGTCTCGCAGATCCAGCATGTCCATGCCCTTCTTCACTTACACCAATTATATCTTCAGACTGGATCACACTACTTCAGCATTAACGACTGCCACTAGGAGATTTTTTTTTCCAGTCTGCTACATCTTTCAGATATCCTTTATAGTAGCAGTAAAAACAAACACACACACCTTTCCTCCAATGCATAAAATTTATTATCCAATGACAAGCATTAGTACTTCAAAGCTCATCATGAATAAGACAAAACTAAAATACAGAAATACCGTCTATGAAAACAGCACCTTTTTGACACAGCCATATATTACATTAAGCAGTTTTCTTCTCTGGGTTTCTCAACGATTGCCTCAAGCGTCTATGGTTTAGACAAACAGTGAAGGCAATTTTCATCTCAAAGCTTTGGCTTTGAGTCAATCTCTCTCGATCACACACATGCAGAGAATTGAGACAGCTGAACAATTTTTGTGAAAATCTTTCCATTCCCAATCTGACAGGCAGAAGGTTTGAAAACTCTTGAAGTTAATATTGAATCATTCAACCAAGGTAACAGTTCTGATGCTAAAAGGAGATCCCGTTCTTTTTCCTGCTCTTCCACCCATACCACGTATTTCAGCAGCTCATCCAAAGCCAATCCCGGTGCCCACTGCTCCATAAGCAATGTTAAACTGCACAAACACCCCAGGGAACTTTCAAGGTGTCATGTCAATTACATGAACAATTACATGTTAATTGCAGAACTGTGATCAACATAGTGCTCTACACAGTCAGCCAGTCCTGTGTGGAAACTGATCAGAGGAACAGTGGAAAGGTGAAAGGATAAGAAAAATATTTACTTTTACAAGTATACCAAAAATATGCTGGTATGTTTGTCTATGTCTGTAATATCCACTAGAGTGTCAGCTAAGAAAGTCTGCTCTTGCAAAAATACAGTTCCAGAAAAAGGAAAATTATCCTTGGCTGCATCTATGATAATCTAGTTGACCAAACAAATGAAACCACAGAGAGTTTTTTAAAGACAGACAAACAAATCAAGGAAACAAGGGTAATCTTTTCAGAGATCAACAGGTATTTCAAGGAAGATCCAACGCAGAACAGAAAAACAGAGCACACATTTGAAAGGCTGAAATTTGGCGAGGCAGAATGCAGACATTTTAATAGTAAAATGAATTTATTTTTTTAAATCTATCTTCAACAGAGAATGCCGGCAAAACTATTAATACTTAACTGAAGTGTTAAAAGCACATACCCTAAAACCTTTGAAACTACTTTTACTTCTATTAAAAGAGAGTAGGGGTTCAACCTAGACAGTACAGGACTCATTTTTACAAACCTCAAACCATCTAGCTAAATCTACAGGAAGTACATCTTTATTTCAACATTTTTCCTGATTCCAGGAAAATGCAGAAAAAAACGGAATAAAAATAAATGAATGAAGGAGCTTATAAAAAACTAATTATTACTTAATGCAAACTGAGCATAAGGTATAACAACAGCTTAAAAAAAAAAAAAACAGGTTTACAAATAAAATGAAAAGAAAAAACCTGAAGGTCAGATATAAAACATCGAAGTGAAAACACAAGCAAACAAACTACCATCTTCAGTGGCACAGAAATCTTTTTTGTTTTAGTTATAACTGACTTCATTTCATGAAATATTGATTTCACCTGTACTTTTTCCAGAAAAAAAATAGCTACTCAAAGAGGAGCAGAAACCTCTTCAGAAGTAGGTATAACTGACTGAACTAAATTTAAATGAAATAAAAAATTACAATTCTGTAAATAAATAATCAGTTTTCTGACATTGCCTATAAAACAAAAGGCCTGAAGTAGAAGCCTCTGAATATCTGTTCACTAGGTAAATTTCTCTCTGGAGTGTGATGTACAAATTATAGTCCGTCTGATTTAGTCTTTTTTCCTGCAGAGGCTGTTAGTTGCTTAACCATAAAGGTTTAGTACAATAAATGATAGATTTTATAACACTCCATATAACATAAGACATTTCATCACACTTAATGTTGTAAGTGTAATCTTTAAAAAATGCAGCTTAAACTTGCTATTAATATATTTAGTCTATATGTTATTAGAAGTGTTTAGGGATGTAGCATAAGACGACAAAACACAATAAAGCATTCACCTCAAAGTAGATATTTTATATCCACTTTTACAATTCCTGTCCATTAATGTGCAGTGAAATGAGCTATTATGTACCACTTAGACACAGACGATTATTTTGTGATCAATAATAATTTTAATTTATTAGTTTAAGACCATAATTCTTCCTAAGAGGCAAAAATACCTGAACCTGCACATCATTAAGAAAGTGAGTGGGAAAATGAGCATGAGTGCACACTCCACTCAACCCCATCTTGTTCAACTCTTCTTTAAGAAGTGACCTCACACATAAATGATGCTGGTTTCCATAAGCCAGTGTCACTGCTACGCCATACATCTCATAAGTTCCAGTTTAGACTCACTGTTTTTCTGTTGGTTGGGTTGTTTTTTTTCTGGTTTAGATTTGGGGCGTGTTTTTTGTTTTGTTTTTAAAGGATCAACAGTACCTGCTTGGAAGAAATGCATTTTGATTTTCCATTGTCCAACCCTTGCGTAAGAACACAAACTGAGATGTGGATCTATTTTATGCAATTACTTAACAGCAGCCATTAAATGTGATGTAATCAGCCATGTCTTTATGACAGAGAAGAAAATTAAAAAAAAAAAAAGGCTTATTTTTACCTTTATAATGAGGTAATAAAACACTAAGTGAAAAAGGTTTTGTGCTGTAAAACAATTTTGGCTTGTCAGCAATAAAACAACCATTATTATGACAGAAGTCAACTAATCAGGAATTTAGAATACATCTCCAAACTTCACAAATGAATCCCTTTAACGGGGTATTACTAAATTACACATTAACATCCATTAACGCTATTACAAAATAGTCAAAATAGCCTCCAAGAAGTATCAAGACTGGGAGACAGTAACTTGTAGCTGAACACTTAAGTAGCTTCCAGAACAAAATTTAGGAGAGCTCAGCAGTGAGCTAGGAAGCAGAAAATAGATCTGATCATTTCACAGTGATGGCTGTATATTCTTAAGGACTAGGAAAAGTGACCACCAGCAAAAAATGGACTAAAATAACCATCGGTACAACCAAGAAAAATGCTTTCTGCTGAAAGCAGTGAATGTGCAAAAACAACTATATTTATCAAAGTTTATCTTGTAGAAACTATGATTTAACAAGGACATAAAAACTGAATTTTGCACAGTTAGTACTTTGCCTTCTAGCGAATTACTGGTGTCAAAGGTAAAGAAACACTAAGTAATACACTGAGCAGAACTTGAACAGTACTTGCTTAAAAGTAATCCCTGAAATGAAAACATTCTACAAACTATTATACAGAAATAGAATGGTGAATCTTTCTAAAGCCTTTACTAAAGGAGAGAGCATTTTCCAATATATAAAAATGAGGAAATTTAGCAATGAAACATTTCCAAATGTTTTTGTATTCCAAAAATACAAGTTTGTAACAGGTAAAAAGACCTGTTCTATCTCACTATTATGCACGTTAGGCAATATTAACATTGTAAACTAAACTAATGAGGTCACTGAATTACACCTGTATCTATCTTTCCTTTTTTTTTTTTTAAAACCAGAAACATACTAACTTTATACAATGTAATGACAGACCAATTATTTTTTTTTTTTTTCTGCACAATCCCTGTATCATTAATTTACAAAAGGAATGATGCTCATTTTATGCAATGCTATTCAAGACTTTTTCCTGATACTCAGTGTGCTGCCACAGTCTTTATCATCTTTAAGGGCATTATTCTTGATTTCCAATGAAATACAGTGCCCATCACTGGACTACCTCAATTAATTTTCTAATCAAAAATGCTAAATGAAAGAGATATTGGGAAAAGGAAGCAATGAGGGACAAAGCAGAATGCAATAATGAGAAACAATATTGCTGAAAATCACACCACCATGAAGAGAAATGCTTGTGAAATTATAAGCTTAACAACCAAACCTCTCTTTCTAGTACTTCAGTTTTTCAACCTAGGATAAGATGGAAAAAAGGTTCAAGAGAACACAGTGACATCTATTTTTTTTTCCAAACACTCCACATTTCCAGTCCTAAAGCTAACCAAAACTACTGGCAACCTAACCCTTGTGACCACAATGTTCCCAGTTTCCTCCAAATTCTCTCCTCCCCTCCCCGTATCTGTAGCAACTGCATCAGTTTAAGAGATGACTGGCTTTTTCTGTGGCCTCTTGTCTTATTCCTCTCCCTTTTCCTAGCTTTTCCACTCCTTACCCAGCAGCTATACACTTTTTAGGATTCTCCCTTGCAGTTTAGTGCAAGCATACCCTACACTTCCAAGCTCCACAAAAACATGCACGAGAAGAGCTCGCTTCATGGGAAATACTGCAGACACACAAGTCTAGCCAGACCCTTAACCAGCTTAAGCTGTTACAGGCAATATGTTCTGTACGCCCTATCGCAGAAGCAGTAATTATAGCCCATGCCGTCAAGCCCACAGTCATGTATTTATATTTCCAGCGCGCACATATTACCTGATAAGAAAGTGCTTTGTCTAGACATGATTTGTCTAGACACGTTAGCAAGTACTTCCTGTCAACTCCTAACACACGAAGACACATTTCCACAAAAATTTATATCCTAATGCTGCAGAAGTCGGCAGCTTTTGGATAGTTTAGCTCCCCGAACTGACTCCACATGGAGCTGGACACACAGCACAGCAGTGAGGAAGACCCCAGCGCGGCCCGGCCTGTGCCCGAGAGGCAGCTGAATGGGGGTGTCACTGCCTGCTAGCAGCAAGGAGATCCCGCTCTCCTCTCCCTCACACCACACCATCCCCAGGCCAAAAGCAGGGAGAGGAGCAGGAAAGGGACCCCCCAGTCTGCAGCATGGAGCTGGAATGCCGGCTCGCAGAAGCAGGCAGCTTTAACATGACCGTCGGCACAGTTTTGAGAGTTCACGTAAATGCCTGTCAACAGGTGAGGCTGTCACCCTAAAACAAGACTGAGGTATTATTAGATGGGCTAAGATCCTCCAGATATCTTACAGGACAATTTAGAAATCAGAGCACAACTTACAAAACCTGCCTGATGCTAGGTTTCATGGTAAAACCTGTTCTTTAAAAACAAGTGTTAACTCATGAGCTTTCTTTTCTAACAGAGAAAGTCTACATTCATCTCCTCAGATGGAAATACATCATGAGGACAATACCATAAGAGTTTGTGAGATGCTGCTGTATGATCCACATCCTACTGGCAACCTGTTACTAATCCTACCCAGATTTCCTCTGTATCTGCTAAATTTCCCGAAATTCTTGCTCACTTTCACTAACCAGTTGTACCCTCCACTTCAGAATATTAACTTATTCTACTTTCTTTCCCTCCGAAGTCTTTCTGATTTTCCATCTCCATAATGAGCAAATCCATCCCAATGAACTCCCCCTGTCCTGCCACCTCAGGTCCTCCCCAGCTGCCAGCCATAGCTATCTGCCTCTGTTCCTACAGCCCTTCCTTCCCCTTCACTCTGGGGCTGTGTGGGTACCTGCAGAGCAGCACCACACTGAGCACTGGACATCACTGGAGGAGCCACAACAGGGCAATGCATGGAAACAGCAATTAATGGCCACTGCAGCACTCTAGGAGCAGCAAGACATGGTAGCTTTCACTGCTAAACAGCCGCACAGTGAAATCCAAGGGTGAAAATAAACTTCTCTCACTTATTTGCTGTTAAAGATTTCAGATATTTAACAGATGATTTCTCTCTGATTTTACAACTTAGTATTTTTTTTAATTCGTCAATTATTTCACCACAGAAAGCAAAATATAATGAAAACATACTTATCTTCTCTGAAGTTCTTAAATTTAAAATTTAATAATAAATTTTATTAATAATGAGAAGAAATGCTCAACTGGTTTTAATCTCCACGGATTAACTATTAGCACAATGAAAGCACTTAAACCGTATAGATTTAAAATTATAGAGACTATAACAGTCAAGATAAAGACTAAATAAATTGAATCTTACATCTCCATATTTTTTTAAAATTGCAACACTAATGTTTGAAACATGAACAAACTGTAAGCAAGAAGGAACAAGACATGCAGTTGTTCATTCTTCATTCAACAATGCAGTACAACACCTATTTATATTCATTTAACTTTCAAATGTAAAGTTCTACGGTTTTGCAGATTTGCAGAACCAGCAAAACCAGGCATACTACTGATCAATAAAGTCCACAATAAAAGAATACAAAAGTATTAATCCTTAAGATAAAAATACCACTTCTTGAGGTTAAACACTGCACAACACAATGAACATCTAACATTCACTGAAAGGTTATGGAACATATAAAAGATGTTGCTTTCATGGATAACCTCATGGGCAATAAAAGGTTCTGGGCAATTCTGTATAAATACTTTTGCTCCAGAAATCAAAAAATTGAATTTGGTCTCATTACAAAATTTTAAATTTGCTCTGCAGAATTTTGCATAACTTACCTGTCCTTTTTTCTTTTTAAACTCAGCAGTAACCAACGTGTTGCTCTCAAACTCTGAGCCTCAGACGTGTAACAATTGACTACAGTTGTATTTATGATAAAAAGCCATATTTCTAAGTACTTCGTGTATTTGTATTTATTTAAAAGTACAATGACCTCTGTTTGAAAGTCACCTAAAACAATTCAAACACATTTGTATGTAAGAATCTCAAAAAAAATCAGTAGTAATAATAATCATTTTCACATGAAGATTATTACCAATTACAACCCACCATCTATGTTGAAGACATTACTACTACATAATAAACAACAACACACTATGCAAAACTGAGTGGGTGTCCTAGTGTGCACATAATTACATGATGATGCCTTCTGAAGTTCAGTAGTTATTTAGGCAGAACAAAATACTACAAATTAGATGAAAAAGCTGTTCAAATTGTGACCTTTGTTTTTTTGCAATGCTCTTACGAACATATAGGCATACGTGGTCATAAAAGTATATTGTATATATTCAATGTCTAATAATAACAACTGCACAATAATAAATCAGTTTTGAAACATGGTATACAGCAAAATGTTAATTTTATTTTGAACGTGGATTGCTATCTTCTCAACAAAGATGTACACAAAACAACAGCTGAATACTGAAGAGGTCTATTAGAATAAAAGTCTAACAGAAAATGAAGCATCACTACCGATTTTTACAGGTTGGATGCCACTGGTAGGTGGGCATGCACAAGTACTTGCAAATGACTCAACTGTGGATACAACAGTTCTCAAGCACTGTACTGTCTCTGTTCTGCCACATGTTCTTGAGGAAAACATTTTTGCACAGTCCATGTACCCACCAACTGAAGAAAATGTTAAGATACGTTTCCGTGGGAGTTATTAGCCCTTTGTGTCTTCAAAAAAAAAAAAAAATGTTATCAGTTATTAGTACAGAGTATTTAGAAGTCCCTGGCAGATACTTCAATAAAAGAGGGATTAGCTGTCAAGAGAACCATTCAAATTAATAACACAAATTATTAATTCAAAAATAATTCAAAAGAGCCATATTTCCACAGAATACACTTACTATGCCTGTATTTCCTGTTTGTCAATTTTGGGTTATGAACATCTTTTTCTAACACATACTAAAGAAATGCCCAACTAAGTAAAGCAAATGAAATAAAACAGTTTAGCAAAGCATTAGACAATGCCTCAAAAAAAAAGGAGTATAAAAATTCTGAATATAAAGTCACTACATAATACTAATGTATTTATTTTTAAAACTTGGAAGTCCTTTTACTGCAAGTAGGAAAAAATTACTCATGTAACTACACATAATTAATGGAATTACAATGCCATCACGCACCGTGATAGGAATGACTCCTTGTGATATGAGTGACCTTTTGCTTTGAAAATCTGGGAGTATAAGAACTTGTGTTACAAAAATTGAAAGGCTTTGGAAGTACCCAAAAGGCCAAAAAAATACACCTTTCAGATGCTTAATGGATACAGTTCAATATGGTTATATTTAGAAGCTGGGCAAAAAGTGTGGCGTTTTAAGATGTTTCTCAACAGCAATCCAATTAACCGTATCTTTGGACTGTTCTGAACGCAAATCCAGACTAATGTTCTGGCTTGTAAACCTTAATGCTTGTAAGTGCCAACACTGATACTCATGTTCCTATCAGAGTATGTGGGTAAGCAAAGTTGCAGACCAGTAAGATTCCTATTTCAGTAACACTTCTTTACTGAGCACACATGCTTTTCCTCTGTTTATTTATATTCCTATAACATAACCTATATGTAACCAGTAACCAAAATTCTCAACAACAAGGATTATGACTTCACTGTCGTGTCTTCAGTGGGATTACACATTCTCTTTCACAGAACAAGCTATGAGATCATCATTTGAGCTTGCATCAAAGGAAGCACAGCAATAGTTATCTTATCTCATGAGTACATGTGAATATAGCGTGCTCCTTACTTAAACGTGAATCATGGCAGTGACTTCAGTATCTAGAGAAACACAGCAGACAAAAGCACATAGCTACATTCACCCAGTTATATTATCTTCACACCAAAAGCATCTCATCTGGCCGGTTAAACTACAGAGGTCAAAGCCATCTCTGGATTTTAGAGTAGGTACACCACCCTTCATTTGCATCCCAATCATTTTTTATTGTATAAGGCTACAAAATACTCAGCCCCTTCCTTAGGGACTAACTATAACCATAACTAGAGGTCAAATTCCATACTGAATTTGAGTTACTGCTCAATAAAGCACTAGCTAATTCTAATTAGATTCTAAAGGAATCTCAATTTACAGTACAGCTTTAAATCCTAAACACTACTTAGTCTCATGTACACACCTCTCCATACTTTATGGTTCTTCCTTCAGTGGTTGCTTTCCTTCTTCAAACATAAAGCAAAATTACTTTGTCCTTTATTAATTGACATCAAGTTAGGATATTTCTTCCTGAATTGTAACTAAATATTCTAACCAACCGTAACTAGTACAGACCTAAATTACAAGCAATGAAAGCTTTTGTGGCAAACAAACGTCAAGCATTTCATGATTTAAGTGACCTTGCCAAACTTACCAACACCAGTGTTAACCGCCAACTACAAAAGCCTAGCCAACATCCTCAGATGCTACTCATTTATCCTTATTTCCACTATTTTTCTTCTGTCCCTACTTTTTAGTGAGTTTTATCCTCAAAAATGTTTCACTGGAGGAAAAATACAGAAATATACATGCTAAATGCACAGCAGCTCATCTACTGAGTGTCTAATAAGAGTTTGAGCAGTGATGAAGATGGAACCAGGATCTCCAAGAAGAATATAATTACTAAATTTGAGTCCTTCCTAGCTCACTTCCAGAAGCATAATAAATTATAAAACTTTTTATAAAGTCTTTATATTTAAGATTGCTTTCTGCAAATTAAGAGTCAACATAAAAGGAAATTAACTGAATTAAATCGCAGCTGATCTATACAACAGTAACCTATTTTCAGCTACTTATCTCTACAGCAATCCACTAATCCAAAAAGCTATAATAGAACTAGTAGTTATCTTAATAGAAGGATCCCACAAGAATCAAGATTCAAGATAACTTAGGGCAGTTTGACTCTAATCAGACAACCTTTCCCACCAAGTATTGCAGTTCTAAGTATCAGCTTGGAGGAAAAAAAAAAAAAAAAGACAAGAAATTTTGGCAAACAATTACATAACAATTAACCCAGTTGATCCACATGGTAGTGAAATGGCACATGGCAACCCACCTCATAAACTACCAAAATCTTCTAACCAGGTTAACACTGATTCAGGAAAATGATACGGAAAGTCACTCCTCAAAAGTGAACAAACTTGAAAGATCCCAAACCACAACACTTACTGTGTCCAGTCTCTTAGAAAAGTGTATTGGTTTAATAACCTTTGCCTTATATTTAAGTAAAATTTCAAAGTATGTGTTCACATTGATTGTATCAACATAGTTATGATACTTACTAGAGTAAACAATGGAAAAGCATGTTCTTGCTAAGTCTATTAAAAGTTTAAGAGAATTTAAGAGAAAAAATGTTTCAGAAGTTATCATAATCTTCAAAGGCCAGTTAAAAGTGAAAACAACTAATTACTGTATGTAGATATGCTCTAGATACACTCTAGATAATGAAGGAGTATGAAGAATCAAGATGAAAGATGAGCCATTCTTCCAAATTCTTCTGTGACTACAATTATGAACAAAGGTCCATTCACAGCAAGGCTGCTGTGTTTGATACCTGCTTGTCTTTCACTGCAATCACAGCTGTGACTCCAAACTTTTTGAATCAAAAGATCCCCACTGCCAACTTCAGCATATCACCCAGACTAACAAATACTTTTATCTTTTTTTGTGTGAATACTATATGCTCAAGAGTTAATCATCTGCAAAGCACTTACAGCTAACAAAGACTAAAATGAGTTTGTTGATCAAACAGCTGTCACCTTCCACCTTTTGCTTTCTTGTCTACTTCAGAAACTTCACACATCAATATTTCTGGTCAGTTCTCACAGGTCATTTAGAAATATTCTCTGAGCCCTTGCATACTGACAAGCTGAGCACAACTAGTTTGGCCTCAATCATCTCCCTTTTTTGTTTTTCCCCCTTTCTCATAGGTCCACATCCACGGGACTGGCATATACATCTCACTGTAACTTCCCAAAGAAGCCCTTCCTTCGTGTTCAGTGCTGCCAAAGTTCACAAAGACAAGGCAAACTGTTATTCTCATAACAGAAGTATAATAAACTCCAATTATCTCTAGATCTTTCAAACCTGTGATTTCCTGTCAAATAATAAGTATCTTAAGCTAGACCTCATAATAGAGTTTCTTTTCATAACCTTCTTTGCATGCTACTTTGTTGCACCCCCAAAATCGCAGTGGCTCCCTAATAAAATGAACACAGGTTGCACTTTTTGGGCCATCCACTGATAAGATTCAGTGTTGCTGCATATCTTCTTTGCTACATAGACCTGTGAACATCTCAAGGAGAAGAAAAAAACAACTTGCAAATGCTTCGTTTGCATGTGCGTGCTCTTTAGGCGAGCAGCAATACACTTCTTGCTCTGGAGTAAGCTGCACACCCAGTTTGAACTTGTTATTCAAACGGACGAGCCAGGATTAAGTCCAGGTAAAAACAACACGCCTACTGTTACCTGAAAGTAAACTGACGTTTTCCTAAGAGACAAACTAAGTCCCTTTGGCTGCGTGACAATATTTGCTACCGCCAAGCTCCTTGCCTGCCACGCACCGAGCGGCTCACGCCCGGTGGACACAGCTACCTCACGGCACGGCACTCCGAGGCTGGCTTTCCCCTGAGAGAAAGTCCAAAACACAGAAAGAAATACACCAGGGCGCTCTTTAGAAGTTTAAAGGCGACTTCGCGGGATAAAGCGACGCCGGAGTCCCCGGGCAGCCCCAGCACGGATCCCTTTCCCCCTCCCCGGTCCGGTCCTCCCCCCCCCGCCACCGCCCGTACTCACAGCGTGACCGTGCGGTTGGGCAGCGCCTCGGGAGGCAGCACCCGGGCGAGCTGCAGGTTGCTGCACACCACCTTCACCTCCACGGGGCCGCCGCCCGCCGCCACGGCCGCCTTCCCGGCGCTCTTGGGGCGCCCGTCGTACTTACAGCCCGTGGGCAGCGCCGTGCCGCCGCCGCCGCCGCCGCCCCCCAGCGCCGCCGGGAGCAGCAGCAGCAGCAGCGCGGCCAGCAGCCGGGCCGGCCGCCGGTGGCGGTGGGGCCGAGGCGGGCGGCAGGCTGCGCAGCGGCCCGGGGGCAGCATGGCGGGGGCGCTCAGGGCCCCGCTCCTCCCGCAGGAGCCGGGGGGAGAGCAGCGAGCTGGGCGCCGCGGCTCGCCGTGGCCTAGCTCCGCGGGGGCGCTGCCGCCATGTGGCGCCGGGGAGTGTTGGGGGGGGCCGCGGGCGGGCAGGAGCCGCCACCGCTGCCGCACCCGCCCTCGTCTTTGTGTCGGGGCCGGGCGGGCTCCGAGCGGCGGCGGCGGCAGCAGCGCCGCCTTCCGCCGGTGTCGGAACCCCGCGGCCGGAGCCCCCCGCCGGGCCTCGGCCTGACCGCGCAAGCGCCGCCGCCTGGGCGGCCTCCAGCGCGCCTGCGCCTCGCCGGCTGAGGGGGCCGGGGCGGGGAGGTGCTGCTGCCCCGGGGACTGGGGAGAGCCGTGGTGCTTCCCCGGGGAACCCCCGGCCACCCTTCTGCCGCTGTGGGGGCACTGCCTGTCGTCGGGGCCTTCCTCCTGCCAGCGCCCAGTCTGGGGGAGTGCCCCCCTCCCAGCACTCTGGGGCGTGGTGGTGCTCTGTGGGCGCCGTTCCTCTCGTTGGGTTGCATGTGTGCCTCATCTCTCAGTCCCCTGCTCTGAATCATCGGTTGTCCACAAGGGGCTGTTTCCAGTCGTGCCTCATGGAAAAAGGGTCATCCTGTGCATAGGTGCTAAATGGGCTTTGTTGCCATGGCGTCTTGCACTCGTAATTCATCTGTCCTCCTCAGGTCATCCGTGTAAAAACAAGCAACTGTTATTCCCACTTCACGGCCAACAAGCCAGAAGATGGAAAAAGTCATTTCAATATCATTAAACTTACATGTTAAACAAACAAAAACATGTTACCTGTAATATGAGTCTTTTCATTATACTCTTGGGACTGCTTTTCTGGGTGTCGTTGGGTCATTTTTGCAGTTTTCTAAGCAGCCAGGCTGGCCAGACCCAAACACCTTTGTGCCGATGACAGTAGAAGTTCTCAGTATGTTCTTTGCCTCCAGCATGTGTGAGACTAGTAAAATAACTGCCATCTAACTTGCAATCAAATTACAAGAACTGGCAGCACCTACTTTAGAAGTTTAAGGAAGACTTTCCAGAACCCATGGGAAGTTGTTGGTCCCTAACTAAGAACTCACAAAGCCACATCCTTACGGAAGAGCACTGGCAAGTAACACCCTTCAAAATACCTATTGTTACACAGAAATTCGATGCTAAGGATTGGCACTAACAGCTTCCAAAATGAGGCTAAGAAAATCTTTAACATACTGTTTCCTTGAAATGATCTGGAACACCTCAGGTTGCAGCCCAGTGTTAGATGCAACCTAATAAAAGATACAGGTGGACTACTGGAGTTGTGGATTGTGGCAGGTGGACCAAGGTTTCAAGAACAGCATCAAAATTACTTGGGCGTGTTGTGGATACTCTTTATCTACCACCATGCTTTCTCTCCTCTGTTTTATGGACTCTGACAAATCAAAATGGAGCCTGTCTCACTTAATGGAATTGTTGACCAGAGTACAAAGAGACCATTGTTCCTTGAACTTTAATATTAGTCACAGAGTCACTCAGCAGGACCAGCCTGATCTGGATGAGATGCGAAGTCACAATTATACTTGACCCAAATTAGGTCAGGACACGAAATACAAAATGACAATGTCTGTGCTCTTATGATGCTATTGTGGCACCCATAAGAAAATATATATCTGATCAGCATACAGCTCAGCAGTATAAAGTCAATTCTTCAGTTTGGGGCTTTGTTTTAAACAAATTCAAACTGGAAAGTGAATTTCTGTTGGATCAGTGCTTTGTATCATGGAGCCCCATTATTTCTGATCTGGCACCAGCAGTTTTATATCTGGATTTACTGTATCAAAACATGGCCCAAGAATTGGTCTGGAGTTAAGCAGCTCTTCGTGTTTTCTACTTTCTTCCTACCTTCACCTATGTCAGTTCCACAGTGTGGTTCACAGCACAGCTTACATAAAGCTGGCTGAAACACAACATGTGAAGGTCAACATGGAGACAGGGCATAGAGCTGCTTCTTCTGGCAGAATATGTCACTTCAAACCATTGGCACCACCAGAGCTTTTTGGCTTAGCATCATCTCAGTTTCAGTGTTGCTAATCAAGATTGCACTTCAGTGCTACTGAAGGGAACATTCCCATTTTTTTTCTGCAGCTACTTATTCTTCTCCCTTGCCTTGCATTTGTGGTAATGTGTTGTTTAGACCACATTAGTCTCCAGTTGCATCAGGGAGGTGATCAACATTGTCACATAACACAGAGGTGATGACGGAAGTGGTGACGAGGAACTATTTCTTCTGGTGACTGCAGTCACAGACCATTTTAACTCTTGATTTTCCCATAATCCTGAAGAGACAAATTCTCACCACTACTGTTCATATTAATGTCCTGTCCACTTTCATTCCTTGTATTTTATAGATACGCATGTTTCTTGACCTCGGTATTTCTCAACAATCTGCTGTTCTCACCACTTCTCTGAGATCACCCCTACTAATGTCTCTAACTATATTTCCCAGCTGCAAAGCACCTACCATCTTAAGCGATGCCTCTGTTTAAACTGGTATTATTGAAACCTCAGAGTGATTTGTTGATTTTTATTTTGTTGTCTTCTCTTAGTTACTCTGCTTCTGCAATGAATCTAATTCCAAATTATATTGTTCCTCACCTGTTTTCAAAAGGCTTGAAAGCTTTAAGCAAAAGGCTGTTCTTGAAGGCTTGTGCTTTTTACCTTCATCTTTCCTCCATTGTGCAAAAACTGCAACTTCTATTTTCTGCTAAAGATTTGAAAAAGTATTTTTTACGTTGACTCAGAAAAGCTTTTAATCCAAAACATGTGTCTCACAGGAATCACTTAACATATTTCAAGGTTTGTTTTGTTTTTTGTTCTTTTGAAATGTAATTTTTTTTTCACATTCATTAGATCACTACCTGTATTGTAGTTGTGGTGGTCTAAAGCTATAAGGATGAAACTATGTTCTGCAGCTGCTTCAAAAACCAGAAAGTCCTGTTCCTCCTAGATTTCCCACAACCGTTCTACTTTTTAGGTTATATACCCTGTCTCTTGGTCTACCTGTGGTAGTAATCTGATTGTACAATAGACCCATTCAACTCAACAATTAACCTACCCTCTTTTTCCCTCTTTTTTCTCTCTCTCTCTTTTTTTTCTTTTTTTTTTTTTTGTTTTTTGTTTTCTGACAGGTTGTGGAGTTGAATCAGCTCAGGGAAAAACTAACAGATTACCAGTGTCGGAACAAGACAAGAACACTAGCAAAGGGAGCACAACCTCCTGTCTTAGCAGTAAAGTAAGCCAGAATATATACCTTAAAGAAAGACAAGATCTGTAGGGGAAGGCAATATCTTATAGTAGGTGATATGGCTGCAAAAAAGATGGAAAACTGTACCCAAAATTTACAGGACATAGTAGGAGTAGCAACTACTCAAAAATACTCTCTCTTTCTGCAGTCTATACTTCTTTTTCTTAAACAATGGATTAAAACAAACAAACAAACAAAAAAACCCTAACCTCTCTTTCCCTCAGTCCTGCAATCCTATGCCAGTGTTGGTAATGCCTTACTTGAGGTGAGACTTGAACTTTTAAAAATGTTTTTTGTTTCCAGTTTGCAAACGAGTATCCTTTGTCCTTTTTTGCTGTTTTCCTTCCCTTCATAAAATTTACCACTAACACATTCAATTTTCAAAATTATTTTTTTCTCTGTTCATTCTAGTTTACTAATTACAAAATTTTTGTATCCAAGAAATTAGGAAGAAGGGGGTGGGAAATAGGGGAGGATGAAGGAAATTCTTATCAGCATTTATGTGTAAACAAAGATAGTTTTGGCAGCACTTCAAATCCTTCATGTGTCCTCAGGGTAGAGAGATAAATAGGAGCTCTTAAGTGATTTTTTGTCTGTCTTTCATTCTGATTCTTTACTTTGCTTACTTCTGTCCATTGCTTTTATCAGTTCAGATTTCACATCCCTCCACATTTTTCTTGAGCTATCATCACCTTCATCAAAATGATTGTTCCCTAATTTTCCTCACAAGGGACCATCATACTGCCCCTAGTTCTCACTGCCTTGGAGTCTTCTACCTACCACATTTCATCTCTTTCCTTAATGGATTGGGACATATGTTTTGTTTGCTACAGCAATCACCAAGGAAGAGGAAGCATTTGGTTGCTCTTAGCTATGTCTGCAATACTGTGGTTATTTGCTATTCCAAGTAGACAGAGGTGATGATAACTGCTGGCACACACTGGCTTGCTATTAACCACTAAATCCAAGCAGGCACAGAGTCACCTTTATACAAGTACATCTTGCACAACTGTAGGTTGTAGTATTACATCTCTGCCTCTGTCAGTTCACTTACTTAATCCGAGCTCTGCTGTTGGTTTGTGACAAACACAGGCATTCCCAGATGCGTAGCTGACGTTTGTCATGTTGCACACAACAAGCTTGGGCACTGCTGTATTCAAGGGTCAGGATCTTCAGTATCAGTAGTATAACTGGGTGAAATAACTGGGTGAAATTATAGTTTTCAGACTCAGTGGGGAAAACTGAGGAGGAACAATACTTCCCTTTACCTGGTTGTTCCTTTAAGTAGACGTGAGTATTTCAAGAATGCTTTGGCAGAACCCCAAACATTAGTTGGCTTAGTTTGTGAACTTCTTATGGAAAACTTTTTGGAAATGCTTAAAAGGAGACTGCTCTCTAAGTTGTTTATTTAGAAGTCTCTGGTTTTGGTTTTCAGTAAATCCCAAATTAAGCCAGAATTAGACAGTGAAATTTTGTATGTTAAAACCTGAAATATCACCAGATGCACTTCTGCAGAAAGAACAGTCGGCCCTGAAGATTTCCATGCTTGATTTTTCTTTGCCTTAAGCAAAGGGGAAAAAAAGTACCATGTGGATTCAGCAGACTCATGCAGGGATCTCATTCCTCCTCTGCTGTTCTAGTCTATAATTGTAGGTGGAAGACTGACTATGAAATACAGTCTCATTGGTAAATTTTTGAAAGCAATGCACACCGCACAGAAATGTGTAAAATATATTGTGCCAGGTTTCTTATTGACATGCAATCCAATCACCACTTCTTTAGTATTTGGCCTCCAAATAAATGTTTCATGTAACTTTGAAACCTCTTAGATTTTTATATATCCAATGTGAATTTTCAATAAAAAGTTATAGAAATATATATCTGCATGAAAGGGGAAGAAGTAAATATGGTTCTTGTAAGACCTTACATTGAAAATGTTGCTAAAATGTATAACTCACTTTAACCCCTTCTGAAAAGATTAGCATCTGTTAGGCACATTACTCAGCATTAATAGACTTCTAAGCAATAACTACTAATAAAAATGGAAATAAAGTAGTTTTCCTTCTATTCCTCATCATATTTCATTAAATACTCTAAAAGATGTTATAATGTAAGTAGGATCCAAAGACACAGATTTAGGGGAGGGAGTAGAATTAGCAGGGAAAATACAAGCTGAACTACTTCATTACTAACACATCAGTGCTTATGGCTGAAAAGAAGGAAATGGTATTCCAAGATGGTAGTGATTATATCTAGCCAGATAGATGGGGATTTGCACTGTTGTGTGAACAATGCATACGAAAGAAAAGCTGTCTGATGCTTAAGCATTCAAATGGTTCAGAAGTTAAACTTCCTTAACATGAATACTTTGAAGAATTTCCTGCGTTCCCAAATCTTATCACCTTAGATTTTACAGAACATTAACTCTAGAAAAGTCCCAACTTTATTGGCTGTGTAATGGTGCCTGAAGCAAGAGATTCTCTTTTTCTTCCCCTGCAAAGTGCCTCAAACTGAGGCAGAAAACTCTGAAGAAAAAAAAAAAAAAAAAGAGAAAGGTTCATATGGTAGTTGGAATAAAAAAGGCTATGCTGGCCAGAGGAGGCAAGTGATTTCAGAGTACCATTACTGACATGGGACTGTAGCTCAGACAATGTCCTACAGGACTGTGCCAGCCCAGCCACACATCTGGGCTCGGAGGTGTACCTACATTGAGATGCAGCTGATGGAGCAGGCAGGAGTTACAGGCCTGTTGGTGGCAAGAGGTACAAGTTGCCTTTGAAACAGAGGCTGTGTTCTTGTCAAGTAATCAAGATACATCTACACCCTATATGCTGCATAGACACAGTACCATGCAGAGATGCAAAAAAAACAGTGAGTGGATAGGAGATGCAATGTGTTTTACCGTGGTACTCCTTCTGAACTCAAACCCATACCTTTCAGCAGGTGGAGCCACAGCAGTAGGTATAGCATGCTTGTCTGGTCGCAGAGCTAGCGCTCCTGTCATTAGAGAAGTGATCTTTGTGCCACCTTCAATTACAATAAAAACATCCAAGAAATCTGCAGTAAGACTTGTAGCGGTCTTTTATCTCACTACGTTTTATCCATAGGATTACTTTTACTTCTGTTAAGCAACCACAAGCCATCAAAAATGAAGCAATAGGAAGCATAATAAACAGCAATTAATACATCATTATAGGTTTGCTTCTTGAGGAGGAAGGAGATTTGGAAAACAAAGGATTTTGATGTCAACATTAGCAAAATTTCTGGATCCTGCATTTTGGATACTTCATCATCCTGACGTCTACTTACTTTCATAGGCATTTCAGCAGTGAAACTATCCATTGAAAACTTTTTACTCAAGCAGGCCCCACAGACTACTCAAGTTTTTGTTGTTTCTGAAGCAACGGGCTTTTATCTAGATAAACACAGCACATTAAACATATCCCACATTCTGTTTTGTATTTCCCAGAAACATTTTCAATTGAGATTTAAGTATTTAATTTAGACTTCATAAAACAGTTAATATATATTAAATAAATAGCAACTACATACTCAAACATATTTGCAGAGTATTATGGCTATGCAATAGGTCCATATCAATTTCACAGTTATGAATCTATTACATAACTTTTAATCCTTTGTGAATGTTTAATAATCAGTATTCAAATAACATACATTAACTGTCCTATTAAATCTAAATTAATTGTGGCTCAGGGAACATTAATTTAAAAGGTTACCTATTTTCCCAGCAGATCTGATCTTTGTTTCATATTTTTTCATTAAAATTAGTCTTAAAGACTGAGTAAATTTGTTTCATTTAGAATATAGTTACTAGGTGCTCTGAATATCTGTGAATCACGTTCTACCAAGCTTCTCTAATAGCAATATTAAAGATTCTCTCCCATTTCCTTCCAGTGTCATTAGCATTACCTGAAGATAATAAAATATCACGTGTTTGTTTAGGAAAGGTAAACCCTTTTGCCTGCAAGAACTGACATTCAACAGTTCATTAAAATCGTTGAGTAAAAATTCAGCTGTGGGATTTGCACATTGTGAGTTTACAAAATGACCATCTCTCAGGACGAGATGTAAGACTGAAAATTTACAGAATACATTTCTTCTCTAAATGAATCAAGATCACCACAGAATTGATTTAATAGTAACTGTATCTCTTGCAATCTTATGAATAACAAATGTGAGAAGCTAGCATAATGCTAGATTTAGACTTTAGATTTTTTTATTATTATTATTTGATAAAGACTGCATAGCAATGAGCAATAACTGGCATCAGAGTGTTTTGATCTGTGAACCAGGTTGTGTCATTGGAGAAAGGGACAAGATTCATTAAAACAAATGCCAGAAAGAACTGTTGAGTCATGCTACCTAACATATACTACAAGAAACCATCAAAAGCCTGTACTGACCTCAGTAAATTATATCGAAATCAAGCTCTCTAGAAAAAATATTTCTGAGAACATCCAGAGCTAGCAAATCCATTGCTTCTCTTCAGAATGCATTCACCTTCAGTTTTATAGAAAACATTCTGGAATAGGAAACAAATGAAGTTTGAACTGCATTTTTGCTATTTTTAGAAGATTGTGTAACTATAAAGGCATTATTCAGCATCCTGTATTTTATTCTCATTATCCTATACATACACCATGATTATATCACCTCTCAGTCTTTTTAAAGCTAGTCTCTGCCGTACAAAAGGCTTGCCAGCCCTTTTGTAGATCTTTTATTCACTCTCTACTACAGTTACTCAACATATCTTACAAAAAACACAGTCACCAAAACTATATATGGTATTCCAATACTAGTCTCATCAAGGCCATATGACTTCTTTGTCATCATTCCTTCTATCTTTCCACTGCCTGAGTTTTGTTTTCCTGCCACTGTCCTTTGAGAATCTGTTCAGGAGCCCACTGAGCAGTCTTTGGTTTTGTAGATCTGCTTTGAGTTCTTTGTCCTGTCTAGGCAGAATACCTGTGTATATCTGTGTATGTGGCAATATGAAGATGCATGTAAATTTTTAAATAGAAAGAGCACAGCAGGCTGCTTCCAGAGTGCATGCTGTTTTTGCATGAAAGACTCATTATTTCTGAAATAAAGCTTTTTATGTCTGAGAGTTCTGTTGCATTGGTGCTATAACATCTAACAGGCAAACCACAAGCACAACAGAACAGTGCTCCAGCTCTTCCTCCCAATACAGTTCCCACTTGAAACCTGCAATTTTCAGATTACAATCATGGTGTAATTTAGGTTGGAAAGGACCTCTTTTGGTCATTTGATTGAACTCCAGCTCAAAGCAGGACCGACTTCTGTGCTGTAAAGAATGGGATAAGGTCCCAAACAACCTGATCTAAGTCCCATGCAAGTTGCTGTGCTACAATCCTAAGGAAATTGTATTATTACCCTGTACATATTATCCATCACTATCATGCATCGTTACTTTTTCCAGACTTAACGTTAACATTTTTCATAGTACCAGAACTAAATCTGTAATGAGACACATGAGAAACATCTCATCATAAGGAGACTTTAGGTGTATTAATTATTGAACGTTTAACCCAGATAACATATATCCTAATGTAAATGTATAGCACCGATTTCTTTTAAACCAGAATGCTGTTTGGTATGGTGTTATAGTTCTCGGAGAGAAATTACATCTATGAAGTTACCTGAATTGTTCAAACTTTGTGTCAAGAAAGAAAAAGCTCAAATACATTTAAGAGGTGTACTTAAAAATGGCAGATGGTAAATTATAATTTTTCTCTGTTGAACAATTAAATCCTGTGTTGACTTTTGCTATACTTTTCCAGATTAAAAATTTGTACAAGTCATTATGCTCTGAATATTGTCACAACAGTACTATCACTTCTGTTCCCTGAAATTCACTCAGCTTTACAAGACACATTAAAGCGAACATCTCTGAGTAAGAGCTGTGCTTAGCAGACTCTCCTTGGAGTCTCAGCCACAAGTTAATTGAGCACTGCAAAAAAAAATTGCATCCTTCATAGATGTATGACATTCTTCATGGTCACAGTGATGACTCAAAATCAAGTGTATTATTTTTTACAAGACTTCCAAATACGAAATTTGTAGTTTTGAACTGTATTTGTCCATTAGTTCCTATTGTGCAGCATCTTGCAGCCAGGCTGTGTTCCTGTAAGTCTGCAATGCTGCGTTGTAGTTTTTGCACCCACTGCATGTCAGATGTGCCAACTACCTGTTGCTGGCTAGCTTCAAATCTGATAGAAACTTAATAGATCTTAAAATTTGCTGCAGAAATAAAATAGCATTGGTAAGGGCTCTTCCATAGTTCTCTCTCATGTCGTGATTATCCTGTGAACTCTTTTCCTTGAAAGCTGAATATTGAGGGAGCTGATGACAGTAACTGCCTTGAAAGAGCACAGGCCTCATAATCTTGTCCAGTCTGTGAAAACAGGGAGTGTTTAAAAAGAGTTAAATTGTGTTAGCTAAAGGAATAATAGACAGATTTACTATCCTTTAAAATGTTTAGCTGTTTGCAGCTGAACATTGAGTTTAAGGCCAACATCCAAAGAGCTGATGAGATTTAAGTAATAAATGTCTTTGTGAATCAGTCCTCAGCTACTTAAGAACCAGATATTTTATATTACTCTGCCCTTTTCAAACAGTACCTATTTTCTTGTCTTGATAGGACTTAATTTTTCTTTCTCATATAAAGCCAAATATTACATCATTTCTGGCTCTTGCCATGCTATTTCTTGCTGTAGTGCTGTAACACTGATGTTGTAGCCTTAGCTCTAGTTTGGCTAGAGCAGTGATCTTTAATTTGTTGATTCATGATCCAAAAATAATATGCAGATGGCAGTGCCAACATTTTACCTTGCTGCAGATACGCACAGTTATGGAGAACAAGTATGGGCAACAAGAGAGGGTATGGCCTTGTAGGCCAAAGACAGAATCCATTCCTCTCATCCAATTTCTGTACAACTTTCTCCTTTGCCCACTGAAGTCATTTATTGCTCAAACTAGGTTTTATTAGTCAAGTCTTACTTAGCGTTTACTGTTTAATTTAAAATCTGTCTCCACTTATTTCTTTGCCTCTGGAGACCAAGGGGGATGGGAGTTAAATTTATATTAAAATTTTAAAGAGAATAAGTGAGGGATAAGGAAAGATGAAGAATTATAGGCCACTAAATTTGACTTCAATACCTGACAAATAACTAAAACAATTAGCAAAGCAAGAGCAATCAGTATGTAAACAGCTTGAAGAAAATACAGTGATAAATTGGTAACACATTTGTAAAAAGCACAAATCAAGTGAAAACAAACTAATTGGTTTCTTTGATGGAATAATGAATGCATAAAGGAAAAGTGGTAGACACAGAACTTCTTAATATTAGTAAGACACTGATAATGGTTGCTCATTGCATTCTTAGAAAGAAGCCAAATAAAATTAGATTAGGTTGAACCACCATAAATTGACTACACAGGTAAATAAATCTAACACTGAGAATCTTAATGAACAGTTGCGCTGGTAGCCAGGAAGTGATCAAAAACATTTTAGATGATCAGACATCCTACATAGATCAATTTAGACGTGAAGGGTGTTTTGCTTGCCTTTTTTTTTTTTTTTTAAAAAAAAAAAAAAAAAAAAAAAAAAAAAAAAAAGGAGGGGGGTGGGGGAAGAAAACTATCATAAAGCAGCATCTAGTGTAAGAAACACCTAAATAAAGAAACTGAGCAGAACAGCAGAAATGTCATCCATTTTGGTTCCATGCCAGCACCAAATAGCTTACATCAGCATCGTTTTTCTGCTACACAGCTGAGTTTCTTTATTTAGACATATTAAATACTCCAGAGCATATCTAAATAGAGCTTTGATTACTGCAGGATTATCTCAAATTTATTTATTGACGTGGCTTCTGTTGACTGATATTTCTGTCCATCTAAAAATTGCATGATTCATGAAATGTTTATGCCTTGTTGTTGTGACTGAGTGAGAAAAATGTCTAGTAGCACCACGTCTCTGATAACTTTTGCTCTGTCTTCTTTATAGAAGACATAATAAAAATTCGTATGTTTATTCATTTGTTTTACCACAGTAAATAGGCACACTGTTGGTAGTTAGCTGCCTACGCATTTTGACACGCAAGAGAATATTTTGGAAAATAGAACAAAATCTTGTTCTTGTCCCAAAAGCTGATCACTGAGATGTGACGGGAGACAACATTTGCTAGACATGCGAGAGCCCAAGATATCAGTGAGAATTCTTTGTAAGCTTTATAGACAGCAATTGTAGCAAGCACATCAGCTTCATCAACATTGTCAAGATTTTTCATAGCTTTTAAGGGAAATAAACTTTTTTTTTTTTTTTTTTTTTTTTTAAGAAATCTTAAAGAATGATTATCAGGTTAGTTTTCGAGATTCTTATGAAACAATCTTCCCAAGTAAGAAGGGTAGCACAAACCTGAACAGAGTGTGCACTAATCAGCTCTAACAATAGAAGACAACAAATGTATTTTAGATATTAGAATAGAAATGTAGTGTTGAAAGGAGACATCATGTGCAAAAGGTGAAGAATCCAGAAAAAAACTAGAAGAATCCAGAGCACAGAGAATAAGGAGATACAATTTTAAAAAAAGTGTTTTACACAAGAAGAAGCAAATTTAACAAAATTAAATGTTAACAGATGGTTTTGTCTGTCCATACAGACTTCAGTAGTGCTTATTTTAATGTATATTGACATGACAGCTATTTACCATCTTGCTTTACACACTGATGGTTTGAAGCAGCTAACACAAGGTAGAGATTGTGTAAACCTCTGTACTCTGAAATTTACTGTTCTTCCTTATAAATTATAATGTATTTAAATACTTGACTTTCTATTCTAGAATTAAAGTAATTTGTTATAGCATGCCTAGACAGATTTATTCTTAAGTAACAATATTTTTACTTAAAAGAACCATACAGCATCTCACTTCAGGAGGTCTGGTCAGAGATTGTAACTCAAAATATATTTTAAAGAATGATTCCTAGAAGATTTAGAAGGGTACATTTTTCCTTTTTAAATGAGAAGCTGTAGTGTAACTGTGTATGTACAAACACACAGAGATAAATAGTTCTCCAAGAGCTTTAAATTGTTTTAATTGTTTTAACCCCATAGAAATGCATTTGACACTTAAGCATATGTAAGAATTTAAAAGAAGATAGTATTAAGATGGTTATAGGTATGTTCTTTCTGAATGCTTCTAGTAAAAAAAAAAAAATCAGGCTCAAATTCTCATTGCTCATAATTACTATTCTCCAAGTGCCAGTTTACAGTGAGAAATGGAGAGGCCAGAATCTGAAGATTCTTAAGTGAGCCATCAGCATAATTTATTTTCACAGAATCACAGAATTTCTAGGTTGGAAGAGACCTCAAGATCATCGAGTCCAACCTCTGACCTAACGCTAACAGTCCCCACTAAACCATATCCCTAAGCTCTACATCTAAACGTCTTTTAAAGACCTCCAGGGCTAGTGACTCCACCACTTCCCTGGGCAGCCCATTCCAATGTCTAACAACCCTTTTGGTAAAGAAGTTCTTCCTAACATCTAACCTAAAACTCCCCTGGCACAACTTTAGCCCATTCCCCCTCGTCCTGTCACCAGGCACATGGGAGAACAGACCAACCCCCACCTCACTACAGCCTCCTTTAAGGTACCTGTAGAGAGCAATAAGGTCGCCCCTGAGCCTCCTTTTCTCCAGGCTGAACAAGCCCAGCTCCCTCAGCCACTCCTCGTCTTTCAAAGACACCTCTCACAAATCTCCACCAATATTTTTTTCCATCAAAGAGGTACAGTTTCTTCTGAGGTGCAGTAAAGAGTGTTGCACAGTGATCCATTACACAATGGTCTAAACCAAAAATCGAAGGCCATATCTGACTAAGAACAGGTGTCAGGAGCAGGAAGATTCTAAACAGGCGGAACTGTAATACTGAATGATATTTAGCCAAGGGAAATACTACAATATACATATCTGTTTCATTGAGTATATTCCATTTGCAATCTGGAAGAAGGAGTTTCTAACAGCCATGATTTGATCCTCGTGTGGGACATATATCCAAGACATGCAAGACTCTCAAAATATCTATGCTGCACTTAAAACAAAACAAAAAACAGAACACTAGCTCTCACACATACTATCTATAGCAGAGGCAACCCATAACAAAGCTGCGAATAGCTGTATGTCTATGGCTAAATGGCCAACACCAAAATCAGTCCAGGCTTGCCATCTAAGTGTTTATGCAAATCCTTAGTAGATTGGTAAGCACTATTGCTGGTACAGCATCATGACTAACAGCACTTCAGTTAGCTGAAACTCTAACCTCTGTAAGCAGACAGACTGAGTTAAACATAACCTGCATAGATTTAACATAAACGGCGTAGATTTACTGCAAGAAGGAAGAACATCACTCCTGACTTGCTGTTGAGATTCCCCATTTTCTTGAAGTGGTTCTATTATTTCTGTTATTGACTTTACCTAATTTTACACAGGGTGAGGAGACCTAATTACATACAATTTTCAGCTTTGGTCCACAGGGCCTAAGCGTTCTCCAAGCATTAGTTTAGACTGAGAGAAAGTTCATTAGCTCAGTGGGGGTTCACAGTCCTTCTGAAGTATCTTCTAAAGCACTTCCACACACACAATGCTGTATGCATTGATTTCAGTCCAGTATATCACCCCTTATGCTCCTAACTGATAAACAGGTTTCAGTGAAAAAAATAACAGTAGTGAAAAACCTAAGAGAGATGGAAAATTGGGATGACCTTCTCAGGGCATGACAGCAGGCATAGGGAGGTGAAGCTTTATGAATTACAATTAGTTTATTCATGACACAGGAAAAAAAAATCTGAAGGTGCCTAAAAAGACTTCAAAATAAATTATACTGTATAAGTGCACTAGGATCTAGACATACATTTCAACATAGTTACATTAGGTCTATAAATAATAGCATGGCTGGATTTCACTCACGGCTCCAATTGCAGTAACTTCATTGTAAATCAAGTCATACTTTACCAATCTTACCTACTTTAGCCACATGAAGAAGCCCTATGTAATCCCACCAAATACCCATCCCCCTTCTTTCTCCACATTTTACCCTACTAATCTGAAATGCAGCCAGATTTTGTCTGACTCTCAGTGGTTAGGAAACTTAGCACTCATATCACTGTATTTTGACTAAGAGCATAACCATATCATAACCACTTCGCATTGAATAATCTAATCCTTTGTGATTTTGGAGGTGGGTAAAAGACCTGTAAGTCTTAGTAAATTCATCTTTTTGGCTTAAAATGCTTGGAGTGCTTGAGCCAATGCTCTGTACATGATCTGTCTTGCTTAGGTAGCATTTGTCAGTGAAACACACCCACCTTCAGTATTTGCACCCCAGATAGCCTGGCAAGTCATTATATTCATATCTTCAGAGTGTGCTCCAATTTTCCTAGGCTCTTTTCTGAATCGGGTATTTAATATCAGATATATATAACACACACACACACATATATATGTCATTAGATATTTATTATTATTATTTATTACATATTATATCTAATATAATATATATATATTATTATATATGATATATTAACCTATAACAATTCTATCTTTATAATTAATGCCCATGTTGATGACTGTATTGTTTATAAAACTTACCTATTCTACAATCAACCAATATATTATAAAAATGTGAAAAATATAATGCTTATTTTAGGATCTTACAGATTCCTTTCCTACATGCAAATGCTATTAAAATCACCTTTTCTGCAATTAAACAGTATTAGGTAGTCTCTCAGTTAAAATAGATTTACCTCAAAAATGCATCCATCCCTCTCTTCAAAAGTAAAGCCCCAAAGCAAAATGCATAGAGTTGCCAGCAGCTTTAGTTTAAGCTAAAATTAGCCATGCTGATTAAGTGGATTTTGCATAACCTTAACTATTAATCCTTCATATTGGTCTTCTTTTCTTTGAAAAATCTTGGAAGTACCAATAACCTAAAGGTTTATACAGTCACTTTTTAATACTACTTAGTTAAGATTTAATCCTTCATATAATAGTTAACATTGGCACCATCTTTTAATAGCCCGAGATTTCTAACAGCCACTTGCCGAACAAAACAGGCACTTTAAATTCCAGGGAAATAATAGCAGCAGACATAAAGCAGAAGAACTTTGATTTAAAGAATTTAAAAATGTACTTACAAGAGATAAAACTAGAGTAACAGTAAGCTAATATTTCAGTTTTCACCCTTTCTTTAAACAGCATTCTTTCCACGGTAGATTCTCTCCCCCTCCATTTTCTTTAACTCAGGTCCTTATTTTCTAACAGCTAGATTGTCTCCCATCTTATCTGTCTAAGAAAGACATAAATTCAGTTTTCTAGTGAGACCAATGTGGAATTTGATTCCAGGTCTCTCTTTTATAGTAGCCCTTGTTTTATAGGCTCTTCCTCTGCAAAGGCAAGATAGAACTGAGTCTTGGATCACTCTATTGATGTCTAAGGAAAATTAAATCCCAAATTAAAATTTCAATCATTCCTATTGTCAGATCAGGACAAGGGAGAATCAGGTAGATGTTCTTCATGAGGTAGTGCATCATTGCAAACTAGACTCTTGTTTGGGGTTGGTGGTTTTGCTAACAGAGGGTGCTCTCCCTGAAGATTAATCTAATGTGTTTTGCTTCAGATTTGCTTCAGGCTAAGAGTGTGAATATCGTTAGTTACCCAAGCTCGGCCGACACCTGGAAGCTCATTAGTTTACGATAATTCCTTTGTGTGCCCAAGCCCTGCCTCAGCGTTCCACAGCATTTACTTATGTGCCTTTTCGTACAAGAAGTAATCAACCTTCACATTCTTGTAATAATTGGCATTGTCTGAGATTTATTTTTTGTCACCAATATTTGGAAGAGAGTTTGGCAGCCACAGTGATTCTGCTTTCTGAACTTTAGGTGTGTATAATGGAAATCTAAAAATGAGTAATTGTAGGTAGCTAGTAATTATAGTTCAAACCCTAAGGTTTGTCAGTCAAATGATTAAAAAAATCAATTATAAAGCAAATTATTAATTAAGTGAGCAATAAACATCTTTACCCCTTTATATCACTTAGGCTTTTTTCTTCTGTGTTCAAGCGTTTATTCATTAATTGTTTTAAACATCACTTAATCAGTAGTGAACTCGGAGCAGCTGACAGTTGTGTTTTGTTTATATGTTTGATCAATACAACCAGCTGAAAACTTTCAGATCATTGATCATGTCATATTCTGCTGAGTAATTTGCCAGTGAAACTGGATATTTGGAAACTGATGACTTAGTGGTTCAAAGGTCAATTCAGTAAAACACTGAAGTTGGCTAAAACAGACCTTTATTTTTCCTTTTTTTTTTTTTTTTCAGTGGTTGGTTTTCTGGATGGTCCATGATCTCATCCCTGCTACAGTCTTCATTTCCTCTTAATTAATGACAGATTGTTTTTCCATAGATCACCTTACTCTGCTGTCTGTGCTATATTGAAAAACTACCAGTAATAGTATTCCAGATAGAGACCATATCGACAGCTATAATTTTCGTAATGTTTTCTTTCTGTCCTTTTCGGTTATTTATAACTTTGCCAAGCTTTCACCTTTACAGCTGAAATTTGTTAGATATGATTACTGACCAAAGGTCAGTTTTATCCTGGTCACTTACTATTTTAAGTTTTGACAAAATTCATTTCATCCAGCTTTGTGATCATATGTCATGTAACTGTTTCCTTTTTTTCTTGTGAAGGATTGTGTTTTTGCCTGCACAATTTTGAGCATATCTGAAGACTGAAATTTAGCTTGGCATGTACTTAGTTTAACCATGTTCTTTTCAGTGCTTTGTTAACAGTCTATTCCTATTTGATAGAGTTATACAGATTATCCAAGCTATTTTTATTTTTCATTAGTATGGACCATGTGCAGAAAGAAATAGAACTTCAAGAAACTAATGAAAATTATGTGTTTGCCATTATTTAGAAACTTGAATTACTTCCTCTCCTCTTGGAGAGGTTCATGTTTCAGAATAAGTGCACACAAACATTTATCTCACTAAGTGATGCAGTGACTTCACTTAGGAAATAAGCACCTAGGAGAGACTCCACAGTGGTCAAAGAATTATAAGAGGCATTGTGCCTGAAAAAGCGAGTGGCAGAAGTGATCTCATGGAAGGTTGCAGTGGGTTGGGTAATGGCATTATTCCATAGATTTCTTTGATTTAGGCTCAAATAGCTTAAAAAAAAATAAAAAAATAAAAAAATAAAAAATTGGGCTATTTCCAGCTTTCAACAGAAACTTCCCTTCATTTATCATAGTGATGAATATCTACACTATGTATACACAAACATAGTTTGAGAAGAGTTTGTATTCGAGTTTTAATGATTGTTAAGGGGATAAATTTTAAAGTGATAGGTGGACAACAGCAGAGAGAAACCACAACAGAAAAGCATAGCAGTTTTCTGATGCTGTCCAATGAAAAAGCTATTGTTTGCAGATAGATTTGCTGCATCTGTTAAAATTCTAGTCCTACTGTCAAATACTTATCTACCTTCTTATTAGATTGTGATCACAACTCACTTCAAAGGCAATTCTAATTATTTCTTTTATAAAACCACCTCTTTCCCTGACAGATTCACAGGAGAAATTTGAATGATAAAAAGGTAATCTCTAACATCATTTACAGTGTTCGTGTTTGAATTGGTTGTATACTGAACACAAGCCTTTAAGATTTACTTCTCCACAGGAGCTGAGATATGGTAGTATTGAATTTAATAGGCAATCATTCAACTTTTTAACTTTTAAAATGCAAAGTAAATTTAGTACAGAAGACTTGCCATTGCAAAGTTACGGATGAAAAGATACGTTTCAGCATCCACTTGGCAGTACATAGAAGTTACTGCATACAAAATATTCAGTATGGGAGAGCTGGGGTATGTGATATTGAGTTTAAGGTCTTCTTTCTGAAATTTTAACATCTAAGTTATAAAGCTCTGTTAATGTCTATTTTGGAAGGGCTATTCTGAGCTTCATATTCTGTTGAGCATTTTTACACATGTGCTTTCCAGGACAAAGCAGCACAGTAACTTACTTTAATTAAATCTAACAAAAAACTTCCAGATTTCCATTTTTCTAATTGTGTATGGTAGAACAAAACATATATCTGCACATTTTCCTAACATTTCAGAAATGTGCATAGTGAGAGATAATAATTTTACAGTAGAGGCGAGAATGTAGAGGTAGGTATTGTCCCCTGAAAAGGACATTTGCTTGATGAAAGATCTAAATGTTTTCCTAATCCTGATATTGAGCTTTTATATGGATTTTGAGAAATCATTTATCTTTTCTCTAGGGACTCTATTCTCCTTCATAGCACCTTTTCAGGCATAGAGAAAGAACCTCTGAGCATAACAGCACTGGAATCTTTTTGCACTGGAAATTGTTTACTGTATTGTAAACAACTGGTGTTGTTTTGTTTTTGTTTTACAGTACTTTGCCTTTTGACAATGTTATTCCCAACTTACTGTGTTCTCGTTCCATCTGGGAACTCTTCTTATTGGAAAATTCATCACATGGAAGGAAAAAATACCCCAAAAAAGTTCAAAAATGCATGTCACCCCCTTTTAAATAAAAAATAAGAATTTAGGAAGAGAATAAACCAATGCCTACATAAAGTAATGTCTGTAGCAAATAGCTAGATATTGCCAGAAACAAAAGTTATACTAATCACAAGATCTTCTCTTAAGAAAATATTCCCAGCTTGCTTTGTCATGCTGACATTCTCATTGAACTTTCCTGGGAGAACAAAAGTTTTGTTTTGTTTGAACCTTCTCCTTGAAAGGTAAAGGTATGCTTAAGGCACTACTCCAGCTGTATAACAATTGCAAGCTTTATAACCAATAGCACATGACAGAGCATGCTGAGAGATACACATCTTGGGTCTGTTCTAGGCATCAGTCCAAGACTTTATGCTGGAACTGCAAGAGAAATACTGATTTTTTGAGTATACACAACCTGCAGTCTTTAGAAAGCCCTAAGAAATATTATATATAGCATATGTTGACTAGGAGTTGGCTAATCTTGATTGGGAGGGAGAGAGTGAAAGAAAAAATCCCAATCCTCTTTGCAATACCCATTTAACAACCCATTGCAATAGTGGCAGTGCAGCCAGGTTAAAAGAAGACTGAGAAAATAGCTTTTAAAATATCAGCTACAGCCGTGTGAAAAAAAAAATGTTTTGTGGGTAGAAAAAATTTGGATACCATCATGTGTCATATTTTCTTCTCCTTAAATTTAGTTAACCTGAATGCATACAGCACATTTTGGTGAAAGCTAAGACCTCATCCAACTTCCAATGGAAAGCTTGTGCTGATTTTGATCATAGAGGCTGTTTCTTCCCTTATAGAGTCTGAAATGGGATTTTTTTTTTGTAATGTACTTGTCAAAACCGTGATAGAATTTGCATTTTTTCACTGCAGTCTGAGGAATTCTACAATGGTATGTATAAAAGGAAGAAAACAGTAAAATTGGAAAAAAAAGATTTTAAAAAGTAGCAATGATTATGACTTTTTTACTGTTGGAACCAGTAGAACTGTGATATATTTTGTCAGAATGTAGCATCGTGGTGTGCTTTTTGTCAATAAGAAAAAAAAAAAAGGGGGGGTGGAATTCAAGTTCAATGTAGGATAGAAAACACATGCTGATTATTAGGACACTCATCTAGTTCTAATGTTAACTTTACTGGGGCAATGTAAGAACTGGACTCTTTTCTTGCAAATATTTCAGCTAACAGCTCTATCTTGCACCTATTCATTGTTTTGGTGTATAAGTGCACTTGCCTTTTTCTTTCTGGTCTCAAATTTGTCCTGGTGTAGATCAGAGGTGTCTGAAACATGAGATTTTCACAGGAAGAAAGCAAGGTTACTTTAGCATCTCCAGACACTGAAGGAGGAAGTTGAAATTTGGACACAAATGCATATTACCATAAGCATCTTGCCATATCTGGCTATATTTATTAAAATTTGGAACCATTATAAGCCTTGGAAGAAAAACTCTTTACAGAAGCCCAGTGGAGAGCTTGTTAGAGTTTGATTGTATAATTTGCCAAAGATTCAGTCCACTTTGAGAATGCCTCAGCCCTTCTCAGCTTCTTTGAATTACCTGGATTGGGCCAGTGCTGCAGAGATTGAGCAGGCTCCACTCTAGAGTTCAGAGGCCAAACAAAACATTCCCTGCCATTTTCCTACTGCTGCCAAAGGTTGTTTCAAAAAAACCAACAGGCGCTAAGATCAGGAATGTAGGCCAGAAGCGGAGTATAAAAATAATTTATAATCAGTAGTGCACACTCTGCTGCAGAACTTGGAACTCAGCGTAAAGTTCCTCAGTCTTTGGCAAGGAAACAAATAACTGGAACCAGTGACAAGCTGTAGTAATAGTCCACATAAAAGGTAACAGCTTTCTATTGCTACAACTTCTTGCCTTGGCTCAGACAAAGAGAGGAAAGTGATGTGGGTAGCAGCACCACCAGTGGCCAGATTTTAAATGCATTTAATAAAGTGCTGTATGCATTCTGCTAACAGAATTTCCAAATTAATATTTTCCAAAATTTGCTTTTCAAAGGCTAGAAAATAATAGATTGCCTGTGTCTCCCCCTTCCCAATCCATGTCATAGATCTTGATACAGTCTTTTAATTACACAAATACCCACCATTTTTCTACAGGCCTCCTTGGGAACGTAAGGAGCCAGAACCATTTCTAGGAGGTCAGTATGTGTGTTCAGCCAACCTTCCCATCCTCATGTCTTTAGTTATTGCCTCCTACTGGAAACTGATCACCCAACAGCCAAAAGCTTTAATACAGCAACCACTGCTAGGTCTATTCACCAGTTTAGTTTGAAAGAGACAATTAATATAAAAAGGAATTGGATACACAAACAGACTTACTTACCCATAAACTCCACTTTTTTGTGTGTTGTTTATAAAATTCGTTAGTATTTAATCGGAAGAGGACGAATCTACATGATTTTATCTGCACTATGTGAATGTTCAGATTCCTCTGAGCAAAGCTAAAACATGGGAAAAGATTAAAGAACTTAAATTGAATGAGGTACTGTATTCATCTGTGTGACTTCTTTGCTAAGTAGTCAGCCTCTCTGATGATAAAAAGGTCAGTGCTGCACCATTATACCCACCATATCCTTTAATCTTTTTTTCTATTTATTTATTTATTTATTTATTTGTGTGTTTAAATCAAGCAAGAGACAGCTATGTTAAACAGTTATATTGATTTTTTTTTCTTTTGATTCTATTAGTTTAGATTCAGGGTTAGGTACAAGTTTTGCAATATTTCCAGAATAACATCATCCCCAGACATCACTGCACATCTGTAACACTGATTGGAAGACCAAAAGTATATATGTAAAGCATAGGTTTTCTGAAAAATAACCTGTATTTACTGAACTCCAAATAGGTACTTGGATTACTTTGTCAAATTAAAGTATTGCTGTGCTACTTATCTCACTTTCCAGGTGCAAGCAGTAGTATTTACTAATATTTTGCAGGATAAAAACGAACAGTACAATGGATAGTATATCTTGCAAAAGGAAAAAATATTTACAGCATAATGGCATAGCACAAATCTTTTGAAAAGTAATATCAACTACTGTCTCTCATAGTGTGCTGCTGTTTAATAGTAGATAGTTCCATATTGCTGATATAGAGAAGTGGATTTTATGTAAATGCGCTAATATAATGGGATTTCTTAATCCTGACTGGTGGAAGAAGCTTTTCAAGCATATTTGCTAAAGTCATAGTCAATGTCATTAGTCATAGTCAGTGACATTGGAAACAGCATTTCTATAAGAAAAGAAAATGAAAGATACCGTTTCACTGCTATAAAACCTTGTCTCTCTGTTTCTAGCTAATTCTGAAAACAAAATGTGGGAATTTACAGGACTTACTACAGATCATAAATGTTGAAATCATTGGGTTGAGACGGTATATCCCCAGTACAAAATCAGTCTGAGCAGAATCCTTTCTACCTGATTCTAGACATATGTTAAAATAAATAATAATAATAAAAATACCTGAAAGGTTAAAAAAAAAAAAAAAAAAAAAAGTGTTAAGAATTATGGATTGATAGCGTTTCAGCCAAAAAATCTTCATAAAACTGATTAAAAAAAAAGTGTTTCTATGATCATTCAAAGTTTTAAAACCAGGTTTATATTGGGGGGTTTGCTTTTTTGTGGTTTTGCACATCCTGCTTGAAGCATTTCCCAGGTGGTATGGTGACAAATTTGGAATGCATTCTCCAGTGCCTAATATTCTATTTGCCCTCACTTTTCAGGCTTTACATCAGCTGAAAACCCTATCCACTTATTCAGCTATGTATTTTCACAGATGTTAATTTTTCTATCAAATTTGGTTGAAGCTGGAGAGTGATTTCCACTGATGTCAGCTGATAGACTGTGAGGACTGAGCTGCATCATCTTTGTAAGAACTCAGACTTCTCACCCACTTTTTTGCCCTCCATGTGATGCAACTGGAGCACATGCTTGTCCCTTCGGGGGCATGGAGTGGCAGCAGGGGCTGCAGGTTGATATGTGCATGGGGCTGCCGTCAGTGTAAGCTCTGCCTGGCTTTGGCTGAATTCCTGCCTTCCTCTTCATGTTGATCATTCGATGGGTTCAGAAACCTGCAACAAAAAGAAAACCTTTGCTGTGCAGGCAAATATGCAAGCTGAGAGTGCTACAGTGGGAGATTAATACAGACAGCATGTAAGTGAGATCCAGTAATATAACCCAAGTGATCTGCCAGGTTTCTAAGGATAAATATGATTTAGTTGTGAACAAGGCAGAAGTTTCACAGAGGAAGCAGCAAAACAGCCAGGTACTGGGCCTCCATTTTCAAGACAATCCCACAGATTTGCATTCATACAGACACATGAATGATATTACAAAGAGAGGTAACCCTTGGGTAAAGTGTTGGGATTACAAAGTGTACATATGGGGGAAAAAAATGGGGCATACTGGTTTTAAAACAAAGCTTGGTATGTGCAGTGAAGATAATACACACATTTGAAAATTCAGCCCTGTGGAGAAATATCATGAACAACGGAATTGCACAGCTTTCAAATGCATGTAAGATTTCTGGACCTTCTATTTTAAAAATGGTAACAAGTTTCATTTAAAATCATTCAGATGTCATCCTAACCACTTTCAGTCAATCTGATTAGCTGTAGCAGATATTTTCTTGGCAAAATCAAATCAAGCAACTTTGCCAGTAGGCAGTTTCTACAGATTTCTTGAAACTGACAATTTCTGAAAAACTTAGGCAGCTCTCCCTTAAACATCGGTGGAAAGGTGCTTTCTCAACAAACAAGTGTCATTCTCAAGAGATCTTTCTCATGCCTCATGCTTTCTCTTTCTTTTTCTCATGCTTCTGGTATCATTTATTTGTGTGTGTGTGTGTGTGTGTTGGTTTTCATATGTGCGTTCTCCTTTATTCTACTTTTTTTTTTTTTTTATCCTGACATTTTTGCATGACAGCTCATTGGTTTTAAGCCTGTTCACTTAGAAGGTGAACAAGCCAGGAACCTGGAACGGCAGGACACGCCGGGATATAAATGAATACAGCGTGGTTTTACATGAGCCAGTTTTTCTACTGAAGTGTGCAAATTTAAAGCTGTGGATCAATGCCCTGCTCTCTGAACACTCAGTGTTGGGTCATAATGTTGTGACAGTGACAAACTCTTGAGTGGTCAGGCCCACTTAAAAATTCTGTATGGAGGCACTCAGCAATAAAGGACGATTCCTTCAACAGCCAAGAGCTACCAAGGACTTTTGATGACTGATGACCAATATGGAATATCACTTTACATACATGCTATACATCCTAATGCTGTGCCATGCCAAATTGCCGAAACCCTCTCTGGTACAGGCAGTGATAAAACATTACTTTGGCACTCCACTATAGCTTGTGACCCATTATTCCCAGCAAGATTAATTTGTGTTAGTTCCTCAACTGGAATTAACTTGCTCACTACTAGCTTTAGCTCTCCAAGATATTGTGCACATATATCTGGTATTGGAAAGTTCATAGCAGCTGGCATTGCATCGGCAGTTTTCTCAGCAATATCAAAAAAAATCAAGCTGCATGATGCAATTAACAGAAGCAGTGGGAGAATATTTTACTTTTTCAGTCTCATGCTTTTACTGTCTTTTAGCCACTGGCTCACAGTTATGTCATTCACTCCATGAAGGACAACACTCTGTTAAATGGATGGCTTGCTTCTAAGTTTTCTTCCTGGAAAAAAATCTGTAGTTACACAATCTCTGAACATCTGACAGATAGTCTGTTTTTCCAGTGCCCAGACTAAATGCAGAGGAGAGCCGATGGTAGAAGAGCTGCTTAAGATGAGTCATTACTGCTTATTTTTTAATAGTTCTGCCCAAATTTCACTGTTTTTCTCTACTGCTCAGTTACAGACTCTTGCCTAGTTTTCCCAGTGTTCTTAATATTAAATCTCTTCCAGCATTATACCTGTAACCACCTGTTGATTATTTTTTTAACCCAAATATTATTCTTCTATTTTCTAAACTGAATGTCATTACAATATTCTGCCTGTGTTTCTAATCTTGCCATGACCCCTTGTATTATTTCTCCATTTTCAGCAGTATGCTCAGCTCCTCCTAGTTTAATAGATCTGCAGATTTCATTAATGTACCATTTACTCCCTCTTCTAGCTCATTATTGAAGCTATTAAATGAGATCAGAACTAATACTAATCTTTGTGTACTGCACTAAATGCCTCCCTTCAAAGTTATTGTTTATCATTACCCTTCATTGTTTGTCATCACCCTTCATTTCAGTCAACATGAGAGTTCATTTCCAATTTGATTTAAGCTTGGGAACAGTATTTTGACACAGCAGAAATGGGAGAAGAAAGGCTAATCCATAGCCCAGCAGAGGCTTCTAATTAAGGCTTAATTTAGGGGATCAAAGTTAGGAGTCCTCTCCTGCATCAACAGTGCAAGGTGGAAACTGTCTCTGTAAGTGAGAACACCTAAGATCAGTGCTAAAATGTCCAAAAGAAAACAGTATACTGATAATATTCAGGCACACGACAGTATATCTTCTGCTGTCTGTTCATTAATTTTGTATCACAATAAAATTTAAAAAAAATCAACTTTGTCTGGCAGGCTTCAAAGTGTTTTAGTAAATTTGTTTTCTCAATAGCTGTTCCATTATGTTGCCAGGAATGGAAGCTAAATTTATGAGTAGCAATTTCAAAGACAACTCGCAGAATATGTGAACTTCTATCTTTGGTTGTTTCAGAGACATATGCTTCCAAAGCATCTGTATCCTTCTTCTGTTCCTGCACAGCGTACTGTTTCAGGAGAGAGATTTGAATTTTCACAACCCCTCCAAAGTTTAATTTCTAAATTATATAGTAAATGTTATTAAACATATTTATAATATGTAGATAAGAATGTAGAAACAGGATAAGATATGTAGAAACAGAATCAGTTGGGGAAAATTAATTTTGACAAGATACAGTTCCACTGTTATTAATTAATCCCACATGACTAAAGGTACCGACACCAAAACCTGTTCACCCTTGACCTTTATATAGTACCTAGCATTTTATAAAGACAGGTTGCCAACTCTTAGCATCAAACCCAATTACTCTTGTTATTTATTGACTTACCAAAATTTTATTCAAGTTTATCCAAGTTATCCAAGTGTGTTTGGATATCCAAGAACTGCTCAAATTTTCCTAGGAATACTTTGCTTGAGTTCTTCTAGTTACATACAATCTATTTCGGTGCAAATGTGAAAACAGACAGACAAACAAATAAACAAACAAAAACAATGAAATCTAGTCTGGAAAAGAATTGCCTCTAGGTAAAACTGAGTTCTGTTATAATTTTGTACATATGTATTGGACAAAACAAGGGTAGGTACATTTTTTTAGGTACAAAATTCTAGGTACAGGTGAGGCTACTTATTAGATGTGGGGGAAATTGCCAGAGGATGAAGGCTGGATGAGCCAGGCATGCATCCTAAAGGCCATGACATTGGGTGAGTCTAATGGAAATATGATTGCAAGTCCCACTTCTGAAACAAGAAATGGGTTCGTGAGTCCAGAAATGCTAGCCAAAGTGGGGTTACAAATCTAGAAATTGGGTTGCCAGAAGAGTTTGAGATTAGCTGCTATAAACTCAGCTTCTCTGAATTTTGAAGCTCTGTATCTTTCAGTATCTGCCTACTTATCTGACATAGTCTGCTATCTCATTACTGTGAATCTGCCTTAACCTCTGAGGCAAATTTTGTTCACTCTTCCCCAGACTGCTTATGGAATATTTTCCTCCCACTCAATCTCTCCTAAAACCCATCTCTGTCTCTGTTGATTCCTGCCAGAGAATCAGCAGTGACACTTTTTAGCCTTGTTTTTATGGTTAAGCATTTTTATAAAACTTTTTATTGGGTTTTTATTGCTACTATCTCCTGTCTGCCTCTTCCCCCATATTATTGAGTTACATATTTATTATATCTCTTGTGAAATTGAATTGTATGATTTTCTGGGAAAAGATTTAATGTCACTTACATTTTAAAAGGTACCTACCAATAATATTTAATGATGTAAAAATATGCATAATTACTCTGGTTCATTAATACCTATTAATCATGATTTAAGATGTCCCTGATGAGTTTTAGTGTTAACTGTCCAATGCTTACCTCTTTGCAAATGAAAGCCTGAGGAGGCTGCTTCCACCAGAGAGCATTAACTCATTCGTTGCATCAGTCTTTAGTCATCGGTAAGAAACATGTGAGAAATATGTATGTCTGTCTGAACTATGCATCAATGTGTGTTTTGAGAACAAGTTGGTATGTTGTGCCTCGTTTCCCCCTTTGTTCCTTTGTATTCAAAGAGCTTTTACCTTTTCTTTGAAAGACACTTGAGGAAATGCATGCCTGCTGTGAAAGCCTGATTCATTTTGCATTGCATCTGCACTGTCTGGTTCTGTAATGTGCACTTTGGATTTAAATCAGCTTCTCTGCATCTCTGCAAGGAATATATTTTCCTAATAAGTTGACTATTTTGTTGTGCGTATTTCTGGGAAAAGTATGTGCGCTAGCTGTATTAGTGGCTTTTCTGTGTATCTTAAGGTTTTTCTTGTTTTCCTTGTAAAAGAAAGTATTACATGCATGTATAACACTTCGCAGGAGTAGGTCCTCACCTGGAAAGGTTTCAAAATCAAAAAGGTGAAAAAGAAGTAAACAAAAAGAAAAAATATTAATTGTCAGACGTTATTGCTTAGCAGTCCAATAAGTGCAGATACTGACCTTGGCAAAAGTGGTATAGCTTTGGTAGAATAATAAATGGGAGAAAAATCTCCTCTAACTCAAAAAAAAAAAAAAAAAAAAAAAAACAGAATTTGCAGTAGTGCCATCTAGTGTGCCAGGTGTTGCAGCTTTCTAGAAAGGGACAGTGAAGACTTTCAGCCCATCCCACTTGTTACAGTCTTACCCAGAGTGGTCCTCCTGCTGCTGCTTCCCTCTCTGCCTGCTGGCAGGGGAGCAGTAACAGCTCTGGCAGAAGGTAGAGGCAGAGACCTGAGGGCTGCTCTGCAGGTGCTGAGCCTGGCACATGTGCCATAAGGTTGTCATTGCTAATCTAGAAAGAAAAAAAAAAAAAAAGCATCCATGGGACTTTAAAGAAAGAGAAAGATCTGCCTATACTCCCACATAAAACTTACTTTCCTATTCATTGATTTCCATTGCTTACCATGTAATGGCTAAAACATCCTTTCCCATCCACTGCAGCAGGGACAGGCCAATTGTTTTGGTATGGGGAGAGAAAAAATATACATTTGATGCCAGAAATGCAGAGGTGCTGCTGCTTTTTGAAGCTAGGAAAGGGTAGAAAGGATTCTTTGACTGGTGACTGAAGGATTTATGATGAGTAGAGGGTCCCCAATGTCCTTCGGCGGGGGAGTGGGATACAAGGGGGAGGTGAAAGGAAATGGGAACCTGCTCGGTTTGCCGATGCTGCGGACTAGGTGGAGCCCTTTTACCATGACCACTGTAGGCTTTTCCACTGCTGCCTTTTTCGCTTTCATTGTTAGCTGACTGAATCTCTCTGCTTTAATCCGGAGATATGCAAAGTGCATGGCTTACCCTTCAGCCTGTGAAGCTGCACAGGGTTTATTTTTGTCTTCAGTATAGAATCTGCTTGTAACAAGTGGAAGAGTGATCGAGCCAGAAACTGTTGTCTGCAAACGAAGCCCACATCTCCATAGCATCGCATAATGCTGTGTATTCGCCTGTCCTCTGCAGCTGGTGCTAGAGGATATTGCTTTTCCAGCTGGATTTGCTTGGGGTGCAGCTACAGCGGCATATCAAATTGAAGGTGTCAATTTTTAGCTGCCAAAGTGTTAAGGAAGTTTCAAGTGAGCAGGAAGTCAGGATCCAGGAAGGAGAGTGATTGATCTTTGCCTCACTGCCTGGATGCTGCCTCTGATGCAAATGCATGTAGCACTTCTGTTTAAACACTTCTGGCCTGAGCAGTAAGAAGAGGCTAAAAGGTGATTCAGATCTCAGAAATATGGTTAGGTAATGGGAATGGAGGAGGAACCTCCACCACTAGCTACTGGGGGGGGGGGGGGGGGGGTGAGAGGGAGGAGGACAGAAATAAGTCATTTTCCCACCAGCTCTTATTTCCTTTCTCTAGAGCTACTTTAGGTAGGTTACTATTGGCTGTTCCCAAAGAGCACGGATGGGAGAACTCCCTCATCAGATATTGGTACTCATGGGTGTCCTCAAGGAGGAATTCATCTTCAAAGAATATGAAAAACTGTGAACTGGGAGGTTAACAGTGGGAGAACCCCCCCAAGCATGTGCCACTGATAAAGCAGTTTGCCCAGCATGGTAAGAAACTATGTGGCAGAGTAGGGAATACAAGTCTATAAGATACAGGGACACTGACAGCTGTAAACCCCCAACCTTTCTCTCTTCATAAATGTGTGTTTAGAGACCCCTAAAATACATATAGATCTGATTTTCTCATATTATACCCTGCAGCGTACAGGCACTTAGCTCCCATTGATTTCAGTGCCTAAATGGGAGTTGTAGATCTAAAATTGTCTTTGAGGATGTAGCCTTTAGTTCTTGGTTATTGCTGAAAGCGAGAATATTTGCCCATGCCTGGAACCTTTTAACGAGCTCTGCTCGTTTCACCTAATAGCCTGAACAGCTCACTTGTCCCCGGGAATCGATATTCTGGGCCAGATCCTAACTCAAGTCCTGCAACGCGCAGAGCTCTGCTAACTAATTCTTAAAATGTGAATTGTGTGTGCATACAGATGACATTATAATTTCCTGCCTTTTGAGTGGCTAGATGTGCAACTTTAATGTTCTCTTAATGTATTTTTAATGAGCTTTCCTAAGGCCTCTGAGTGGGAGAAACGTTAAAAAAAATCTATAATGTGGTCTAGACATTGCTCAAATGACCCTTTTCCCACAGAAGTAAGAAACTCAACAGGGAATTCCTCCTCCTGAAAGCTGTGGAAGCTATGCAGCTTCTGACTTAAAGGCAGCACGATTGAAGCAATAGCTCTTGTAGACTCCAAACCCAGTTGCTGCACATATCACAAGATACACAGTAGATGAGGCAAGGGCTTGACAGTCTACTTTTTTTTTTTTTTTTTTTTTTTTTTTTACTGTCAGCTATGTATTTATGCACAGCACAACCTTCTTCACTCTGTATATTTCAAAGTGCTAAAAAATCATACCAATTGTACTCTGCATGCTCAAAGTGCAGATTTCAGAGGTTCATGACTCAGTCAAATCAAAATCAATTTGCACCAGAACACTCAAAGGCACTTCTTCTTACTGAGGGCCATTTCTATGCTAAATTTCAACTCTCTGCTTGATTTTTTTTTTTTCTTTGAAAGGAGGGAAAAGTTGCAAAAAATTCTTGTAATGGTAAAAGTGGTTTTCTTCACTTCTTTCATATGCCTACATACAAGCTACATTAATTCAAACAAAATTTTACCTAGCAGAGACCCGGCCAGGAAAACTTCACTCTGAAAGGTAAAAGCACATCTGAATTAGAAGAAAACCTAACTTGGAAAGCAGATGAAAACTAAAATAGTCTGATCAGTAATAGCCCCAATTCACTAGCTCCACTGAAAAGGAAAAGAATCCTATCTTATTCTATTGTAATAATTGCAGAGAATGGGGAATATGCATCACCTTTCATCATGTTCATCATTAGATTAATCACTTGATGGCATGTTGTTGTACTAAGTAAGGATTTGATAGCTAAACCTCACCTGTGTGTTTGAAATGTAAAATCAGTAATATCAGTTCCTTATTCTTTTTTTTTTTTTTTTCTTCCTGGCCCTGAAGCTTACTAAAACTCAGGGTATGTCTCCACTATGAACTGCCATGTAGCATAGAGGTTTCAGAACAAGCTTAGAGGTGCAGGCTCAGTTCATTGAAGCTAGCTGAAGCAGAGCAGAGCTCTGTGCAGGCTAATTGTGGCTCAGCAGGATACTTTAGTGTATGTGGAGCTCTCTGTTGCCTTGCCTGGATTGCTTCCTACACTTTATTTAGCTAGCTCAGGTACTCCACATGGTACAGAGAGGCTCTCTGAACAAGATGAGGAAAGTGGGTCTGTTTGCCACAGCCCCCATTGGCTTTATAGTGGCTAATGACCACCAGAGAAGTACTGTCAGACTGCTGAAAATCAAATGCTTCTCCCCCTCCCTCTCATCTCCTTCACTGGAGGAAGGCAGACACAAAAAGCAATGATGCAGCTTTGGTACTAGCTGCTGATTCTTAAACGAAGGTGTTTTAGCTGCCCATTCTGGCAGCTTTTGGCTTCCCTTTACCCCCACCATGGTGAAAAGGAGCTGTGTCATGTTGATGTGGTGCAGGAAGCCTGCTCTCAAAGGCTTCCATATTCTATGTACCACCAAAGAATTACTATTGTTTGTTATTTCATGCACTCCTCTGAAATGAATATTTATTTTTGTAGGCATATTTGAAATCAAAAGCAGGACAGAGAAAATTCTTAGTACAGTATTTTTCTAAAGACCATACAGGCAGAGCGCAAAGTCTGTGATAAAATCTGAGATCAAGAGAAACTCAAACTGTCTGGATCTAAAATTTGACCTACTTTGAAGGTTGTCCCACATAAGAGTTTAATTTACTGACCAACCAAATGTAGATGTATTGGTGTTCATGTGCTGCAATAAAATTCTGTAAAGAACATGAAATGTGACAATGATCTTTGAAAAGCTAGGTTATAGAAGTGATATTACAAATTTTAGTAATGCTTTAAATTAAGTGTCTTCAATATGCTTAACCTTGCATTAAACTTAGATTTAATAAGACAGATGTGTATTAAGTACCGAATATACTTAAGGGAGCAATCTTGCGTTGGCAGGGGATGGACTCAATGACCTCCTAATAGTTCTCCTCCATCTCTAATTTCTATGATACTAATTGATTATTAAAACACTTTTATTGAGGATTGATATGTAGCTATTATATAGTTATTAATCTTACAACCCAACTGATATTTAATTTATACATGATTTTAACACACAATGTCATTTTAGTTTTTAGAGAGTAACCCTGGAACAATGCATTCACTGGAGCTCTGAAAAATCTTGCTGGTAAATGATGTTGGTCATTTTGGGGTTATTTAGAATTTTATGATAAAATCTTACTTTGCAGGAGTGTAGGTTTACATTGCTCTCCACATTAAAAATGAAATGTTTGCCTCCGTTACAGCATTGCTCTGGAAAGACAAAGAAGCTTGTCAAGAAGGAAGGTGCATTTGTTTGGCTTAAGTTCTATGTAATGTTAATGATGTGTAATCTCAAACAACAGCTAAATTTGAAATATTTTAAACGTAATCTCACTATCTCTATTTTTGGGATTGTAAAGAAATTTCCCAAAACTATGAGAGTGAAGAAAATGGTGCAGGGATTTTGAACATTTAAAATTCATTTCTGTGAACGTTTGGCTAAGCAAAAAGCAGAAGTTTTTCAGAGCTGTGTTATTAATTCAGCTTGTATATGCCTAGGGCCATGGCTCATAATGGCATTCCTTTCTTTTTAACAGACTGTCAGGATTTTCAAAGGACATCTAGAAAGCCATAAGTGCCGATTTGTTGGATGTATTTCTCATACCCTAAAGGCTTTCTTTGATATGGACTGATCTTTTACATTTATGGATGGAAGCTGCATTAGAAAATGCCCTTTGTGAAAACTTGTAATATCTCCAGAGTTGCAAACATCTGATTTTTGGCTAAGGAAGTATGAAGTGTGTCAGAACTCGTACTTTTTGAAGCAGGATTTTCAAATAATTAGCAGAAAGCAAAAATATGAATTAATGCAAAACCTATTGCAAATATATATACTAATGCTTGAAAGTTCCTAGTTACTTTAAATGATGTGGGGAGGGAGATACTGCTTGATTTGCTTTTAGGATTTTGAGGTTCTTGTGCCTACTTCATGGTAAATATTTACATTCAACATATGCTTTTTGATGTCAAAAGTGTAACAACCAAGTTTTGTTTTTCAAGCAGAAGGCTGGAATGCAGATGGAAAGGGCCCTAATGTCTGGGACACATTCACCCATCAGGGAGGAGATCGAGTTTTCAAGAACCAGACTGGTGATGTAGCTACACTCTGTGGGAGGAAGATTTGAAATGTATCAAACAGCTTGGATTGACTCATTATCGCTTTTCTCTTTCCTGGTCACGTCTGTTACCTGATGGGACGACAGGTTTCATCAACCAGAAAGGCAATTGTTTCTTAAAAATAGAAGGTTGCAGCTTTAATTCAAGGTTATTGCTGCAGTCTGGCATAATTAATCCAGTATGCTATTCTGCAGTGTAGCTTTGAAATTGCAACTTTTTTCAGAGTAATTATGGGATGATTTTTTATAGGTTTGCAACAACTTACTAATTAATATTCTAGATCCCTTTGGATAGCACAATCTTTTGGGATAGGATTAGTATTATGTTTCCTATGTATTTTTGCTTACTTCAGTTTAATTGTAACTTTAAATCATTTTGCTTCATCAGAATGTTTTTAGTCACAGGAATCCTAGCCACAAGGATATTTTTGGATGGCTTACAATAGACAAATCTCTTATTTGGCAAATACATTTAGATAGATTATCAGTATACCCTGACGTACTGAACTTCATGTTGACTGTTTTACACTGAGGGACATTTTTTTCCAGATTTTTATTTATTTATTTATTTTAGAGAACTAAAGGGGATTCTTCAGACTCAGCTAGGGACTATGTCTGTGACAAACACAAGACAGCTCCTGCTCTGAGGAGAAGAGTTTTCACAACCTCAGCAGATAATATAAAAGTATACGTGTAAAGGGATACAGCACATAAAAAAAAAAAAAAAAAAAAAAAAAGCTGGCCAGATTGCTAGATGTCAGATATAAAATTTGTTGCACATCTGATTTCTTTATTTAATTCTGTTGGTATAGACTGGGGGAAAGATGAAGGTGACTTACTAGAAAAAAAATATGGAAATGGCAGCATTCCCTGCAGAAAATAGGGAATGGAAAAAAAGATGAAATAAAGAGAATTGTGAAGTATAAAAGCAACTGAAGCTGAACCAGAAAGAATGGGAGAATCAAAGCAGTTGGCTGAGGTCTCCTGTATGCTGGGAGGATAACATTCTGAGGAAAACATGCAAAGCAGATTTGGATGAACCTCTGAATCTCAGTTCCGTCTCCTACTCTGAATCTCAGTTCTACCAAGAAGATATATACCTTTGCACTTCTGGGGCCGTGTTTGCCTTGGAAATTCTTTTCTTCCACTGGTTTGAAGATTGCAAAAATGGAAGGCTTCAAATAAAATGCTCTTGGTTTTTCTGATCAGTACTAAGAAGCAGAAGCAATATTTTTCTGCAGGATTTTGGTCATGGAGAGCTTGACTGTTCAATAGGCAGCAGTCTGTCCTCTGCAGATTATATTTTTCACCAGAGAGCAAAGGAGCCTTTGTTTCAAGAATTCAGGAAGGGGGGGGGAGGGCTGGGGGGGGTGTTGGTGGATCTGCTATAAACAGACCAACCAGCCATTTTCCCCTGCCGAGCATGACTGCAAAAGCTGTGCCAGCATCCTGTAGAGGCTTGAACAGAAGACTTCCCTTTGCCACCAAAATTTACAATATGTGGCCCACTTTTACTAGCACAGCTTGTCCTTCCCTTGGAATGCTTTTTGTGGCACATTGAATTTAAATTTGGCTGGGTCCTTGTGGTTTCTTCCTGTACTGATATTCCTTCAGCTAGTGCTGCAGGCTCCATGCAATGCCACAGAGCTGCCCGCTGAACAGGCTTTGTTTTTCAGTCATCGGAGTGGAAGATAGCAGAGACTTGGTAAGGAAAGCTAACATTTTGACAAAACTCGGCTATAATTCCAGAAAATGTTCACTCGATCCCCAGTATAAGCAGTTGCCTGATTAATATTATGAACTTTACATTTAGCGAAAGGGCATTGGAGGAACTCCAGGTAGGCCAGCTTTCATTAGGCAGGAGTTCACTTCTCTTGTGCAGTGATCTGTTTAAGCAATTGTAACTGCCTAGCACGGAAAGGCCATCATCTTCTATATAAACATTTTTACAAAGAGCATGTGAAGAATTAGAAAGCTTAGAGCAATGTCCTTTCAAATGAAATCATTCACACCAAGAGATTCACTACCAATTTCACACCTAAAACAGAGGACATTTGAAAACCTTTAAAACAATTTTGTTTCCAACTCAGTGGGGGTGGGGTCTGTTAAAGAAGCAGTGCTGTAGGTGTCTTGTTCTTAAAACGTGTCAGGACCAAGTTTGGTTTTGAAGAATTTTCGCGCAATTATTTGTGCCCTAGAAGCTGCCCTGAGCAGAAGAGGTTAGCTGCTAAACACTAAGTGCAGATGCGGAGGAAGACAGAAGCAGCAGGCATGGGGCTATTGGGTCTGGGAGAGTTTGATGGTTTGCCTCACTTCGGCGTTGAGGCAGGGAACTGGGATGGGATGATAGAAAGGAGAAAAGAAGAATCCTTCAATTTACCATAACAAAATGCTCCTACATGTCTGTAATACCAGAATTATGGGATATCTCAAAAACAAACAAACAAACAAACAAACAAAAAACAAACAAACACTTATCTACACATTTTCCTGGAGGAAAGTTTTCTTCTGTAGTTCTGCTTTTAGCTAACTCGCAGATACAGCCATAAACACTAAACCAGGCTACTCTGGAAGGTATGGCAAAATCTGGAATTTTGAATTGACATATTTTTCAGGGATGCAGTTAGATTTCTCTTTCTTTCTCTCTCTCTCTCTCTCTCTCTTTTCCCTAACACAAAGGATAAATCTTTTCCAATATTGTTGTTTAATTGAAATGCAAAGAATGAATGGTAGCTGGTTGAGCTTAAATGCTATAAATTGTATTATAAAATTTATAATTTTAAAATTAGAATAAGAAAAAGTATTGTCTTCTAGTTGACCATTACTCTTAACATGGTAGAATTATGTACTAGTGAAGGATTGTTTTCCCTAGATTATGTTTACGTAGTAAAACTTGTAGTCCCACCAGTAACAGTTAACACACAGCCAGTCCCTCTGAATTTAAATGGGTCACTGTTCAAACGTAACAGACACAAACTGTATTTGCACCTAATTTGTTGCAAATTGCAAGAATATTCTTCTCAAAAATTGCAGTTCTGATATAATCATTCCTCTTTTTATGTGGGTGTATATATCTCCTCAGAATTTAATGAATTCTTTTGGTGCTGTGCTTGGAAGAAAAAGCAAACTACCTGTGAGATTTATTGTGAATTACTTTGTAAACAAACTTATTGAGTTAATTACTTTGTAAACAAACTTATTGAGTTGAGCTGTGCTAAGACATGTATTTGCACCTGTTTGCTTACAAGAAGGCACTGTCTATATATGGGGTTCATAATTGATTGCTGCAGTATATGTTGCATTAAAAAAGCAATTTGACACAAATCCTTAAGATCAGTCATTTGCAATTAGGATAATTTGAAGCCTGATATCAATACACACAAAGCTGGACCTACACACTGCTGGGAATGTATAGTACAATACAGTAGAGACATATTTATTACTGAACCAATTTCCTCATATGAATTAAAAAAATCTGTGGTTCACACACTGATAATAATAATACAAACCGTATGTAATCTCCTAAGCCTACATTTTGTTAACTTGTGCAGCTTAGTTTTCCTTTCTTCCTCCTCCTTTCTGCTGAGTTCTCAACTTTTTTAGACCTTTTTCAGTTTTGGGCTTCAATACAGCAACTCCTAGGGATAGACATTTCCTAAGCAGCTGACCCACAAACCCTCAATGAATTTTAGGTTTCTAAGGTTCTTAAACACTTTGGTATATTTAGCCCAAGTCTCTGAAGCAAAGGCTGTCTGATTCTAAATTCCAGTGGCATGATGGAGACCTATTCCTGGCTGGAGCCTCTTAGCTTAACAAATAATAATTCAAGGCCTCTGTTGGCCTTTTCCAATTACCTCACTAAACCAGATAGTTCTAGTAAAAGAGCAGGCTAATTGATACTCTTTGAACCAGAGCTTATGATGTGTTTTGCTATATCTAGTGTTTTCAAAAGGCTTAAAAGCAATGTAGCTGTGTTTGGATTTAAGCAAAATTAAAAATGCTTATATGAGAGCTTAAGGTATTTTGATATTTAAACTTGCAGTGAACTCTGAGCAGCATAAAAATAGTCCTTTAGGAAGCATATTCATGTCAGCCACTGCTAAATCTGTACAGAAGGTGGATTCCTTTTAAGCCTCTAGAAATGCATCCCCAGTGCTGGCCGCTGTTAACAGTGCATCCAAGAAATTGTAGTTGAAGTCTGTCTTATCAACGGGGGACAAGAAAGGTTGGAAGTCATGAGATTTTAGAAAGGTGAGTTAATTCCTTCTGAGAACCAGAGAGACTGAATTGTCTGCGTAACGGTAGTGTAAAAGGAAGAGAGTTGGTTGCTTGGATAAAATATTGCAAAGTTGTTCAAGTTGGTAGCTAAATAGACCAGTGCCCTAAACACCTAAAATCTATCAGAGTACCATGAAAAGCCATAAATTTCATGTAGATCTGGTAGGATGCCCCATTGAATGAGGGAATGATTAAATTCACACCACTGCAAAGTACTTAGTACATCGACAATATCTTCTTTGTCTTGATGTAGGCATGGAGAGCGATAGAAAACAGAACAGCCGAGAGGAAGCAGTTTACCCAGCTAACCAAATTCAAATCATAAAAGATCAGCTTGGTTACCTCGCTGAATGTGACACTAAAGTTTTTAAAAGATAGAGTTCTCAAGGCGAGAAATACTTTCATTGGAACAAATCTACCTGTCATACTCTGAAGTGTCAGGATTTTTCCAATGCATTCTGGTTTTGTACAAGCAGCTGGGCTGCCATTCAGGCATTTTAATGAAAGGATTATATTTTCATGTGACCAGCACCCATCAGAATTATGTTTCTCCTGAGGAGCTGCTGTCCAGTGATCTACTTTGAAAATTTGCATCCTCATTTTATTTTATGTGCCTGAATAGAAGATGTTGTGTGCTGAGCATTTTTGCCAACTCTGGGGTCTTGTAACAGTAGTCAGCATGTAGTTGAGAGAGAATGTTTGCATCTCATAACAGAGAAAAATGTGCAGTGAGGTATCTTCACGTGTAAAAATGTAATAAATGTAATAAGTTAACCCGTTCATATTTCTTTCAATGTTTTGGGGAGTCAATTACATCAACAAAATCATTAATAACTTGGCAAATGGCATCCTGCTCACTGTATCACTTTGACTTACCTCAGTCTTTAGAAGATAAAGGGGCTGGAGATCTGAAAAGATCATTGAGACTTTTGATATTCATGCAAAATACTGCTGCAGAGCATTTGAAGACTGAGTGAATCTGTGGATCACTATTAATAAGCCTTATGCTGTTGGTGTAGATGGTTGTGAAAAGGGCATAGCCCCAGCTACAATAAAACCTGGTACCAGAGCTTACATGGCAGCTATCCTTTATCTTAGACAGGTTTATCAGAACAGTATTTACTGATGGTGAATATCCAGACAGAAATTCAGTATTTCAGTAACACATTCACTTTTATGAACTGATCATCAAGGCTTCTGGAATTCAGTAAAGAGTTAAAAATGATTGTCATGAATACTGCTGACTTCTTTGCTCTGAACTATTTCACTTAAGATCAAGAAATACAGACAAGAATCTAAGCGTCTCAATGGTCATTGAGGCTGAACAAATAATGGATCCTTCTTGGCCTGTTGCAACTGGGAGTTTGTGGCTGGCTGTAGTACCATGGGGTTTACACTGACTTCTGTATTATATCAAGGTATGACATAAGGCTCACAGGACTATTTAACCACTGTTAGCTGGCCAATGAGGTTTCTGAGAATCCAATGAGTAATATGAGTGATTTTTTTTTTTTTGAGGAGTCCATCTGGATGGCATAAGACATTGTACGATACATAAATAGACGAGTCACCTTGGGATTTTTAATTTAATTTTTGCATGCTATCTATTAAGAGTAGGAACCTTAGTATTTTCCTATTGCTTTTGTACTTGATAGCTATTTTACAATTTGAAATAATACACCAGTGTTATATCATCTTTTGAACTCCAGAAATGATCTTTGTGATTCCAGCAGTAAGCATTCCTGGCATGCATCTACTCCTGGCAATGGGACGTGCGGTGACTGCCAGTACCAAGGGGTTAAGGAGCAGTGACAATAAGCAGATGCTAATGCAGGAAAGATATTTTAGTCTTCTCATTAAAATAAGTCATTTCACTGTCTTCATGGATATTTGCACAGTTTTGCTTTTCCATTGTTAGTCATAAAAGGTCAGCTCATGGAAAATTAAGTTAATAGGGTCAGTGCAATTTGATGAAAACTAGTTTTAGTTTGTAGCTTAGAAAAGATAGAGGGTAATGCATCTGATTTTATGGATTTTCTTACATCTGTTCTGAATAAAACTTCTGCTCTCTTGTTCTAGGATACATATAATATCCCTGTAATTTACATCACTGAGAATGGGTTTTCCCAAAGTGACCCTGCTCTACTTGATGACAGTCAATGATGGGAGTATTTCAGGCTGAATTTACAGGAAATTTTATAAGGTACCATTTAAAATGATGAAAGATCAATTGTGCTAACTTAATATATTTTTCCTTTGTGCTTATTTGCATTCAGCAATGACCAATGATTCTTGAACCTTAAACTCTTGTAAATTTGAGTAAAATTATCTGTTTTTTGTTTTTGTTTTTGTTTTTGTTTTTGTTTTTTTTTTTTTTAAAGTGTTCAGCTGAAAGGATAGCATGTATTTTTAATCATGCTTCCCCATTTTGGGATGGAAATAGATGAAAAGGTACTCCATACATACATTATTTATAAACTCAGTTTTGTAGGACCATAGTTCTTCACTGAATAAAGCAACCACATTGATCTTCTGAACTGCTTATTACATACTTCTCATTGTGAAGGATGTAAAGTTGAGTGCACCTGAAAAACTGACCATTATATCTCATAATATCCTTACAGAATACAATCTCCCATACAGAATGAGGTCCGTATAATAATTCATTCCTGTATAGGACCATTAAGTCTTTATAGCTCAGCTTCTGCCTATATATCAAGATGGCCAACAATGTAACAGTGTTCAGCACCAGCATGGCTTTTTTTTTTTTTTTCTTTTTTTTTTCTTTTTTTTTTTTTTCACGACGCTTTACTACTGACTTTGATAGAAATAAAGTTGATACAGTTTTGAGAACTTTCATTCCTACCTTCCTTCTGGTTGGAAGTATTCTCTGATTCTCTGAGCTAATTCACAAGGAGTAGGTCACCTCTCTATGTATCATGTGAAGCGTATTTTAAAATGCCAGTTTGTTTATATAACGGTTAGTCTCCCTGTCATATTTGTCCAATGTGATCACAATCATGAACGTCGTATTCTTATTTAATAGTTTTTGTAGTCATTCTTACGCCTTCATTTTGCTTCTCTTTTACTTTTGCTATATTTATATTCTTTACCGTTACGTTCATTTAAATGTTCATTTAAAAAATACCTTTCTGTCTTCCTCCTTTCCATTCAAAGTCATAACATAGATTTGTCATCCATGCCAATTTTTCTTCAACAAAGTAGAAGATACAAAGGGCCATTCTCTGAAACCAGTTGGTGGTGTCTGCTTCTATCTAAAGCAGGCAGACCATAGTGTAGCTGCCTTTGGAGAGCAGTGGCTGCGCTGTGCCATATCTGGCCCCAGGCCATATCTGGAGAAAAGTTTTGTCAAGGAGTAAAAATTAAACTCTGTGGATTAGCAAGGGTTGGTGTATGAGTCAAGCCATTGGTCCTGTTTTCTTTACTTACCAAGTTGTACACAAGATGTCTGTATTTGACTTATTCTGAAGAAGATGAAGAAATTAATAAACATTCAATTCTTACTGTTCAATGCAATATAAACGGGGTTAATTTACCAAATCTAGTTCCTCTGCAATTTATAGTGTGCATTTATTTAGTAGGTGCATTTACTTACACAGTTCAATTCATGCCCAGGAAGACAATGAGGGGAGACTAGCTCTGAAGTAGCTAGCTATATGGGAAGTAGCTAGCTATATGGGAGACATTGAGAGTTGGGTAAAATGAGCCTTACTTTGTCATTCAGTGAGTCCAACAAAGCTTTTAAATGTGTATGGTCTGGCTAATCAGTGCAACTGTACACAGGCTTAGTTATATTGGTGCTTTAATGCTATGTTGAATTGATGTCTATCTGTTTGTCCAGTAATAAGCTCTGTGGGCCACTGGTTCAAACAGGTCTCTGTAAACAAAGATAATATAAATATGAAATCCATCATCTGTAAGACACTTTATGAAGAAATGCACATTATCGCTATGTAACTTCCCTCCTGAAGGCTGGAGTAAACAGTTTGTTAAAGCCACTCCCTACGTACTGACCCACAAATAAGCAACCCATTTCAAGTTTTCAGTTCAGATATCTTGCAAAACAGGAGACTCAGAGACGTTCACATTATTTGATGCTTAAATGCTTAACCATTTATTAAGTGTCATGTGAAGCAGAACAGTTTAATTGCTCTGCATATAGTGTCTACTCTACAGTAATTCCTTATCTTTGAGCTAACTTTTAAAATGATTAGTACAGGCTCATTCATGCAATGAGCTCTGGGTCATGACAGGGGCCTATGTGGATTTTACTGTGGGATTTGGGCATGCCTACTTACTTGATGTCTTTTGTCTAAGAAATTAATATGCTTGACTACAGAAGACAGTATATCTACAGCCTGTGACTGCACTTGTGCATTAAAATACAGGTGTTTTAATGCATGTCTTCACTTTATTTTTTGTTGCATTAAAAATTATCCTAGCTTTTAGGATTGCTCACTCAAATACATGCTTTCTCAAATAATGAGTGTCTCTTTTTGAAAGAGCTGTACTCTGAAAATCAGATACTTCAGTGCCTCTCAAACTAAGTAGCAAGAATTCTGGTGTGTAAAATGCCTAAAATTTTGGCTATCAAGACTATTTAAGTTACAAGACTTTGGAGGGCAAGAACTATCTTTACTTCATGGCTTCATTCACCAACCTTCACCCACTAAGAATGTAAGCACACAGTATGGATAAGTAGTAAAACCACTGTATGTTAACCCTACGTTTTATCTTTAGAAAAAAGATTTTGATGCTGTCAGAGAAAAATGAGATTTTTATTTTTGGGGCAGTGTTAGTAAATAAGACTAGAAAGAGCAATGTAAATGTGAACTAGGAAACAGAGTGAACAGCATGAAGCTACTGTAAATATATCACATATTATAGCCGTTACAGATAGAAAATAGTTTTTAAATGGTTACAACTTCTGCCATGTTGCCTCTGCACTATGTGAATAGATAAAAGCATCAATATTTTAATAAATGTGGATATACATATTTAGCATCTCTACAGAGCCATAAGCATGCATGGTGCTTTACAGATAAATGAAAATGATGTCTTCTTACCCCAAGGAGCTGAAAATCTAATTTAGATACAATGCATGAAGAGATGATGAACAGAAGGCTGGATGAAATGTATAAAGAGAAAATGGATCAGAGTAGTGAAATGCCTTTTACTACAGTTGCTCTTCCTTAATTTTATGTAATTTATGTTAAGGATGACATCTAGACCAAAGATCAAGGCTGCCAATAAAAAGGTAATTGAAACTACTTAGTTTGGAAAAGTGGAACCTTTTAAAAGGGATAATAGAATTTCATAAAGTCCATGGAAGAGATCAATGTAAATAGTGGGTAAACTGTTGCCAGAAGCAGATGATGGAGAAGAGCAAAGAAGTTATTCTGTAATCTGGCCAGTAGAAGATTAATAATAATGCTGAAGGGGAGGAAAGAATGAATTAAATGAAGGTTAGATTACAGAGGACTGCAAGAAGTAGGCACTAGAAAGAGAGTTGAAGTTAGTATGAATAGAAACTGAAGAAGTTGAGGATGATGTGATGTGATACACGCAGAGACAAATAAGAGGGAAATGAGGAACAAGAATAAATGAGAATAAGCGGGACTAGAGGAGGGAGAAAATAGAAAACATATGAAAATTCAATTTGGAGTTAGCTAGAAGGTCAATGGTAAAAAATGCTGGACAAAAAGAAGAAATTATCATTAGGAGGAAGGAACAGGTAAAGCTTAAGATTCAGATGGTGTTAATTTTCTCCTTAAATATGCTTAAATGAAGCAGAAAAGAAAATGAGATACAGAGAATGCTGACTGCCATGGGAAGTGCAGAGCAGAACTAAAACTGACAGTAAGCAAGGTGGTACAGTTAAGAGGATTTTAAAAAACGTACCTTAAGTTAAATGCAGTCCCTTCTTGACTGATTTTTTTTTTGTCCTTTTTTTCCTCAGACTTCTAAAAGCTGTTATAAAACCTTTTATATATTGTTGTCACCGTACACTTTGACCTTGCTCTCATGAACTAACCATTTAGTCTGTGTTGTAGATACATACTAGCCTGCTTTTTCTGCATTCCCATGCACATAAAGCGATGAGGTTATAATACAATACTGTAGTCCATGAGAATATGATTTATTGTTAAATTAAATATGGATGTCATAATGTGAGCCCCTCGGGTCAACTATAAGCTTGAATGTTATTGAAAGAGCTGCAGCTGCAGCTCTGTTTCTTCATTGCTGCTGACAAAAATGCCTCTACAAATAGAATACAACAATGCAGACATCTTAAGGAGTCTCTGCGATGTGCTGTCCCTGGCATAACATTGCCATGTGACATTTTCAAGAACTATAAATACATTGACTGCATTATAGTATAAAAGTTAATAAGCTTTGCAGTAGTCACTGCAGAAGTGTTAAAATCAAGCTGAATTCATTGTGAATAGTATAAGAGATTCAAAGGTTAAAACAAAACGAAACAAAACCAAAACCCCATAAAGATACAGTTAGCATAGATTGATGTATTTATCATATTTTTAATACAGTATAGGTCCAGAATACATACACAGATGTGATCCTATAAAGTTCCAATTCAATGCCAACTTTATAACTTCACATTATCACAAGCACATCCACATTTAATTTCTTATGACAGATGTCTGAAGCCACCTCTAGACAGTAGAAATGACTTCATAGCAAGATTCTCTTGTCTGTGGAAGTTTAAGCCTCTTTTTAAAAATTATTTTTCAATAATCCTATAATCTGAATTTTTTAATATGCAAAAGTGAACACTCATTTTTCAACTCTTAACCAGCAGTTCTCCAATGGAAAATTATGAAGGAACATTTTCTTTCTCCAAAATGCTCAGAACTGTGCCTTCAAAAGTGTCTTAATTGAAGATAAGATAAGATAAGCTCACTTCTGAGCTCTCTCTTCTATTGGAAACAGAATAGGAGACTGGCTATTATACCAAGAGAAGACAATTGTCTCTCTGAAACACATATATATGAGTAGATATCTTTCTTGTCAGTGTCTTGATTTTAAATGAAGAGAATAAACAGGAAGCAAGAATATGCAATGGTGGCTAGATGACTATGGACCGATCAGGTTGTCCCTGGAGAAAGGGATCAGCTGGTCCCACCATGGGCATTTTGTCTGTAGTGTTGAACAGTAGTTAGGCTGCATGGTGCAGCAGTATGTTTGAGTTCTGGGGAATCTGGATGTAACCAGTGTTCCACATCCTCACACAGTATCTGGGATGTGCTTTGATTCAAAAGTAATTGGTCCTCAGACCCCAGTGAACTGTTAGTCTTCAGAAGCATTAGCAACTGCAGAATAAGAATAGTTTCCATTCTGCAGGGGAGACAGCATGTAGGGGGTTTTGTGACTACTAGTCAGTTACCTCAGAACGTATAACCTAAATATTTCGGCACTGTGGATGTGTTACTGCTGCTGGTTAGTTCCTGACTGAGTCCCTTTGGGGTATAATTGGTGTTAGCAGCAGCAGATTCGCTTTGCCTAGATAGAAGTATTACTGCATTATTAAAGCAAAATTCAGGATTCTTCAGCTTTACTGCCAGTTGCCTCAGTTGTGGAAGCTAAGATGTGGGATCTCAACAGCTAATCAGTGCAGCCAGAAAGTTAGAGGCAACTATTACTTACCTGCAACTTAGAGATTTCCCTTAGGAAATGATTTGTACACACAAAACATAATCCCCACATCAGAAGTACCTACTGTAGTTTTTTGATTCCCCTCAAGATGAAAGACAATGACAACTTCACAAGGGAAAAAACAACAACAACACCAACAACAAAAATGACAACAAACAAACCCTCATAAATAAAATAGAGGGATTTGGGTCTTTATGATGAATAAGAAGACTGTTATGAAAACTGTGAGTTTAAATTCATCAGATGCGGATTGCACATAACATTACTGGGTTTGAAAATCACTTCTAAGCCACATGCTTCATTTGGAGTTACCTTTCAGAAGAACATGTACTGAAACCACAGAGGCACATCATAAAAAAATTCTGTGTTGCTGTTGTGTCTTTGAGACAGTTTTTAATTTAAATCCCCCCCTTTTCAAGATAATTCAGTTTTATATAACTCAGTCCCATTATGTGCATTCTAAATGTATTCCCTAGGATCATATACAGGATCACACACACCAGAAACCAAGTTAATATAAAATACAATTTGCATAAGCTTTTCCATATAGGCATACATCTTTCCTGCAGTGGAGAGATAGGTCCACTTTACTAGAATAAACATCTCTATTTAGATGCCTATCACTTCGTAGAGTCACAGATTTCTGTTCCAGAAAATTAGATTTTGTATTTTGATATACAACAGGAAATCTATTCTGTCTTAGCGCAGAACTCATTACCACAAAATACTAAGAAAATAGTTTTCAAAAGGTATTAGAGAATTAGTGAAAAAGCTATTAAATTTAGTGGCACTGGTACAACTTTTTTCTCAAGGTATTCCTAAATGATAATTTCCACACGAAGCATTCATGCTCTGTTTCTCATCTTTCTCTCTAAATATCTGTTATTGACCAAGTAGATGGATCTGTGATATGACAGTCCTTGTATTTGTTTGATAGTTACTGAAGAAAGGATTTTTTTTCTAGGACACATTTTTAGCAGTGCAAATAGGAGAATAAGCAGGAAGAGAACCTTAGTTAGGGTTTCCAGAAAAATAATAATAATAATAAAATCTGTGTTTTGAATAGCCTGGCTACCTAATATATTGCTATCCAGTTTTCAAACTAGTTATTTTTCATGATGTTTCTGTGATAATAATAGCTCATCATTTAATTTCATGGGAGTTATTGTAATTCTAAAGGGCTGAAAATGATGTAAATGCAGCTGTACAGGGAATATCACAATGTCAAATGAAGCAGTGTCATTGCAGTTCTATGTATATGCTGCTACAATGTCAAAATAAAAGGAAAGAAGCCATATCGATCAATAGAGCAGTGTATCAGAAGTGATTGGATAAAATGCAAACAAGGCATTATCTGTTTTAAAGTCTTACTAAATGAAAATACAACTTTCAGTCTGTTACTCAGCACTAGAATTTGAACTCTCAGATGTCTGGGCATTTAAAGCCATGATTTCCACTGCAGTTTTTACTGAGCAAGTATATGTTTCTTCAATGCATTAACACATACATTCACTATGACCTACTTTATAATTGCTGTGGGAGTTTGCCTTTGCATTTTTTGATAGCTCTCTGTTCAGATTCTCAACCATAACATTGAATTAGTTTATTTGCATTGAATCAGTTTTGCTAAAGGATCTCCCATTTTTATATAAAGAAATACTTAGCTTCATCATACAGGGAGTGAAGTATCTCTATCTCAATTTTGAACTAGAGAAATTGAGGCAGCACAAGTTCAGTGTAATTTAGCTAAGGTCAAAAAGAAGATGAGATTAATAATAAGTATGGAACCTGGATTTTCTGCTCTCCTTTTCTGACTCTATGTGCTCAATGTCACATTTTTGCTGCGAATAAACACATTTTGAAGTAAACATTCATATCAGAGAATATGAAGATCTACATGAATACACTTCTATCAAAAATACTAATGGGAAAATCATCTACTGAACTCATAATATATCACTTAAATGTAAAATATTTCAAAACATTCCAAACATACTAAATGTGCTTGTCCTTAGTGAGGTAAGCCTGATGCTTGAACAGAATATTTTTGAGGAGTTAATATTTCTGTGATAGTATAGCATCATTTGTTCTGGAAAATGAAAAATCAGACTATCAAATAACTACAAGGAATTATACCTCTTTGAGGATGTTGAGTCTATCTGGATGCAACACAATTTAGAATATAAAAGTTTAGGAAAAAAAAGACACGTTTTTTACTTCTTCATGCTCAGGCAACAAAAGGCTAGCTAGATAAAGTATTCTGGAAATTTCTCCAACAATTCACCTTCAGGAAGAAGTAAATCTAAGAAAATGTAGTCTGCAAAGGACAAATTACATTGTTCACGTTCATGTATGTTTAAAGAGAATTTACTTTTACATTCCTGACAATAATTTAGAATTTAAATGTATTTTTCTTGCTGTTCTCTGTGAGGAGGAACCCTCTGTTGGTGGCACTATTTTACTTTGGAAAAGTAAGACGTAAAAGTAAAGAATTTCCTAATACTTATAGTAATTCTGTGTTCTACTCTCAAATTGTGCATCCTGGCACATTTACCCAGTGTGAAAATGACTAGAAGCATCTGAATATAGTGTTGATTCTTTTTAACCATCTTGCATGGGAAATAAAATCTGGAATAAATTGGACTTTCATGACAGTATTTGCTAGTATTGGGCTCATGGGATTAATTGCCATTTAGAAGAAGGAAGAAAATGCCCCCGTGCTCTGTGAAAAGGAAAGATGTCTGGAAAGGTTCATTCTCCTGCATCCCAGGCCATATTTTATCTGTGTTTCAGTTTTTAAGAAGGCTTTAAGATACTTCCATGTCAGTCTTCACTTGTTTGTTTTTTGTTTGTTTGTTTATTTGTTTTTTTGGTAACACCAATGAGTTAAGTATGGCAAAGCCATATCATGAATTCCAAGAAACACTGTCTCCTCAGCTACAGTGTAATTTGTTGCTGTTCATGTTCTTTGTGTTGCATAATTTATTGGAATTCAGGCAATGTTGGTATGAAATTATAAAGTTTGTATGGATATTAGCAGGGGCTATGGGACCTTTAGCGAAGTGTTTAAGCAACAAAGAATGTTTTAATTTTTCAGAAAGGATCAACTGTAATCTATAGGTGCCTTAGGTATCTTAATGTTTTTTTGTTGTTGTTGTTTTGTTTTTTGTTTTTTTTTTTTTTTAAATTCAGATGGTTAAAAGACAACAACAGTATTTTGCACCATCCTTTCTTGAAAGTGTATGAAAGTATGTGACGTATGTTTACAAAGAATGTTCAGAGTTACAGGTTTTTTAATACCATGTGACCTTTATAAAGAATCCTTATTGATTAGTTGGATGATTAAAAAAAAAAAAAAAAAAGAAGGCAGAACAATGCTTGTGCTATTGTGAACACACGGTCAGCATTTACAGTGTAGGGCTCATACAGTATAATTTCTGCTTGGGCTAATACCTTCACAGCAGTAAGTAGCCTCCTGCTGTAACAACTGAAGCTGCCATGCACTTTTCAAGTTTATTCTTCAGTCACTATGCATTGTAGAAATCCAATCTAAAGATCATAAAGGAATGAATAAGCATAGCTGAATGCAGAGACAGAGACAAATGCCTTAGCTCTTGCAGAAGGGGAGAAGAGAGTGCTTTCGCTTCCACAGCTTCTGAAACAGTCATTCAAAAGCTTTCTCGGACTTGCATGCCTTTTATATCTGCAACTCCGAATGTCGCCTCTGATCTCAGCAACCAGCTTTATGGCTGTCTGGCAGTCTTTTTCTCATGAGCTACCCCAGCAGTTATGATCAGCTGGGTGCATAAGTAAACAATTCACAGGTTCTGCATCCTGCCCTTTACTCAACATCTTTATAAGCTTCTGAAAAAGATCTTTCATTAAGCCATACAATTTGCAGAGCCAGAATGGGGCTAAATCAGTCTCTTCTCTTAGGTGTCGGCTCTGCAGGGTGAGCATTGGCTTGAATACTGGACCTGCATCCTGAAACTTCAGTAATTCAATGCTTTTTTATATATGCTACTACTTAAATTAGGGTCATGAAATCCACTTTTCATTTGTATTCTTTTGACTGTTGAGATTTTCTTCTCTTCTTATTTGACTACCATGGTATTTCTCTTCTTTTAAATTTCCTGCTTGCCTTACCCCTGTTAGTCTTGTGTTTTCCAGCAGGCAGATGCTGATTCCCCTCATCCATGTGTAATCCCAATGAAATTTTCATTTTCCATATTTTATAATCTGCTATATTCACCTTTCTAAACACAGGCAATAGGAGTCCAAGGGAGAAGAATTCACTAACCTCCTGGGGATACTAAAAATGATCATAGTCTAGCAAGTCAGTCCTTAAATATCCTTTCCCCATTCCACCCTCCCCTCTGCTACTCTTTAAGTATTTAAATCTGCCCCCCACCAGCCAGACTTCCTCACCAGATGGTGCCTTCTGACTAGCTCTGCCTTTCTTCAGAGGATGAATAAGTACAGTGCAGAGCGTAAGGAACTGGTGAGACAGCTACTGGAATATTTCATCAGTGCTAGTGTCCACTTTTTTAAAAGGATGGTGAAAAATGGGAGAGAGTTCAGGAAGAAGCTGCAAAAATGATTTGAGGGCTGGAGAAAATGCCTTACGGTGGGACTCAAAAAGAGCTCAATCTATCCAGTTTATCAAAAACAAGATTGAGAGGTGGCTTGATTACAATGTACAGGTACCTTCATGGGGAAAATATACTGGGTACTAAAGGGCTCTTTAATCTAGTGGAGAAAAGCATAAGAAGAGCCAATGGCTGGATGCCAGATAAATTCAAATGAGAAATCAGACACACTTTGTAACAGTGAAAGTGATTAAACTTTGGCACAAATTATCGGAAGTACTGGTTTCTGCACCTCTTGCCTTCCTATCGATGCTGAGTGTAGTTTGGAAGATATGTCAAACCCAGATCTAAGATGCATCCCATGAAAACTACTGAAATTTAAGAGCCTGTGATACACTGAGGGTCAAACTAGACAATTTTATGATCTTTCTCTCTTTAATTCTATAAATTTAATAGTGCTGATAACAATGACTGTACATACATCATCAGAAAAAAAAAAATCAAAAAATCCAAAATCATGTTAGAGTGATGTATACCCTTGCAATATTAGACACTGGTTTTGTTGAAGGAGAAAACAACAATAACAACAACAAAACAAAGCAAGCAAGCAAACAAACAAAAAACCCACAGAAAACAATGGAATGCAGTGATCCAGAGTGTATTATTTTAATATTTGAATTATTTTAAATTATTATTATTTTATTTTTTTATTTTTTTTCCAGGTCAAATTGTCCAAGTCAGGACAATTTGAAAGTTAGTATCTCATTACACAAAGAAAAGTCAAGATGTTTCTTTTGGGAGGTTTTAAATTTGAATGTTTATACTTTCCCCAAATCTTTTTGCATTGCTTTTTTATGGCTGAAAGAATTCTTCCCGTCTCACACCGTAATTGCATTTACAGCAAGTTTATTTTCATGAGAATACCACCAAAGATTTGTCCAGAATAACAGGGAAACATGTTCCACACTAATGCTCATTGGTTGTTCTCACTTGTTCTCCTCTCTGAGACTCATTATCATTTATGCAGGCCGTGATAGGTTTTTAAATGATGTAATCATATATAGGTGTGAAACAGTAATGGCTTTATCCTTAAAGATAAAGATTTTTTAAAAGGTTAATTATATTCCACAAATTGTTTTAAAAGTACAATGTTAACATTATTATAAGACCCTGACTTGGAAAGCAATTCCCCTGTCTAATATATGTCATTTAATTCCAATAAACTTCCTTATTTTCTTCCTATTATTGCTACTGCTTCCAAGTGCTATGCTAGATAATCTCTCTCTTTCTTTTGTGTTCATTCCTACAGCCATTGGAAGCCCCGTTTCCTCTCCTCCAGCCACAGACATCATGTAGCCGGGCTGTGCGTATTTATCTATTTTCTTTGGTCTTAAATCATAATTTATTTTTTCTGTCTCTTGATCACTGTGGTTTTCTTTCAACTTCATTCAAGTTCTTACCATCCTCCAAAACATCATACCCAGAACATGAGACCATACTAATATCAAGTGTTGTATAGGCATGGTTGTTGCTCCGACAGGCAAAACATGCTTTAAGCAAACTACAATTTCAGCCAAGGAAAAGACAAGCAGCAATCTGCATGTCTAAAACTGGGTGAGGGACAGAGGAAAAAGTGTCATCCCAATGTGGAAAGCAAAATTGTGTATAGCAAAGGCTCAGTGGGTGAAGCAAGAAGATAAAGGTCTCCGGAATGTGGCTAAGGCACACTAGAAAAAAAAAGCAGAGGTTAGGAGAAGGACCTCACCTCTTTTGACCACCTAAAGCAGCAGCTGTACTCATCCTCTTTTATTTCACCAGCTTCAGCTGTGCCCTCCTTGTCTTATACATATTTGGGTAACACTTATCCCTTCATATTGGCAAAAAATAAAAATAATAATCAGTGCAGTCTCTGAGTCCTGAACTACCGCCTGTGTTTCCTCGGTGAGGCACAAGCCTGGACATTGACTTCCACTATGCATTTTCCTGTGTCACAGATGATCCCCCCAGAATTTTGTATACTAATACAAGGAGTTGCGAATCCTAGGCAACTATGCAAGCAAAGACATGGAAAATGGGAAAGTAGATTCTCTTTCCTTACACCAAATGTGAGCTGTGTGGGGAAAGTATTAAGTGTCCTTAATTGAACAGACTCTAGTCAGAAGAATTTGCTAACATCGCAACATGCTGTTGCTAGTATGTGGGGACTGGTGGCTTATTTATTTCTGTGGTATCAGTTTTTGTTATTATTTTCTTAAAAGTCAGCCATGATCAAAGTCTCAAATGTGCATGTGGCTTTTTTGCTGGCAGTCAGTCTGTGCCTGTTGCCAGAACTCACGCCTGTTTTTCATTTATTTTGAGTGTCTGAATAATATAGTGTATTCTGTACATGATCTGTAACTGGAGGTGGCAGTGTTCTGCTACATCCTTTTTGTAGTCAGTTTTAGTCACGGAAAGTCCATTTTAATTCTCTCAGTCTTAATCTATCGCTTTTAAATAAGCAAAGTGAATGCACCAGTTTGAAAGTTGTAATAGGGAAGATTAATGTGATATGAAAAATGTCTTTACTTAAACAAAAAAGGTTTTCCAGAACCTTAGTTTTATTAATATATAAACAATGTTTATAAATTACATACAAAACATACTGTAGGGTAGCATCAGTTCTGTGTGCAGCAAAGGCAAACCCCTTTCTAACGCAAAAGGCATTTCTTTTTGTCACAGGTAGCTGGAGGTATGAATATGCTGCATGGTGGCTATAGTTATGCAACAGATTTTGGAAAAAAAGCAAGCTAGACATCGTGATAAAAATCCTTTGTTTTAGCCCCCTACTAGTAATAACCAAAGTTCTGCTTCAGTGCTTCAGAGCTGCCTTTTTTTTTTTTTTTTCTTTCTGTGGGTGAGAAGTAGTTCACTTTGTGAAATATTGTGAAATACTGAACACTTTGTTAGTCCTGCAGAATTTGACTAATAGTGGAGATTTTACAGGAACAGAGGACTGATGGGAGGTGAGCTAAAGGAGAGTCTGTTACAGAATCCAGTTGCCCTGCGCTGGTCCCAGCTGCAAAAATGATAGTATATGTGTGTATTGATTTTTTTTACCAGCCAAACCACTGAGTGTACCTGAACCTGTAAAACAATAGAATATTGATCTATTAAAGAAAATGATCTATTTAATGTATCTATTCTCTTTACTAGTGCAGGGTACAGAGAGACATCCATTTGCTGTTGTAGCCTGGCATACCTGTTCCACAGATATGTGGTGTAAATTGAATGTGTAAATTTAGCCCACATCTCCTGTTTAAAAATAATGAAATACTGGCTAAATGTTCCACTGTCAGTTTCCAGATACACCAAGTGGCTTGCACGGAGCCATTTGAAATAGAAGACCTATTAATAAGTAGAGCTGGATTTTTTTTCCAACCAGCAATTTGTTTAACAGGTTTCCACTGCAACTCCTAAATGATTTCACTTAAAAGGACACTGTGAATGTTAATTAAAAACATTCATTAGGGTTTTAATAATTCCTTAGAGGCTTTAAACACAAATCTGTTTCTGTACAAAAAATGTTTTTTTTTTCTTGTCTTCATCCATCTATGGAAATGAATGCATGTTGCTGGACTGTTAATACTGCTTCACCTCCAACCCCCTCTTTGCCTTGAGAAAATAAATATACTTTTTATTGGCGATGGGGAAAATTCACACTCACATTTTAATTTTCTTTTATGATAAACAATTGGAAATCAGAACTGGAACCCAGCCTTCTTCTGTTTGATCAGTTCAGACATCTCTTTTGGGGGAGTGGCTTGTGTAATGTTGGTTAGGTATGTAAGCATGATATGGTAGATCTGTTCCTATGTTACACCAGTACATCTTTGAAACCTCTGTTTGGTTGGCATCAGTATAGCTGGGAAAAAAAAATCTAATTTGTGTTGATAATTTTTGTGAGCAATATGGTTAGGCAAAAACTGAAGATGGCTGAACATGCCACATAGATGAAATTCAGGGTTCCAGATTCATTGGGAGCTTTGCCATTAACATCAATGTGACCAAAATGTAATTATACATGAATATACAATGCACACAGGAACTCATGAGTCCTTTCATCATTCATAAAAAGGAATGGATATATGTGAATCTTTTCAAATCTTCATTAGGTATATTTTGACAGTATTTGCTGATTCTTTTTGCATATTTCCATACAGAGGAACCTAACTCAAATATTTAGACTCGTGCAAATTTTGACAATTGTGAGGCTGTATGATTATCCTTGTATGCCATATTTCTATGAAAGCAAGTCAGATTGTCATTTGTATTACTGGAATTTTAATCTGCTTTCTTGGTCTTTCTCTTGTACTTTCTTAGTTCATGCAGTTGAAATCTAAGTCTCAATCTAATCTCATTCCATTGTTCAGGTCAATTTTTTCCCCTTTGTATTTCTACCAAATATTCCAATTCTGTCCAGGTGCGAGGCATAGTAAAGTACATGGTTTCAAATTAATGTTTTTTGTTTGTTTGATTTTTAATCTCTTGATTATTAAATATCTGTTTAAATCCATTTGCCCATACATTTCATTTGCATAACTGAATGGTTTTTTTGTAGTGATGCATATTCTGTATATGCCAGCTCCAGAAGTCTTCAAGGAGAAGTGTATTTCATAGTTTTCACTTTGTGGTATATAAGGATTCTTATTTTTTGAATAAGTATTGATTGCATAGTACAATTGTACAAGCTTTACTTTTATTCAGAAGGAAAAGCTTGGCTGATGATGAACAAGAGCATTCATGGCAGTCCAATAGGGAAAATAATACCTTGACACCTGTAATGAACTCACTGTAAAATTTCATAAGAGCAAATGTTGCTGTGCAATGACTACTGTAAAACCAATATGAAATCCAAGATTTGACATTTTCATTCGAAGTATGGGACACTGTCTGTGGGTTTCTAGTTCTGAAAAATTTGCGTGGCATATTCCAGTGTTGCCTGCTGTATTGGTAAGGAATAGCCAATCTCTTCTTAAAAGGACCTCAAAGGGACAAGAAGAGATTAACATTGAACAAGTATTCTTATAGCAAATACTATATCCTACCATGTTTTCCATATATTCAAGGAAGAGTAAGCAAGGGAGATATAACCATCTCTCAGATTAAATCCTTAATGCAGAACAGCTAAGGTTGGGCTCAGTCCAATATTAGTTAATAGCAGCATCCTAAAAAGCTGAAAATGTTTCTAAGGTCCCCCTAAGGAGAGCAGAAAGTGCTTTATACAGAGAAATAACAGTCAGGTTGTCATGATGAGACATAGTTCAACTCTGAGCATATCTACTTCCACTACACATTAATTCTCCAAGCTGGTACTCATTGACAGAAATTTCATGGTGTTTTTCTAGCCTGGCAGCTCTCTTACAGACTCTTACATAGTCAGAGCTTGAGGTCAAAGTTTATGTAGGCACACACCTATATAAAGCACTTCTGTTCAACCCTTTTGAATCTTCATGGTCCTGGCTATCAGTGGCTATACCTGGATCACTTTTCACTTAAGACTTTAAAGCAGATAAAAGCTGGAGAGCTGTAATAAACAGATTTACTACATAACATACAGGGTTTCCCCCTATTCTTTGCCTTATTAACATGCCAAGTGGTTCATTGGTAATGTTTGCTTTGATACTCACAAATCTGCTTGTCCTGCAGACATTAGGTGCTATAAAGATGTCACTCTCAGAACAGCACTTTTGAAAATGCTGTTCTCAGGAAATTTTTGCTATTTCTCATTACCCATCTTGGCTGATCTTCAGTGTTTAACTTTGCAGTGCAGCTTGTAATATGAGACCAAAAATAGAGGAATGTGGAAAATACTCCGCAGTACCACTCTTTAAAATGTTTGAGCAGTCACCATAGACTTTCAGTATTTCATACCCACAAAGCAAGGCAGCTGGTTGCTGAATTAACAGCTAAGATGGCTATTCAAATCAGACTTAGTGTGTTTAAAATGACCTAACATTTATTCAGCATCACCAATTACAAAACTCTCTGTTACATGCCTAGATAACCTTGTTGTCTGTCAGATAAGTCAACTGTTTCTATTCCTATGCAGCCATATAATTGCATGAGAGACTATTAAAAAGTTTTCCTTGCCTATCTTATGCAATGACTGTTGCCATTTGGAAAATAAATGTTCCCCTCTACCGACCATCACAGAAAATGAAAGAGTATCAGATGTGGCTTGTGAGAATATTTGCTTATAATACATGACAGTTGGTTTTGAAATTCATCTCTGCTCTTGGGGACATTGGGTCTCACCTCCCACTTTTCAGAATAGTGTTTTAAGACAGGAGGTAACCTCTGTAGAAAAACTTTCTGTTCCTCAACTAACACTGTTCCAACCCTTTTAAAGGCCAAAGACAAAGTGAATATAATGCTTCATTAAGGCAAAAGACTGTGATCCATTTTCCGTGTTTTACAAAAACTGGAAAAGTTTTCCAGATCAGTTTTGGAGGACTAGCTTTGCAAAACTGCAGGCTGGAAAAGTTCAGGATGAAAAGAACTAGAAAATACTGTGAAACAGATTGCAATAGAAAATCCTATATTATATTCATGAAGATATGAAAAGTACTGTTACACAGCCAGAGAGTTACTTTGCCACCTTGGAACAAACAAGCATTTCGCATGGTTTCAAATATTCATTATCTCAAATGTTTTGACCATATTGTCTTTAAAAAATACTACATTGTGAACAAATAGATTCCTTTACATTTTTCAAATTCAGTCTCAAAAGACTTCAGCATAAACATATGTTAAAACTGCTCATTTTGAAAGGAGGTAGGGAATAGCCTTGATGAACAAGTTTTATAATACATGTAAATGGAAAAGGAGGCAACAGCAAAGAGAGTGAAGGTGCAAGAAGTTTAATTCAGTCCATTTAGAAAGAACCTGGGTAAATTTAGGCAAAGAAAATGGAAAAAACAGTGACAGGAGATACAATATTGAACGAAAAAGTTTCGGTGGTTGCAAGGAGATAGAACTGAAGCAGCAGTCAAAATAGCTGGGAGATGTCTGCACAAGACAGTGATTAGAAGAGCTGCCATGGGTAAGATTGCACTAGGATCCGTAGACATGGAACATCTTAGGAAGCAGTGGGGAGTCCTGTGTAAGATACCACAGAGGCAAGCCTGGACATGCAGAAAAGTAGATTCAAGAGTCATTAACTCTGAGAAATAAGTATGTCCAGAACAGCTGGCAAAGACATCCAAGAGATGGCAGGGAAGAGGGGAAAGGGAATGATGACCGAGCCTTAAGAGGTGCCAGCAGACACAGGGGGAAATAGAAGATCCATCAGCATTAACTCTCTAATGCTGTCAACCAGATGAAGAAACAATAAGTTGGTGTCACAAAAACCTAAGGTTGGGAGTATCTTGTGGAGTAGTGTGCAGCCCATGGTGTCAAAGGTAACATAGCTATCAAAGAAGAATGAGCACAGAGAAATGACCCTACAAGAAATAGGAGCTTAATGTGAAGGATGACAAGACAAATTAGATACTTGGCAGTATACCTAAAGTGACTCCTTCAGCTACTCTGACCACCTACATTGGCAGAGTAATTAGAAGATCTTCCAAACACAGTGATAAATGGTGTGATAGGGACAGGGAGATCTATGCCTATTTATAAAGTGCCTGTCATTGCAGTATCTAGATATCTCAGCAGACAGTTAAAGAAAGATAGTCACTCTCCTATAGGAGAATATTTTCTTCAATTTTGGTTAGATGTGTTTGGTATAAAAAGATATTCCAAATAAGAAAAATGTTGTCAGGCATGAAAAAAGTAGAGAAGGCCTCTCTGCACTGAGGAGCTGTGTACATCTTTAGGAATGGGAAGTATTCATTTTTTTTGAAGCTGAAATAAAAACATCTGTTATAGAACTTTATAATGGTTAGCCTCTTTCTGAAGAAAAAGAAAGGAAAAAAAAAAAAACAAAAAAAAAAAACAAAAAAAAAAACAAAAACAAAAAAAAAAAAAAACAAACAAAAAAAACACCTCAACAAGCCTATGCAGAAAAGAACTGGTGCACAGCTTCACTAGCAGTGTTAGGAAATGGCGCTTAGGGCTTGGAAATAATGAGCTTCCAACGTGTTTTTCTAATCAAAGTGTCAGCATGAAATTAGAATCATAGAATCATAGAATATCCTGAGTTGGAAGGGACCCTTAAGGATCATCAAGTCCAACTCTTGACACCGCACAGGTCTACCCAAAAGTTCAGACCATGTGCCTAAGTTCACAGTCCAATCTCTTCTTAAATTCAGACAGGCTCGGTGCAGTGACCACTTCCCTGGGGAGCCTGTTCCAGTGTGCAACCACCCTCTCTGTGAAGAACCCCCTCCTGACGTCCAGCCTAAATTTCCCCTGCCTCAGCTTAACCCCGTTCCCGCGGGTCCTGTCACTAGTGTTAATGGAGAAAAGGTCTCCTGCTTCTTGACAACCCCTTACGAGGAAGTTGTAGACTGTGATGAGGTCTCCCCTCAGCCTCCTCTTCTCCAGGCTGAACAGGCCCAGTGACCTCAGCCGTTCCTCGTACGTCTTCCCCTCAAGGCCTTTCACCATCTTCGTAGCCCTCCTCTGGACACTTTCCAACAGTTTCATGTCCTTTTTATACTGTGGTGCCCAGAACTGCACACAGTACTCGAGGTGAGGCCGCACCAGCGCAGAGTAGAGCGGGACAATCACCTCCCTTGACCTACTAGCGATGCCGTGCTTGATGCACCCCAGGACACGATTGGCCCTCCTGGCTGCCAGGGCACACTGCTGGCTCATATTCAACTTGCTGTCTACCACGACCCCCAGATCCCTCTCTTCTAGGCTGCTCTCCAGCGTCTCATCGCCCAGTCTGTACGTGCAGCCAGGGTTTCCCCGTCCCAGGTGCAGGACCCGGCACTTGCTCTTATTGAACTTCAATCAAAATTCACTATATTTGGAGACCATCTTATTACCAAGGCAGCAGTGTATGAAAAGTTCATTGTGGATAGTATTTTCGTGTCTCATTTTTGAATTAGATTTGCCTTTGCCCCTCCCTTTTAATAGTTTTAAGTCAAAAGCAGTAGAAACAAGACAAGAGCAGTACTTATCACATCTGTTCTAGCTTCCTTGGACTAGCAGACATCCCTGTCAGTCTTGGTCATCTTTCCATGCAACACTGTTTTGAGCTTGATACTCAAACGCTTCCCCACCTCGCCCCCAAGATTTTGGCACTTCATAAATCAGACAAATTAGACAAATCACATGGTGGTACTTCTTTCCCTGTTTAGTCTATTGGATGCAGACAGGCATGTACTGTAGGTTTCTGAATAGTTTATTTTCTAATTTATTTTCTTATTTTTGTGGGTTTTACCCAATAATGTTTTCCTATCACAAATCCAGAGACATATTTCCACTGCTGAATCCATATAATTGTATCAGGTGTAAACATAGTGGTGCTTCTAAAGAGACTTCTGTTCCTTCTTTTTACTTACAGTAGCAACATCATGTATTCTTGAGAAACTGATTTTCTACTTTACATTTTGTTTAAAAAAATATGCATATATATAGTTAGTGACATGTATGATTATGTTTCTAAGAATATGGAAGAAAGAAGCAGATTAGATTTGCTTTATCTTAGTGAAAGCAGTCAAAGGAATCCACATTTTCTTCCCTTAATTCTTGCCTGGTTTTGATTATCTAAGTTATGTGAGCATTGCAAAATTTCTTGTAATTTCTGATACTTTATTTTCCTAGAAAATCTCCAAACAGCTATCCAGGAAATTGTTACTTGATCTTTTTTGTAAGCCTTGTCTCATGTCCACCCTCATATTTATGTGAACACACAGATATAGATGTAGCCAAGGCTCTGTCATATGATACAAGAGAGCGCAATATAGTTTGGTATTAATGAAAGAATGAAGAGTTAAAGGGCTGCTGGAAACTCTTTAAACCCTTCACAATCTGCTAACAAAAATCTAACAAAATCTGCTCCAAAACAAATGTAGGCATAGAGGAGAATTCAAATAATAACATGGTTATACTTCTTTGCTTCATGGAATACATGTGTTACTTAAAAAGAGATTGTTAGAAGTTGTACAGAGAGTGCATGCTACTTTGCTATGCTGCAGAATGTAAATAGGAATTACAGGCTTGTTCTTAACATATACACAGTGCACTGCAGGCAGGATTCAATAAAATCTGTTGAGAGGAAGTTGCTAAAAACAAATAAACACACAAAAAAGACAAAACAAAAAAAAATGAAATTACATGCAAAATCTCATGCAAAAATGACAAATCCACCTGAATTTCACAACATTAAAGCATCTCCCCAGTTGGGTTCCTAAACCAAACCTTCCTTGAAAAAAAAATGTAGCTGGGAAGATGAGGAAACACTATTTTTTACTCATTAGCTTACAAGATAGAAGATAGAAAAAAAAAAAAAAAAAGTCTGTATAGGTTGGTTTTAGAAGGAAAGGGATAGACATTTAATGCCCTACTACAGTCCTTCAACCCCCTCTACACCAGAGGGGGTTGTGTAAGTAAAGAGATGGGGAGTTAAACAACTTCCATTAGTAAAACAATGTTATGTTCATGTCTGCCAGCTTTGTTGCCAAACATTCTTTATGAACAACGGGGAAAGAGTAATCCTTTGGACTGCATTCACAAAAATAGAGGTTATTAATAGTAAGTGTTGCAGTGTGGGACATTGACTCATTAAAAGGTGGAATATAAAAACCTGAACTGATATACACTCCACATTTGCAATTATGTATTGTATTTTAGTTCCAGACATTTCTGTTGATATTGTCCAAATTACGGTATATTTTTTGTGATCCCTCTAATAACTTTGAACAAGTGTGTTGAAGCAGCTGTTCATTTGGACTATTCCACATTGATTGTGAAAACTCAAATGCTTCTTGTACATCAGCAAAAGATTATGCAAAAGTCATCCAAACAAACAAGATCAGCTGAACAAAAGCAATAGGAATGTTATCTGATAACAATAACTGTTTCCTTCTCATTTTTATACAATGTGAACATATAGATTGAAATGACTGCAGAAGAAAAAGTGATTACACAGAAAATGTTGACAAGTGAGAAAGGTAAATTAACAAAAATAGGTGAAACGTTGATGTTATTTTTATGTTTCTTTTAGCTATAATCAATGCTTGAAGTGCATCAGCATGCCATGGTACCAGCTAGTACTATGCACCAGCTAGTATTGCCACTGGTGTGGGGGTTTCTTTCTTTTAAATGTGCATAACATCTCTTCATTATTGCTCTCTATGCAATGCAGAAAATGTTGCTGTTCTATCCCTGTAAAATATATTAACATTGATTCAAATCTTTTGTCAGTGGCTTTTTTGTCAGTGACTCGTTGCTTTAGGACACTCTCACAGAAAGAGGTTCATTGCCCTGGCTAAGCACCTGCCTTCTGACAATGGAGAGAAAAAAGGCTGAATCTTTCTTTCAAGGAAAAGTGGGAGAATTTTTGTGTAACTTACTGTAACTTACTAGGGGGAAAACAAACAAACAAACAAGCAAACAAACAACACACATATCTATGATGCTTAGATTAAAAGTAAGTTGTACACAGTGCTTATACACAGTGCTTACAATGTGCATCTGTTTACAAAAGACCAGAAGATTTAATATGTAAGCATGAATAGTTGTTTGCTTTGTTCCCTCCTTTTCTTATAAAGGACACTTTCCAGTGTTACAACAAGCTGCTGTCCTTGAAATAACTTTATTTTTCTCCTTTTGGCATTTGGGGGGAGGAGAAAAGGAAAAAGTCATAAAATTTTGTCTTTACTTTCAGAAGGATCTTTCATACTTCATCTTTAAAGTGTCTTTCTAAGACTCGGAGTGCTATGCATACTGCATCTTACAGATGAGGAAGAAGCTAGATAAAAAATAATGCTTTACTTTCAGATCTTATGGTGATGGTTAATTGTACAATTGCTCCTTCTTTTGCAGTGTCTGGCAAATGTCATCTCTATGCACTTCAGTTTCTCAGAATCTAGGAATCAAATGAGCTACAAGCTGCAATAATATCTCAATATTTGGCCAGTCTCTTTTCATAACGTTAGCCTACTGCCCTTTGATACAGCTGATGACAGAGATGATTTTACCACCTACAGCTTAAGGTTTCTTTGTCACAATTACTTTAGAGTGGTGCTGCTATAATTACTCTCATTATAAAATTTTCTCTTTTATAACTTACTTTTCTGTCTGGCCCTTTGCTTGCACCCCACACCCCTTTTTAAGGTACATTATTTCCAAGATTATCATCCACACTATACCTTTTTCAATTTGATTTTATACTGTTGTTTGTTTGTCTCCCTTGGTGATTTTGGCATTAGGAGACCTGCAGAGAACCATGTACCCTGTGCTGGCAATGGTATTGCCACTGCATAGAGGAGACTGAGAGCATGTGTTAAAAGCACAATCCCTGTTAATGTGGGTATACCTGGTATCACTAATGTGCGGCTATATTGATCCCTCAAGGCTACCATCATCCTGCACTTCAGAGAAGCTCCACTAAATTATTCTCTGGGTGCTTCAGCTTCAGCCAGAGAACCATAAACCTGCAGCCAGCATCAGATTATCACTGTGGTTATTTATGTGCAAGTTTGTCTGGACTAAAGCTGTGGCAGGAGAGAATCCTAATAAATAGTCTTCCTTCAGGAACAGGTTTGAAACAATTTAAATAAAGGTTACTTATATCAACATTTACTAGTAATTAATCATTACCTTGCCAGTCTTGACTATCCTACTTTCCTCCTTTCACTGTCTAAGCAGGGAAAACCCAGTAAAGGCCTAAAAATCTATTTTCATATTCATATTCATATTCAAAAGCTACCTGCTTTATTAGCAGTTTCACATCCCGAGCCCTAAGTGCATTATATGTTTAAATTAGGGTCTCCCCGTAAGTATGGTTTTTGCTTGTGAGGCATGACATCACTGGCAGAAAGCTTATCATCTTACTTCTTCTGGTGACAGTTAGGACCCAACATGATTTTCTATTGTAATATTTGCATTTCTGGAAGATTAGAGCGCCATCAGCAATCACTGTAGATCATACACAATCCCTCAGGATGTGTATGTGTAAAAAGCTTATGACACCTTACTGTGGTCATCTACCTTCACTTCACCTCTCAACTGATGATGACTTCCCTGGAAAATGCAATGTGATGTTTTAACATTTCCCTGTTATTTAAAAGCTACAAATTCTTACCAGGTTTCTAAAGCCCACAAGAGTAATACTGCTTGAAAAAAAACAGCCTTCATTAATATAGAGGGAGCTAAGTGTACTTCCATGTTTACATGTGTACACAGGACACTGCTATAACGTTACATTAAAGGTGAATCAGAATTTCTTTTGACTAGATTCTAGTGTGATCACTAAAGACTCCTAGCCTTGCTTTTACATGAAAGTCACCTCTAGCCTGTGGTAAATTTCAATAAACTGTCTCGGTATAGAGAGTAAAGATGGCCATACATCTATGTTAAACTGGATTTTGTGGAAAAAAATTGTTAAGGTAAACAGTTATATTGTTTTAACAGTTACTTAATAGCTTTTAGTTTTACTTTTTATTTTTAAATTTTTAATTCCACAGCAAAAAGTTTTCAATTATACTTGTTTAAAAACAGTATGCATAGTATATTTTTATCTGTTTCTTAGGTTGTCTTCTCTAGTTTTATAATATATTGTAAGTTTACCTTTCCCTCCCGTGTTTTGCATGAGGCAGTTATACTCTTTCTTCCAATTAGGACAACTGGGCATAATATCATCTATCCTATAAAGGATATTTGCATGTTTTACAACAGGACAAATGGGCAATACATTTTTCTTTGCAGAAATTAATATTCTTCATTGTAAACAATATAATCCATCATGTTTGCTCTACATGGTGAAGTGAATATCCTGATAGTTAGCAAGAAAGCTTACTGAAGTACAGTGACCATCTGCATCTCTCTGTTGGGCTTTAAAGGCCAGTTCTCCCTTCTAAAGATTTATAATACAAAGGGCAATTCACTAATTAGTACTGTAAATTAGTGTTACCATGAGGTTAAAAAAAAAAAAAAAAAACAAAAAACAAAAAAAACCACTAACAGCCCCTGCAGTATTTCAATTAATGTTATTTTTAATTGCATGTATTAGCATTTGAGAACAAGATTGATTAGCTTTTGACTGTCAAAGAAACAGAACTTGAAGCTCTTAAATACTAAAATGGAAGTTGTTAATTATATTTAAAAATCCATAGATACAGTACATGGAAATCTGGAAGGTCATCTGAGTACTAAAGAGAGTATGTTTCATTTCTGTTCTGTTTAAATAAAAATTTGAAATGTTTGCATAGAGCCGCACGTATTTTTCATGCTCTCTACTAATTGATCACACAAATTAACATCTCCAGAAATCACTTTAAAAACAAAACAGCTTTAATAGTGCATCTGTTTATAGAAAGTAATTTTAGAAGTTGTTTAACTTTAAAGTGATTAGTTAATTCTCAATTTGTGATTAAAGTGGCAAGACCTGAAATTTCTCCTAAAGCTGTCATGGGTATTCCTCTGTAGACCCTTGAAGGCTGGTTCTGAGACAGGACTTGTGCTCCTTTAGCCCCAAGTTGAAGACCCCTGCCTGAGGTAGGCTTAGAGACCTCAGAATGGGACACAGAATAGCCAGCAAACACAAAAGAGATCTTCCTGTAGCAAGCTAATAAGGATCCTGAGGCTAGCTGTTCTGTGTAGCACCCAACAGAGCTGCTTGAGTCAAATAAGGTAGCCACAGGCTGATAATCTTTCCAGAATACACCTCTAATTATTGTTTAAAAGAAACAACCACTTTCAGGACTTTCTCCATTATTAATAGGCCCATGTTAGAGCAGTAATCTGGGAAGCAGAACACCTGGATTCATGTTCTTCCTCAGCTTGAAAGGGTTTAAATACATCACCCATCTTGCAAGGATATATATTAACATCCAGACCATGAAGGAAGGGAGAGGAAGGGAAGGGAGAGAGGAAAAGGCAATAGGCTTTTCTTCTAACTAGTTGTGTTGTGCTGTTTTGCAACAGAAAGTGAGTGATCTACTAAAGCTAAGTATTTAGCCTTATCTATTTCAGTATTGCTTGAGTCCTGCCTGGACTCAGGAAGAAAAAGGTATCTGTTCAAACCAATTAACTTCTGGTTGTAGCCCTTAGGCACTTGTTCAAGTCCTCTGAAGATTGTGCAGTGGAATCTAAGTTGATGTACGTTGTTAGACCTCTATCTCCACTTGTTGAAGATCTTCTCTTTAATGACTCTTGGACGCATACTTAAGTGTTTTGCTGAACTGAAGCCTTCAACCCAGATCCCAATTGGAGTGGAAACCTTAGTTCCACACGTGGAGGACATGGCTCCTACCATTACAGAAGCAAAGAATATAAATCTTGGCAGCAGAGACCACAGTAATTGACAACATTGTGCTGACTTCCATGTTCTACCTTTACCTCTTGCCATTTGTTTCACATAATTATTCATTAACCTTATTCTTTTTCTCACAGACATATACAAAGAAAATGCTGCAGATTATAAGTAATCATATATTAATTATTCTACAACAATTTTAATGTGAAGGATCTATTGCCTGGTTTCTTACTGCTTGACATCTTCTAACTAGATAATAGTAAAAAGTGAAGAACTCAAAGGATAGGGAGATTAAGAAAAGTAAAACTGAAATTTAAAACATAAGACAAATGAAGCTTGGTACCTTCCAGTTAGAAAATAATAATAATAATAATAATCACACTTTAAGTAAAAAAAAAAATAAAATCAACATTTCTCAGAAATTTTCATTTTGAAAAAGGTTTTCAGCTGAAAAATCTTTCATACAAAAAATTTCATTTACATGTGTCAAAACAGTATGTCAACACATCAGAGGACAAGGATTTTTTTAGAGGCAATTAGAAGATATATTTTAGAGCTAATTTGACTATCTAATGAGAATATCGCAAATGAAGTGATTCAAGATAGCTCAAGTACTAGTGATCAGAGTTTGACAAGGTCAAAAGTTTCTATTATTAATATTTATATACTTAAGTGGGCCAGTAGTTTATTCACAGTTAATACTTAAAAAACAACAACAAATCAACAAACAAAAACACCAACAGCATAGTGTCCATCAATGAATTATTATACCAATCTCTTCTAACCTGCTCTTGAATCCCTACCTGCAGTACACAGGTCAAATAGAATGCTATATTTAATTCCTGGAGAAACAGATTATAAATCAAATTAAATAGAATTAACAGTACCTAATTACTAGTTATATACTTCACCTGGAGTACCATATTCAGTAGTGATCACCATACATTAGGATATAGCCATCCTTGGTGGCTTATAATGCAGAACCTGAAGTACAATAAAACTCAGAGAAAAAGGAAAAAAATAAAAAGAGAGAGAATAAAAAAGCACTTTATTTTTAATATTTGAATAAAATTCTTGAGGTTTAAAGAAATTGTCATACATGACATTTTATTAGATAATCATAAAACAATGAATTGCATAACTGGTACAAACACATCCTGCTGATCTCTGAAAAGAAAAAGTAGCCTTAAAATGTTTTAATTTTGTTTCCACTACATGGTTGTAGCTTTCTGGGATAGAGGTACTAATTCTCAAATTGTTAAGAACTATCCTAAAAACAGGTTATCTTTACATTTCTGTTTACTACTTCCTCAAGATCTAGAGTAATCACTGTAAACACAGAAACAAGGAAGTGCTGTATCCTTCTCCTATAAAACTTTGCCAATGTTATTTAATTACAAAGCATAAAACATGAGAGGTACACAGATACCACTAGTGCTTTAAATTGGACTAATCATGGCAAAGTTTTAAATACTTTTTCCTTAAAGAGTGCCTTTTAAGTGTTTTGTAAGTTATTTCCCAATTTCTTGTGTCAACAACGAGAGTCAGTTAACATCTGTGTCTTATTTATCTATTTGTGTGTTGGGAAAATGCCTACCTATTTCTATTTGTAATCAAGACATGTTTCTTGTTGGTATTCACCTAATACATAAGTACCAACTTATTGTTTTACAAGTGGATAAAATGAGAGAAATGAGATTAGTTATAATACTGAACCTCTTTTTGCTTTTGCTTCTTTAAAAGTATGGACATAAAAGTATTCCCTCCACCTAGACTTAAGCCCTTTCTAAAGGGCTTTCAAGAGGCATTGCTGTGTTAGGGAATGCTTGTGCAGCAGTTAAGGATGTGATTAGCTTTCTGGTCACTGAAATTTTGATATGCATACAGCCTTAATTTTTGCAGGCATCTATTACTTTTTGGCCAGTATGTAAGGGGTGTTCTCATTGTTGGCTGCCCAGCCATAGACAATTATCCCAATACGGCTATGTGCTTTTTTATTTTCAAAAAGAGTGACAACCACCCAAAGTAGAAGAATAAGCTTAACTCGTCATCTGAAGAACTATGGCAGGATGGTGACAGAGAAAGACTGCATTCTTTCTTTTGCAAATGAAAAACAAAAGTCCAATCTTGCCTGCAGGAGAAATTTATTTATTTTTTTATTTATTTTTTTCTACCAGTGTTTGAACAGTATGACATTTCTTTGCTGAGAAGCCATTACTTCCAGATATTGCCTTGCCACTAGAAGGAAGCTGCTCTAAAGAATGACCTCACGAGATCTACTGTCTACATGTAGACTTGGTTGTAAAGAAGATGTGTGATGAATATTACTGCTAGCAGAGTAAGGAGTTAGAAGCTCATTCTAGGAATCTAACATCAAGATTTTTCATGTAACAGGTATTACATGCCTTTGTATATTAAACCAGTGTCATACAGAACTAAAAACTTTTTTTTTTTTACCACTACACCAATAGTAAATGGGTCTGTGATAGGATGTCTATATTATATTTCCAGTTTTCTTGCAAGTGTATTTTTACAATGTATAGTTCTTATTACTTTAATGGACTCTGAATTGATTTGCTTGCACTACAGAAACTATGAGACCAACTCTGAGAATGACATGTTTCTTGCAATTTATTTATTTATTTTTTTTACAGTACAACAGGTTACTGAAACACTCACATAAGTTTTGATAAGCCATTCTCCTATAGTCTTTCCTAATGTCATCTTTACTTTATTTTCCATAAATTTAATTGAACCCTGATAGGACTGTCTACTGAAAGACTAAGACGCACTTATCTGAAGACTCTGAAAGCCTTCATGCTCCAAGATACCACACTCAGCAAAATACGTACCCACTTCTAAACTTTTTCACACAATAAGTTTGATGCATTTTGGGTCTGTCTGGCAGTACTGGTTTGTTCTGTGCAAGCAATTCCTGTTGCACTGGAATCATGTTCTGTCCCCTGCAGGATAAGAGCCAAAGAGAACTAAACCATGAGTCATTCTTCCATGAATGACATGATTCTATTAGAAAAGATACCTCATGGAGGAAAAAAGTCTGTTAGATCCAATGCACAAATTCAACTAACATAGCCACAGGAAAAAATAGCTCTATGGAGGATTTTATAGCAAAAATGCATAATAATGGTCTTGTTTGGGAATTCAAAGATAGCAGAGACTTATACTGAAGTTTACTGAGCTTCTTTAGAGAACTTTAGTGTTAGTAATAAATTTTGGTTTGAACACTAGCTTGATGCATTAGAAAACTATGCCAAAGTACACTTTTGTTCTTGTCATGAAAATATGGAGAAAAAGGTCTACATATCACTGCTGTGGCAAGTTGACATCCAACAAGATTTATGCTATTTGAAAACCCTATTCTTGCTAAATACATTACATATGTAGGTTCAGTGTAATTTACTTGGAACTTTGCTGCTACAAATAATGTTAATATCTCTGTTTTGATATGACATGAAATTTATTTAATCTGGTACCTCATTTTGAAATATATTCATTAAAAGTGCTGCACGGAGGAAGAATCTGTCAGCGCAAATGGTGTTCATTTTCAGTGTGACAGTATTCACAAGTCCCAAGGAATAGAACAGTTGAATAGATAATGTCACATATCATAGCATTATTCGGATGGTGTGATCTTCTTATTGATTGGACAGCAGTTGCAAATTTAAAGCTTATGCTACATTTCACTAATACCATGACAATGAAGAACATGAGAAATGGTCTGTCAAATGTGTGAAAATTGTGTCATGCAAGTAAATAAAGACACAGTTTATAATTCTCTGTAAGGATGAGGATAACATTTGTTCTGGAATTAAACAATAATGAAACAGAGGCTCTGCTTTGTGCTTTAAACATAAAATGGGGTTATAATGGAAGAACAATTCTTTCATTACTGATATTATGAAATAGCTGAAATGGTTAGCTTCCCCATAGTGTAAAAAAGCCACTTCTCAAGCAGATAAATGAAGGCAACACTCTTGAGACTGCAGTTTGTAATCTCTGTAGCATTATCAGCCTTTGAGACAGAGGGAATTTTATCCTCTTTTTATTGTTATAAAATAAAGCTTCTTTTAACAGAAATCTTTCCTAGTTAAAAAAAATATATATATATATATTAAAAATATATATATATAAAATATATATATAATATATAATATATAATATATATAATTATATAATATATATAATTATATATATATAATTATATAATATATATATAATATATAATATATATATATTTATATATTTTTTTCCATATGCAATACTTATCAGAGCTAGAGTCCAAAAGGCCAAACTAACACTTCTAGAATTCTTAAACTATCTTTCATCAGGTTATGTCAGAACTCAAAAGAACTGGAACAAGTGAGTGAATAATAGCTCATATCATGGCATTATTTGGATGTTGTGAGTAGAAATGCGTCAAGCAGCATGATTAGAATTTGTTGAATATATTTTTATTCTATCCCTCACTCAGTAGCATTTTAAATGCCATGGTATCCTGCCTGGCCTCCAGCTGTCACTCTAGAAAGGCACGGGTCTTCCACAGATCCTCTGTCATTTTTGCCAGCCTCATGGAGATGTCTTGAACACTCTCAATGTCACTGCATTTATGCAATTGATTCTCCCTGGGAGTGTTTCTGGGTTTCATTATGTGCTTAAACAACAAGGAGGAAACACTAATGAAGTAAGAAAAAAGATGTAGTCTGACCAGAGAGTCAGGGACTTGGAACTTGGCTTTCATTATGCCTCTATGGGAGCACCTGTATGTTCCCAATGAGAAAGGTGCCTGGATCCTTGTGTTTAGGGTTCAACACAGTTCAATACACCCAGCTTTTGCAGTGTGTTACATGTAAAATGTAAAGCTTGGAAGTGGAGACAGAGGTAAAGGGATCTACATCCCTTGGGTTCCCAGGAGTAGAGACAGAGATACGTCCTTGTCCATGTCCAGCCTGTATTTTAAGAGCAATTCCATGGTCATTGTTTACCCTCTGGAGGGCACTCTGGAACAAAATTAGAGCAAACCGGATTAACTTCAGGAAAGGAATAGAGAGTTGCCTTTAAGTGTACCTCCAGTTTGGTTTGTGTATCCACTCACTGCACACTGTGCCTAGCCTGGCTGTCCCCTGTATTTCTTTGTCCTTGTGGAGTTATCACTGGACTACCATTGGCTGTACAGAAGAGCCTGGTGGAAAGAGCCTTCAAAGGGTTTTGATGTTGCTTTCCACAAAAACAAATATTTATAGCATATAGGCTGGCTGTGAAGATAGTATACACATGAGCAGTGAAATCTCAGAAGGACCTGCAAGCTCAGGTGCATATGGGCTTAATTATTCTTCTAGTTTATTGCCCTATCCACTAGCTTGGATCTGCATTGTGTGGGAGAGAGAAGTTGTTTTTTTTCACTTATTGAATTACTTGCTGAAATGAATTTTTGATGGCAAGCTGACAGAAATATCCCTACACATCTCTTCCAAGCAGGGCTGTGCACAGGAGATGCCTGCTGTTTTGCAAGGTATGCAGATGGGTGTGATCACCATCATTGACAGCATCCTCACTGGAGCTGGCAGAGACAAGAAAGAATGTCAAGGATCTTTATGTTGGGATTTTTTGGTCTCACATATTACTAAGGTTTCATTTTCATATATTTATCCAATTCTGCTGAAAATTGCCACCAGCTAAAATCATCCAGGCTTGGATTTTGTTTTGGCATTTTTCCTAGTCTCTTGCCCATATTTTTCTGTATTGCTACTTGCTTTAGAAAGGTGACAATGGGGTGCCAAAATGAGTCACTATCTTTCAAAGGTCAGCTCAGAGAAAGAGTAGCCCTACAGGCCTGATCCCAGCCACGCTGATAAGTGTCCTGTACATCTCTGGACCTTTTCAGCCTGGAAGGCTGTGTACCCTTGCTTCAGCCCCAACAGAAGCCATGTAATGGAATGGTACCCATCGCTTACTGTCCGATTTGCAAACAATGTGCCCTGTGAATGCCCAATCTGCATCAGAGTACTGTGCCAGTCACTCCTGGCCTTACTTACAATGAATCTTTAGCTCTCATGAAGTACTAAATTCCCATAAATGATGATGAATTTGCTGTCCACTCATTCTTTGTATGAGTAGAAATTCAGGAAACATAGTGCGTGAGATGCTCTTGAACAAACAGCTCTTCATGACATATAATCTGTCCACCCACAAAACCCTCCTGAGTTGCCTGGAAAAGAGAGGGCTTTTGAGCATGACTTTGGGCTAACTAGGTTGCCCTGAGAGAATAAATGTGATCTGCAGACCCTAGCTGCCATGATTAACAATATGCAGTTAATGGATAGGAAGGATCAAGCATCATCAGAAACAGTCCTTTATTCTCCCTAAGCATTTAAAACTGTATCTCAATCATTCCAGCACAAGAAATAGGGCTGAAAAAAAGTTTTTATATAAGTAATTTCAGGGGTTGCACTTCCTTCTAGAATGACAAACTGCTGCACAAGGAAAACAGATGAAATTATATGACATAAATTTGTGGTTTACTGAAAACCAAAATAAGCAATTTGAGTCAATTAGGTATGTGCTACAAGTCATTCCACTGTGTGTTTTACAAGTGAAATTTTCACTCTCCTGACACAATCTATATATTCTGCTACAACTGTTCAAATGGGTTATGACTTTCTTTTCTAAATCAGTAAAATAAGCATCCCTCAGTCCCTGGCAACAGCAAATGGAGCCAGTATTTCTGCTGCTGTCTGCCACCCCACGTGATCCATCCTTCATACAATCACAGCACTGGCAATGCTGAGCAGGAGCTTCACAAGAAAAAGAAGACTCCAAACCTCAGCAAAACCATTCAGCTATGTGTGCCCTGGGGTCACAGCCATGGAACATGTCGGGAGACCAGCAAAACACTGCAATTCCTTTACGGGATATCAAAGGATCCTTTATCTTGCTATAACCATTCATGGACCCCTATCACTTTCAGATGATGGCAGAAAATCGTTGGCACTAAAGTCCCTACTGTCCAGCAATGACAAAGAAAACGTCACTGCGTATCAATTGTCTTGTGGCAATTGTCACTGAACACTGACAGCATGCAAAGTGCACTGCCATTCCAATTATTAAAAGGTCTTTTAGTCCAACCTGGTTTTCCCAAAGGTAATTGCTATCAATTTATTTATCTAGTTTTTCCTAATTACAAGAAGAAATAATGGCTTAGTGAAATGCATTGGCATTTCATAGTGTTTTCGGGGGAAAAAATCCCCAGAAATGTAGACAAAATATGTTTCTTTAGTAGAATATGATAAGTCATTCTCTATTGATTTAGAAACTTCACTCAAGGAAAGTTTTGCAGTGTTTAAAATGAGATTGAAAAGTGAATGCATTGGATTTTTTTTATCTGTATTATCAAAGTCTAGGGTTGGTTTTGATTCAGTCTTCTTTTTTTTCCTGATGAAACGTTTCATGTTGTAATGTAATAGAATTAATAAGATCTGATACACTGACTTTTAATGAAATTTCATTTTTCAAAAATAGGCACATAAAAATGTCTCCATAATAAACTTAATTAGAGAAAATAGAAGATTGTATTATTTCATCATTAATACAAAGAGATGGATAATTAGGAGGATGCGATACGCATATTGAGTGAAACCAACCTTCTGCAGGAGGCTGGAGTATACAGACCTTCTGTGGGATGTTATTTAAGCCAATATATAGGACTCCAGGCCCCATCACTTGCTATGGTTATAGTACTCAATACTCTTTAAATGTACTTTTCAAACTCAGTGCTCTCTCCTCCCTTTGGAGAGGTATGCTGCTGATGTACTTTGGCCCATCCAGGAAGGAAATCTTTTGCCTCATGGGGCCTTGTGGACTACTTGCTGAATAGTTTTGCCCTCTCCTGTGGGGACTAGTGTAAGCTAAGAGACATCACTGGCACCTCCTATGGTTGATCTCCACTTCATATGTTTTTTCAGCACTGAAGAAATGGTAACAGTGCTTATATTTTAATCCTTTCATAGCCTGCTTGTGACACCGAAGTCCACAAGCTCTAAGTTATCACAGTCCCACTGATGACAATTTATACCAGGTGAGGAGCTGGCACTTTACAATTTGTTTTTTTGGTCATCTGGTGCAGATTATCTGTACCCAAAACATATTTGTATTAACCATTCTGTTCCAATTCCTCCCCAGAAGAGCCCAAAACATGTTGCATTTTCCTTTTTTGTTCAGTCTCCCTTCCAGTTCCTTAGCCTTTCACTAAAGCTTTACTTTCTTGGTTTCAGTAATTTTCCTGACATTTTTCTTCATTTTCTTCTGTACTAGTATATCTTCATGTGCTTCTGCAATGTTATTGTCAAGGTCTTATTTCATTATATAACTCTTACTTACATCAGTTGATACACTGCACATGTCAATACTTTTATTATCCAGTTTTTACCACAGAAACAGTAAAAAGCCCTCTATTTAGCTTGATACCATATTATTTGTAAATGTAGTACAAACTGTGGTGTTCAAAATGTTGTGTTGATGACTGAACCAGTTGCTGTTTTGCTGGAAGATGGAGCAAATGGAGCAAATTAATTTTCTGATGCAATCAGAATGAAAGGCAGCTTTTCAGCTGTTGAGGGTGAAATTCACTCCTGTTCACAGGATCTGTACAAGGACCTCATTTAAGTTTAGCCAATGTGTGAGACCTTGTATAGGTACTTTACATTGACGGAAATTTATTGAGCTGATTTGTTCTGTCTATTATATTAGTACTGTTCCGAATATGCTAAGCTCTCATTGGTGAATTTTCTCTAGTAATTCCATTCTTTTTACCTTGTTACCAATTTTATGATTGATATTAAATTAGTCCTATCAAGGATGGTAGCTTCCCAACCTGTCCTAAAATATCCCCAACTTATTTTAAGAAAATATCCCCAACTTATTTTAAGAAAATACAGCCAATATATTTTAAAATAAATGTTTTAAATTATGCTTATATTAAAAATGACTATTCTTAGTAACCAACATTCATAAAAAGACTATATCATAATAAAGTAGTGTAACAGTATTTGGAGAAAAAGTAGCTAAAAAAACATTTGCATTTCAAGCCTACAAACAACAGGGTTTTGAGAAGTGGTTTGAGAACTCATTGTTTTCCAAACTGAGGTGCCAGAGTTAACTTCTACAATCACTTGAAACCAGTTTTTCTGATGGTTCCACTGTGAAATAGTCTGCCATGTAGTGGGATTTTTGCATGCACTTCTTTGGGTTGGGGTGTTGACTTTTTTGCTTTTAAACAATCATCATAATTTCAGGCAACAGCAGTAAGACAGCATGCTACACCCTATTTTCACAAAGACCGGACAGGCAGTTGCTGTTCAGGGAAGCACTAAGAACTGAAGGTAACTTTAAATGCCTGTGAAACATAGTCCTGGATGTGCATTCCTGGGGTTAGAATTTTACAAGTGAGCCTCTCAGTTTCATCCTGCCACCCGTGTTTTCAGTAGACAATTCCACGTCCTTGCTTCCAAACCACCTTTAGCAGTGCACCTCTGCCAGTTGACAGCAGCCCTCCACAGCACACAGACACTTTGCAGTGTCAAAAAGCGTACCAGTATTTTGAGATCAAATTAATATTTCCCCATTTAAAATTTTGACATTGTGAAAAGGGCTCTGTTCCAACTGATTGCTGCTGTGAATTGTTCCTTACCCCTTATAGTAAGTCATTAATTTTATCATTGCTCCTCAGCAGATATCTCATGACAACAGGCCTGTAGTCATACCTTACTAGCAACTTCATTGATTAAATGTTCATAAAGCAACAGCTGTGGGGAAGGTGTCTATCCCTCAGTCCCTGGGTTCATTTCATGCTTGTTGCTGTGAGACCACAGCCTGGTTTTGCTGTACTTTTGGTAGTGGCCCCAAGGTCTGGCTGCAGTTCCTACTGCAAATCTGTGCACAGCTTGGAGCTGCCAGGTCTTCCCATCACTTCCACTCTCTGCAGAAACAGGCTGCTGATCCTGTTTCTCAACAGCTTTCAGTAAGCTCAGATCTAGAATCACAAAATATATTCTTCATATTCTTGCTTCTCTCTTACCTCTCCCCCCAACCTGCTCACTGTATTTTATGGGGAAAGTTTGGTGCCGAAGACTAATTCCTAGAACAGGGTCTGCTGTGAGAAATCACAGCTGGAGGCAAGCTCTGAGTTCTCTGACTACCTGCTTGGGACTTTCAGTAGCTTCTCTCCCCAGATGACATTTTTGCACTGACTTTTGCAACCCCCCTTCTTTCTGTGGGTGCTGTACAGGGTAGCCTCGGCATCTTGCTCCAGGCTCTGAACACCACCACAGATGTCAGACATCTGGAAAGTAAGCATCATGGCAAGCATTCAGACCTCCCACATGTGAGCACATCATCTAGATGACTAGATTTGTATGACTAGAACACTAAGGAAAGACGATATTTTTTCTCTCCGTGTGTGGTATTTTTCTCCACAGCCATATGATAACACTTCTATAGTGGGTCTCTCATATGATTTTCCACCATGAACTTGAATTCCCTGTCTTTTTAGAGACTCATTCATATCCCCCTTGCATCCAAGGAGAAATAACTCAACCCCAATGGGCACAGATAAAACAGCTGTTATCAACCTATTTGGCTGGGTTTTTAGCAGATTTTGAACTCTTGGGGAAAGACTGGGGCAGTGGAGGATAGTGGTACAGGACAGCATGCATTAGGTTTTCTTCAGCATTTAGAAGTATCAGTCTACCCTATCTGGTTACAGTGTATAATTCAATTAGCATTGTCCCTTAAATGCCTGTCTGCTGAGTTATCCAAACTTATTCCCTGTTTACTCCTGTGGTCCCCTTTATAGATGCATTTCCTGTTGCCATTAGTCTCTATCTTTTTCTGTCATTTTATTTCTCTGCTAGAAGCCATATAATTCTTATCAGCACCCATAGTACATCATCCAATCCTCCTTGTATTGTATGGTGCTATCAATATTCCATTCTTATATGTTTTTAATCTCAGACAAGAATATTGTATCGTCTTCACTCTGATAAAAGAAATGTAATATTTTTTGTATGGAAACTATTCTGTAATCCACATGAATATACAAGAGATTTGTTTTCTGTATTGAAAAGAGATCTTTTTTTACAGTATCTTTAGATCAGAAAAGACATTACATTTTTTAACATGTTTTTCTCCTTAAAGGATGAATTTAGTGCTCATGAAAGCTGCCACATTGACAGCTCTGAGAAAAGAAGCCTATTTAATTGGCCATGGAAAAGATAAGTAGCAGCAGTGTAAGCTAGACTGCTTATGCATTCACCTGGAAAAATCTATGATCCTGCTTCCATTCAAGTCAATGGTAAAATTCCCTCAAACCTGGTGCTTCATTTGGCTTCTGAGCCTGCCCACAGAAATAATCCCTGTGGCAATGGTAGATGTTAGGTATTCTTAAAATTCTTCTCCAACTGGAGATACCATGAATATGTTTGGAGAACTGAACACTTTTAATGTGGCCACATCTCTGGCAGCTATCAGTCTATGCCAGATTTGCATCACTGACATAGAGAAAAGAAAGGGTATAGCTCTTTGCCACAATTTCAAGCCCCCCTGATGATTTTAAAACTGATGGTATTAACCATGCGTGATATATTACAAATCTCCTTTAAAGTCACTTTTTAGCTGTAAAAGGAGTGAGAGATTTTATCAACAAATATGGTGTCTACCACTGTGGTTTGTAAATGTTATGCCCAGAAGAAATCTTATTTTATAAACAGATGGATCCTTTTTACTTGATTCACTAATGCTTCACAATTAACTAATTAACAGGTTTATTGCCAAAATTAGCAATAAAAAGTGTTCAGGAGTTTTGACCAAAGCAGTCTTTGGCAATTACATAGATGCAAAAACAATCTGCATGATAGTTTGAGGCTAAACATTCCTCAGATCAGAATTTAACCTGCTGTTTTCAAATAAAAGTTGACAAATAGGAAACCAAACCCTGCAGATTTCTTCAACCATTTCATATTTGAGAGCCTCAGTCTTAATTAGTATTAATTACAGGTAACACAACAAAAGTTTGAAGGGGTGATTATGCTTTTTCTAGACAAACAAAATAGTTTAATGTTCTACATGTTAATGGACTAGCTTCTTCATTAGTATCCTCTAATGACATAGTTCTGGGTCAGGAATCATTGTGTTTTTCATATATAAATATTTATATTTATATATAAATATAAATATTATATAAATAATATTTAGTTTTAAAGGGCACCATATCCTATAGAAATATATAGCACAAGAGACATTTAAAATCTCATTATTGAATATTACAGCAGACAAGGAAGAGGAGGAAGTCTCATAAAAACAGATTACTTGAGTAATCAACCACACAATTTCCTTGTAAAAAATCTTTCCCTTTCAACCTTATACACACAAAATGAAAATGAACAGAGTTTTAAAAATGAACAGTTTTAAAAAATCATATTCATTTTGTAGATTTATCTCCTGTATTGATTAATAGATGTAGACCAGAGATTTACTCACTCTTGGCCATTTATTTGAAAATAAAACATACCCTAAAGTACAAAATATACATGTAGTCAAGGCAAGTCATAGTCAAGTCAAGAAGAGAGTAATTTGCAGGTATACAGTGTCAGTATGTGTGTCCATCCATATGTAGCAATTCAGTAATGATTTATTATACTACCCAGTCTGACCCATTATACCTTCTTTTTGACATTGCATCTTGCAAACTGTTTATATTTTTCTTTCTGGACAAGATCTGTCTGTACAGTTTACAGAAGGTAACACTTAAACTGATATTGTATTTTGCAGAGTGCTCAATTTTTAATACAATGGATGGAGAATGAAGTACATAACTCTGTTACCATGAGTGGGAGTTATTATATTCCATTTTCTACAGACTACAAAAATAATGCATTATTATTTCCTTCCATTTTCTACCCATGATTTGCTGGTCTATTTACATAGCTGATAAATAAAACTGTCATATAAGTGACCAAAAGGACAAAATGTTTTTCTTTTTTGAATAAGGATATAAAGTCTATATAACATAAATAGTTTGTTACTTGTATATCAATATTGCATTGTAATATATCAATATTGATATATTCATCAACATTCATTCAATCTTCATCATCATCAATATTCATCATACATTCATTCAAGATATCAATATTGCATTTTAATTATTTAAAAACAACAATAAAAAACTATTGGAAGACTTGTTTGGACTTAGAATTTTGTTAAACTGAACTATTTTCTTAAATGTAAGATAAAGCCATATATTTTCTGATTACAGCATTTGATTTCATTGTTACTCTAATTTTTATTCCTTTCTAAAGGACTGTTCATTTTCTAACTTTAATTTCTGTGAATGAAATATAGGTATACATTTGGACTGGTTTTGAAGATAGTCCTTAATTTTATATTTAACAGTGTTAACATATTTATTTATCTTACCGTGTATGTTAGGTTACAATTTTAAAGAAGTACTTTGTATTGTGGATTCATTTAATGAACTGAAGCATATCTACAGTAATTTATTCACAGTGGGCCTCTTTTGTTTGTATGTATTAAAGAAGGACTCTGCATGAGAGGTAATAAACATTGGGGAAGTTTGGAACTGGTGTAGATTGCTAGAAGTTTGATTCTTTAATGTTCTTAGCATACGTACCAACCAGAATATTTTATGAAGAGTGCATGTACTAAAAGGCAAAATTTCAGTTTATGTCAGCTTTCTTTTAAGTGGAGGATGTTATCATTCTGTTAGAAAGGAGTGTTATAATAATAGAAACACCGAAAGATTTAAATATAGAGAGATGGACAGTGCTATAATATACAATTTATCCTATTTGATACTTGTTAACAAGGGCAGTGATCCATGAAGAAGATTCTTCCTTGAGTTTTTGTGTCTGAGCTTAAATTAATGGTTTGGGAGTGGAGTTTATTACTATGTGCTATATAGCTAGCAATCGTTTAAATTCAACACAAACTGCAAATGGACTGGAGTTCTCAAGGTGCCTAGTTATGGTTGTGATTGGCAACCAATCATTTCTTTCTCATTTTCATTACAATATGTCATCAGAAACGCAAGTTTGTAAGATGCTTCTTCTGTTTACCATATGTTTTATATTCATGAACCCAATCACAGAAAAAAAAAAAAAAAAAAAAAAAAAAAAAGTAACTTAGCAATACTACTACCTTTTTCAAACATGAAGCAAGTACATACATTAGTTTTCAACCCATCTGACCTTTAAGGGTTAGTAAATGAGAAACAGACATCAGCAAACAGCATCTGAACCTTTAGGGACAGTTGATGTAATCATATGCCAGTGTGGCCTGCACATCAATATAGTGATTCCTAAGAATAATAGAGATATTATGTTAGTGAAACAGAAATCATAGAATGATGATCTGAGGATCAGCAAGAAGTAAGGTTTTGACCTTGAAGAGGTTTAAAAATGCCTTCTGAACAGCTATCTGGGACATAATTAAAGGCATTTTAACATGATAAGCCCTGAAGAATGCAAACCATCATCTGTGCACATTGAAGAGTAAAAGATATTGCTTTTATAGCTGTGGAGCTTATGGTCAGAAGTGATATGAAATATTGGAAATGTGACAGTTTTATAATAATTTTATACTCATTGTAATAATTTTCATTTGCAGCTTTTTGCCAGTGAATCTCTGGACTGGCATTAAATATTTCTCACTCCAGCTTGCTCTGCAATATTGGAACGTCTCTGTGGCCCTTCTTTTTTCACATAACAGTGTGCATAGAAGTTGCAAGCAAACAGACATTAAGATGATGCCTGTTATTCAAGCTAACAAAAGAATAAGGGATGAGAATTCCCAAATACTTTTTGTTAAGTTTCTACATGAAGAATTCACTGGAGTCTATTACAAAAATGCAACTGTGGTATTTCAAGCAAGAAAATAAATAAGTCTGGTTGACTTCTGCAAACCAATTATTGCCAGAAAATGGGAAGATGAAAAGAAAATATGTAGATGAGGAAACTCATAGTACTTTTTTTTTTCTTCTTCTTTGAACTCTGAAGCAGTCTAATCAATATCCCCCACAACACATGGAGAGCACGATGTAATCTAGCTCTTCTGTAAAACACAGGATGGACTATGTTATCTACTCTGTGGGTTCATCACAATAAAACTGAAAATAGTGATACATTTCATGTTAATTTTTCTTCTACTGAGAAGTATGAATAAGTCCAGAGCAAAGAGTTCAACCATGTAGTTGAAACAGAGGTGCTTTTATTATTGCCGTGGAAGTACCATGTAAGTTGCCTGCCTGTTTATGACTGATAACTTTGGCTCTTAAAGTGACTCCCTGAATGCCTCTCTTCACTTAGTTAGGGAATTATTTCTCACAAGCTGTAGCAGTATCTCTTTTCTATATTTAAATTTCTGTAATTGTTCCTATATCTGACTGTAGAGCTAAACTTTAGTCAAAACATTGTACACTATGCAATTAAACCATTTCCATTGTCAGTTTAAACAGTTGCTCCTTTCTTTAAATACCTTAACAGAAAATTCAACCTCCAACTAGCTCTCAAACTCATAATCATACTCATTATTTATCTTAATAATCATTATAGCACATTTGGTCTAAATCTCTAATTCATTGACACCTGTCTGCTGGGAGAGATTCCATTTGTAAATGTTGCATACCTTTCATTTTGGAGGATATACGGCAAAAATGTCCTAAAATCTTACTACAGGATGATAAATCACAGTCACTGATATCACAGCTGATGAATGGATTTTATTTAAACTTTTGTGACATCAAGGTTTGTGTTAAGAGCAAACATGGTTAAGTTAATCTCAGAAAACCTTAGAGAGAGGTACAAATAGATATATTTATGTGTTTCAGCTGAACTACAGCATTTGATAAGCAACCCAAAGCAGTACAAAATGTCTTAAATGGACGATTTGGATCAGAGAATGGAAGAGGTGGCTGTCACCCATAAGATGAACTCATCCAATCATGTTCAGAAATTTGGCAAGAGCCCTGACACAAAGGAGCCCAATTCTGCATCTGCATGGAGCATCAAAGCCTTGCTCCTTGTGGGTGAAGCCTCTCAGGAGTTACTGCCTAACCCTGAACCAATACAACCAGAGCAGCCTATGCCATGGACTTCAAAAGCTGAACCCCATCTGAGGTGAGAAGTAGGCTATGTGTGTTTGGGTCAGTGGTGACAGGAGCCAGGTAAACAGTTTCCACTAAACAGACAAATATTCTCAATCCTTCACTTACTGAAACATGAAATTCAAGTTCGTTATGTTTTGGTTTTGGTTTTGGTTTTGTTTGTTTGGTTGCTTTTTTAATCAAAATCATGCTGGAGATGTATTCAACTGCTCACAACTACACCAAATCATTCAAACTCTTACTACAACTGGTTCTGAAAAGAACACTGCTGCCTTCATTTACACCCACTAGGAATCTCCCAATTGAGTCACTTCCCCCAAAAGTATACCAGATTCCTAAGATGCTAGATTATTCTGAAAGATACTGTAGAGTCTTGCATACAGATAAACTGCAACAAGTGTAATGTAACAACTATAGCAGTTCCTCTGAGATGAGAGAGATTATTTCCCTCCATCAGTTTTTTATTGTTCTCTCCTGATAAGACCCTTTACTACCCTTAGGGTACTTCTCTTCTATTTAACCAAGAACGAAGAAAGCTATTTTTATCATTGAACAATATTTATTTCTGTATAAAAATCTTTCATATTTTGACGTGTTTGTAATGCTTTGAGCTTAATGCCTCAGAGAAAGACTAGCTATTCTCAGTGTATCTGTTTGTGGCACTCAACAGAAACTTTTTGATTTCCTTTGTTTATTAATCTTTATATCTATGCTCTGTTTTATACTGAGAGTGTAACAGCATTCGTGGCTTTTATTTATGTCTGTATAAGCCTCAGTGCTGATATATTTTGCTAATTAAAGATGTACAGCATTTATGTGATGCCATGAAGAATGCACTATTTCCCTGCCTTGTAAACTGGATGGCTAGAAAATGTTTAATCACATTAAGGGTACAATAACAGTCTTTGTCCTTCACATGGGTTTCCAGTAGCCATAAAGATATAAGGGAAAAGTGCAATATTTATTTTCTGCATAAATATTTTTTCAGAATTTAAACTCCATTCAGAGTGAAATTTCAGTGTCTTTAACTAGCAGGGTTTTTTGTTTGTTTGTTTGTTTGTTTGTTTGTTTTTAATTCTTTTAATTCATTTACCTCTTTCAGAAAAAGGCCAACAGTTTCAGGCTGCCTACTGACACTATTAAACAAAATTAAATAAATATTGGCTCAACCGTTGTGCAGCTAAAGAAGAGTAGATTTTGTGCCTGTATAGTGCTGCTTACATAAGCACAATGATAACTACCTTGCAGGCATTGATTTGCATGGTATCTCTGTAAACCGCTCCAGACACAGACAGATTAATGAGCTCCTCTGTATTTAACCACCTTCGCCATTAATTCTGAGACTCAGAGGAAAGGAGAGGAGAGGTATCCTGTGATACAAATCTACATATTCTCTCAACTCTCTCAAAACTGTTCCGTCTTTTATATTGACTTCATTATGTTCCAGTGGCAAGCAAACAACAACTGCCTCCCCTGACTGAATTTTATTCTGCATTCCATTTATTTGTAGCATACTACATCTCTATTAAGGCTTATAGTAAAATGGAGTGTGAGGCTTTCTAGGTTCTGGCTACATTAGTAAAAAGATGGCAGACAGTATCATAGGCTACAAGAAAAATAACGTTTGTAATATATTTGTTCTCTTCTAGCAATCTTGCAAATTTGTGGTTTCTGTTTTATTTTTGCTCTGCTAAGAAATCAGTGCTAAAAATCAAATATATTCTTTGTATAATTTGGTTTTCTTAGCCCAATTCAGCCCCAGAAAATAAAATAATAATATTCCACCTGTTTTCCTAGAACAGAATGGAGTTTTCTTGATCAGAAGCCTGTGGCTTCACAGTATTTTGTACCAAATAAGCTCCAACTCCTCTTTTCTTCCATCTCACAACTCTCTCTCTTTTTTTTTTTTTTTTTTTTTTTTTTTTTTTTTTTTTTTCCTTAGCTTTTTACTTGCACTAGGCTCAACTTCCTTGGTTTCCAGGATAGAGTCTTGTAGATTTGCTTTGGACCATTTAGTAGAACAACTGAAGTAAACTCCTCATTCGTAAAGCAGGTTGATTTTACTCCCTCCATGGGGAAGAGGGCAGGCATTGGTGAAATCACAGTTAAAAATAGCAAAGATGAACAATGTGAGGAAAAGATGCATTGATTTATTGTGATCTTAGTGATAAAGTAGTTTTCAGTTTCCAATGAAGGTAGAAAATACATCTTAAAAAAAAAAAAAAAAAAATCCAGATAACTTCCCTCCAGAAGAATATCCTAAGTGTGGCAGGGAAATAAAGAAATCTCAAGCAACCTATCAGTGATGTTCAGTAGATGAATTCATCTGATCTGGCATCCCCAGGTCTTTCAGACAGGAAGTGCACAGAAATGGCACAGTTCTCATGCTCCATATAACACTTTATACTTTTGTATACTTTTGTATAAAGTGTTATACCTCTGTGAAGAGACACTTCACAGACCATAATGTCTAGGGGAAATCTAAAGTCTGATAAAAAGTGTTTAACTTTAACTTTGTTAACCAAATAACTGAATATATCATCTCCATCCTTGAATTAATATTATTTGTAAAAATACAGGCAATGAAAATCTGAAAAAAAGAAGTGTAGAAATTTAATCTTCTTGTTAATAAAATTAAAATGTTTAGAGGTTATTTATATGGTTTTTATTTTTATTTACAACCATTTTCTTTAGTAGTAGCACCACATTGCAAATCTTCCAAGAGCAGAATCTATGAAAGGACAATCGACAAGATAATAATGTAAAACTAACATGAAAGGGTCATTGCTCTGAATCACAATCAAAGTTTTAAGGAGCATCATGGAGTAATGGGGGAAAGAACTTCCTTCTTCTGAAAATAAATGGGAAAGAGATTGCCCTTCTATTCTACAGAGGAGATAGAAGGTAAAATAAAATATCATTCTTCATTCTTAAAATGTGGTACAAGACTGAGATACTGTTAACATGATGTTAATAAATGCTCAGTTCTGCTCTATGAACCTTCTGGGCAAAATTTGTTATGCTTAATAATGTCAAGGAACAAGGAAATTTTAGCTGTAGTAACCATAATAATATCTCTGTTCCTTCAAGAACAGTATTTTGGCTTGAGGCTTGCAATCCTCCTGCTGCTTCCATATGAACTTTGGGAGCCAAATTATCCAAAACAGGTTTTTTTTTCAAGTGGAATGAACCTGATATTCCCACTCTCCCAGGCAAGTGAGGCAAGTGGGAAGGTTGCACAGTTGCAGACATCACACCATGTCTCAAAGTAGAAAGGACCAACAGGGACTGTTAAGCAAATTAATGTATTTGGATGTGACTGAGTCACCTAAAACATAGATCACTGCTGAAATGAGATGGCATTATTCAATTGTCTTTATCTCATTTCTTTGTTTATTTGCTTCTAAACTCTCTGATGGCTTGGAAGGGGTGGAAGGGAAATCTCTAAATACTTCAAATGTCCTCCTAAATGTGTAGAATACTGATGAATACTGCTGAATACTGATGACAGCTACAGCCATCAAGTGCAACACATCTAGTTGCAAGAAAATAGTAGAGAGCATTCCCTTCTCCCCCCTTAACACATTATACTTTTATTTCAGATCTGGCAAAGTAAAATTACTGCCCATGCACCCTTAGCACCTGGTTCAAACCCATAAGAGCTCTTAACTCTCTTGTTGAGAACAGATTAGTTTTTCTTCTAATGAGGGGAGCATAAGGGGCAAAGGAGGAAGAGAGGTATAACAGCTATTCAGGGACAGATCAGAATAAGTATAACTGCAACCCTGCCAAGTCAATAGAAAAGAGAATGGTTTTCTCCCTCAGCTCCACTAGAAACTGCAGTGAGTATATCTACACCTTCTGTGTGACTGGGTCTGAGCCATGGACTTTGGCCCTGTGAGCCTCCTGCTTTATCCAAATCAGGACAGAGGCACTCCCACCCCTCAACTCAGGGTGGGATGCTGGTTCTCCCCAACTGAGAGCAGGGACTGCCATGAAAGGCTTTCCTCTGCATTTTCAATACACGGGTAAATGCAACAATTCACACTGCAGATGCCTTATCCTCATTTGTTGCCTTTGCACAAGGAGTGAAGAGAATCACAATTTCATAGCTGAAACTGGCTTGTGTTATTGGGTCATGTCCCTAGCTCCTATCCAGTGGAGCAGGCCAGGGGAGATGCAGTCATGCAAGCAGTGTGCACTTCAGTGGGATGCTCTCTGTTCATGTTCAAAGTTCTGTGAGTTGGCAAAAGGCTCAGGTGGTGGGTACTCATGTTTTTTATTTCTCAGTAGTACACAGTGTAAGAGAGGTACTCATCTCCAGACATTACTATCTCAACTGGGACATGGCATCTTGTAGCACCATATCCCATGCAAAGGTGATCAACAATAAAGATCCAAGCCCCTACTTAGTCCAGAAAGCTTCAGTTTCTTTAAACTATCACCCACAGGAGCCTTATCAAAATTAGGCAGTACTGTGTTGAGACAGAACATTCTTATGACTTGTAAAGATGTGACAAATTTACGTCCAGTGGTCCAGCTCCTCTCAGAGCAGCTCAACTAGGTCACCTACTTCTGTTGTCCAAAGTTGATCAGGTAGGAATCCAAAAACTTAACGTGCGCTATCTCTTACTTCTTACTTCAGAGAAACTCATGCCAGTATTAAAGAACAGGCATCCTCATATTGTACTGGTCAGATTTCTACTTTCTACTGCCATTGCCAGCTTGGATGCAACTCCCCTGCTAGTAGTCCTGGCAGTCCTTGAAGGAGCTGCTCACTGCTGTGGATCCAGCTCTTGCAGGTGCCATTTCAGGCACTGAAATTGAGACACTTCTCACATTCCTGCTTTTCTGCCAGAAGAAAATCAGGAATGTGAGAATTGCTCTTGCTGCTCCTATGCTTCATTACCTTACCATAATGTCCACTTTTCTTCAGATATCCCTTCACCTGGGATAAGTGTACTGCTTGCTTTATGCTTATTTCCCAACAGAAATACAGTATTTTTTTTTCATAATCCTTCCACATTTAAAATTTGAATTACAAAAGAAGAAATAAATGCAAATTACACTGACTGGGCTGGTTTTGCCCCAGAAATCTGGGCCTGGCCTTCTGCAAGTGAGTGGGATCAGTCCTTGTAAGTCCTCTGATCTTCTGGCAATGGGGTGCACTAATATAGTAATGTGGAGACATCAAAATACAGGGAAATTGTATGCTACAGGAGAGAGGGTATGAAAACAGTAGGAGTGAAATGAAAGCTGACAAATTAGACTGTGAGGCCTCTTGCGCTTGCTACGTGTCTGTGCAGTATGTGATAGTATTGGGGCACTCAGGGTATGAACAATAATAATGAGAGATCAGTTGATGAGTTGCACAATGGATAGCTGAAGTAGCACCTTTATTGATTCTTCAAACTATTTAATTCTTTCTTTCTAGCTTACTCAGATATCTATTTAGTTGGCATCTGTCTTAACTTCATACATCATTGTAACTGTTTTCTTCCCAGACTGACTGCTACTTAAGGGATAATAGGAGGGATGCTCTGTTTTACTAGACAATAATATGGTTCCTGCTTGAATCAATTACAAGGCTGAAGGGAACCTGATTATTGCCAGAGAAAATGGGGCATCCCTCCTATTGTGCTTAATATACTAGAAGTGAACCAATAAAGTTGATTTTTGGATACAAAGTTAATTACATTGAAAAATCAGCTGTAATCCAGCTGATGAATACTGCTTTTAAACACCCAGAAGTATACTCATTTAGACCTATTATTTCCTATTTGTAGGAATTAGGGTCTCTATAAAGTTAGCTGATCAATTTCATTTTAATTGTTTCCTTATTATAGAAAGAAGTATGGAATGAAGATAATACTCATGTCCACCTCTCAAGGGTGTCCTGAGAATTAACCAGTTAATGCTTTTACAGCACTTTTAACTTGTACAAGGAAATATAAATGTTATGCATTATTAAGTAATAATTAGTATTAAGCAGGAATACCTAAAGAGCAATTACAGATTGTTTTCTCATGCCCTTTCCAATCCCTACCACTTATTAGGAGGAATCCCACCTAGAGTGCGGAGAATGCACTGCCTAAGGACTACAATTTACATCTGCCTCCATTTGTTTCAGTAAATCAAGCCTTCTGGCTCTCCCTTTTTCCACTCACATTGAGAGAGACAGGTTTACAGGCAATGCAAAGCAAGGCTATGTGTAGGCAAAACATATGCCTGCAAGCCACTAGAGAAGATAGAACATGTCGGAAAATAGGCCAGATGGCTGTTCATTTATCTTTGTGGACTTTCTGTCTTGCAGCATTGGACCTTTGATAATGTTGAGATTTTCTGTGATACCCCTGATGACATTTGTGCTGAAAGTCTGCCCAGATGTGGTGAGAAGGACAAAACTGACTTTGCTTTCAGGTTCTTTGTGTCATGTGGAAGAAAAACATCTAAGAAACAAGAAATGGGTGTGCTGCAGGTATTTACACCTTCATAAACTTCCACCTCCAAGTGATGGTGAAGCTCCTGAACATCACCCAGTAAACAACAAATATCAGTTGCAGATGGAGATGTGCATCAGTTCTGCCTAACAACCACGCACATAGGTTTGCCTGAAGGAATGAAGATTTGAATTTCCAATATTAAGATTTTTAAACAGTACACATGTGAAATAGGGAGGTTGTAGGGTGATAAGGATTAACAGGGAGAAAGCCATGAAGATTCTCTCATATCATTTTACTCACAGAAGACCTCATTTTGAGAGAGGCAGTGTGACAATAAATACGTTGTTTGCTCTGGCTGGGAGTCTGCATTTTTACCATAATTTTATGTAATCTCCCCAGCAATTCAAAGGAAAATACAGCAGACTCTTATGTGCTCCTGCCACATTTATTTATATCGCAGGAACCAGTCACCTAAGCTTTCAGCTTGAAGTTAATAAATTCTGTGAGCAGTTACACAATGCTAGAGTTGGCAGATAAGGCCATCAAGCCCACAGAAAATACTCACTGTCCCCTTTCAGGAAAGAGTTGTCCTGTTTCAAGGCCTTGTCCAAGCTAACATGTAGGTTTACATTATTCAGCATGCTAAGGGCCAAATTCTGTCCCTAATGAATAGAGAGCAGAGAGCTCCTGCTGCAGCTGAGGAGGCAGGATGGGCCAGGCTACAAAGCACCCATGCTTTGCTCACTGGTGAGACCTTCCTCTTATCAGGACAGAGCTTATCAGACATGTTCTGCACAGGGGTGAAAAAGTTTAGCTTGCTGTGCTGCATAGCCAAACCTTACCTGGTTGTGAGACTGGTGGGGGAGTGCAGGTTATTTTTAACATGTTCTGGTTTCCTTCAAGAAATTGAAATATTCTTGTATTCCTAGCCGTGGGTTAATTATATCTTCATTTTCAACCAGCATTTATCCAATCCACATTATATTTCTGTAACATATTTTATATGAGTTTTCAATCCTACCACATCAAGTGCTTCTTTAATGCAATTCTTCTGCTAGTCAGAAATATTAGTAATTAAATTCTCTCAAATACGCTAGTGTAAAGCAGAGGGAGAACATCCCAATTCTATCAGCACTGGTGTTAATTATTTTAGGCAAGCTGTCATTTATGTTTTCTAAAGTGGATTTTGTTCTTGCAGTCAGGAACATTGCTTAGTGCAGAATTAATTAATCATTATAAATATAAAACCTGCAGTATCAGCTTCTGCGTTCAGTAAGGTTTCAAGAGGCAAGGTTGAAGGAGTCAATAGGCTGCTGTGGGGAATCATGGTTTTTTCATCTGATACAAGGACAATTAAATTATACACTTAATCCTTACAGGGATATGTATTTAAATCATCATTGCAAAATAATAAAAAAGAAAATTTGATAATGCATTGTAACTGGCAAATTTTAGCGATGCAATATTGTCTTTAAAATGCTGTATAAAACAAGATTAGTGAAAGCTGAGTTTACTATAAATCTGAAAAGTTGTTTTTAAAATTATCTTTCTCATTTTAACTATTCAGAAAATAGATGGGTCATTAATTTACTTGCTGTACTACAAACACTGACATATAGAAGTACAAACCCATGAGAGTAAAGAGATAATCCAACCTTGCCTAGAGCATGGTGCATAAGAACTAAGTGCCAGCACCTGGAACTATGGGGGTGGCTTTAATAGGAAAGGCCAAGCAAGACTGACAGCTCAGGAAAATGAGAATTAATGACAAAATAAACTCAAAATTTAATCTTGTTATTTGGTGCAAATGATGTTGGCTTTTCTTTTCTCTCTCTTTTTTTCCTTTTTTTTTTTTTTTTTTTTTTTTTTTACCTACACTCTCAAAAACTCTCAAAAACCAATTAAGTGATAAAACATAAAGGGACAAAATTTCATTGCTTTACACCAGCAGAAAAATGGCTGATTATTTTCTCATGCTAGGATCAAAAATGTGATGAATGGCCACTAGCCACTTTACTGAATTGACTGCCACCATCATGTAGCATGTCTCATTGTTTTACAATCTAGATTTGTTGGCATTTAAGCTCTAAAAGCAAGGTATGATCTTGGGCTTTGAAGACATGATGGAAATTGAAGATATCTGAAGAAATACAATCTGAATCCCATGCCATGCATGTTTGCCTCCTATTGAAACTGTACTCTCTACATTTCAAAGCCATTCTCTTGACATGTAGGTTGTACGTGATTGAAAGGTATGGGTCTATCTGTGCAATACATAGTAGTATTAATTATGTAAGCTTCCTCAGTTTTATAGTTTATAGTAAAAGATATTATTTTATGATTTGTATCACTACAATTATGTTTCTAATGGGATTTTAATTGACTTTGAATCCAATTTAAAAAAATCCCTATTTTTAAAGCACACCTCAGCTGCTGCCACTTTGAATCTGTGCCAAGCTGGCAGACTGTAACTCATTGTGTCATCATTTAAATGTCTTGCTGCAGTGCTGGCTTTAGGGGTTCTTAAGTGACCTGCATTTAATACAGTCTCTTAACTGGTAGCAGTTTCAGAATGTAGGGATGCTGAAGTCTCAAATAAGTGTGCTACTGACAGTTAGTAGTTATCTAGTAGGATTGTGTTATTTAATTTTTCTTGACACTTGTTAAGCTGATAATCTTTTAAAGGTGCTTTTATGAAGTACTGCAATTACTTTCCCAACACATGCTTGGAGATTGGGCCTACCCAAAAACCCTATTTACCTAGACAAGCCTAGGATTTGGTAGGCATATAATTAACTGAATACTATTTTACAAGCATCTTTCTTTATCTTGCATACAGCTGACATCCACATCCAAATACGCACAAAGTTTGAAGTGAGTAGAAATATGAACCTTTATTTCTTCATTTGGGCTAGTTGTTGTTGCTCTATGTCTTTCACATAGCAATTTCCCAATCCTTTTATACGCATGTTGATTGAAAATACATAGAACTCAAGCTGAGTTGGTTTTAGATAACTTTCAGTTATAAGATAAGCAGTAGTAATTTTATACATGCAGAAACCTCTCTTAGTAGTTGTGATAACTTCACATAAACTCATTTGACTAAATAGAGCATATGACTGCCCTCAGACTGAAGCAACTGCCTAACACCCATTGAAAACAGTGGTTCATCTACCAGTATCATGTATATGCTGCTACTGCTGATGATGATCTCAGTTCATGCTTCAGTCTTTAGAGCTTTCCAGAGCAAACTTTCCATTAACTCAGAAGACTCTGAAAGGTTAATTAATCACTGACTGGGTCTGAGGGAAATTGCAGTAAACTATTGCCCAGAGGTATTAAAGTGCTCCTTGCGATTGGCTTCAGGCAATATTACCTAATCCTAGGAATGGTTTTAACCTTCAGGCAGCAGTTCATTGTGGTTGGCCTCAAGTGCAGTCAATAATAAGTATATGCTATTAGGACTGTGCTGGTAATTGAATCTTGGTTTAGTGGAAGAACCAAGAATTTTGAAAACATTTTTGTTTGTTTGTTTAGGTTCTATACAGCATAACTTTTGATAGCATTTTTAACAACTGTGAAAAATGAACTAGAATCAGAATGTATGTTGCCTACCCCTGTTTCAGAAAACAAGAATTTGACCTGCTTTTCTTCCTCTTTCTAGACGAATGCCCTAAACACTGAGATTTGGAACATTGATTTTATTTCTGCTGAAATTCTTCCACATTTTAAAAAATGTTCAAATACTAATTAGTACAGAAGCTAGTACCTAACTATCAGGACATAGTTTTCTTCTGAGCTCTGAGTATCTACATTAGTGAATGAAGAGGATATCAAGCCAGCTAATGAGTCAGCTCCAGGACCAGTATGGTTGTGTCAGTGCAGGGCTGTGCTCAGGCTAATTAGCTCATTTGAAGAGAAGAGCTAATTAACTCTGGAAGAGCACTGAGCGGCTGTTTCTCATATGCAGCTCCTGTTCCTGCCGTACACCTCTGCAGCTCCTGTGTAGCTCAGACTCTACTGTAGACCCCTGGATGCTGCAGACCTCAGTGCAGAACTTCACTATGATCTGAGAATAAAATATGTGGACATGGTTAACATCTTGTAGTTAGTCTTTTTTGGTTCAACTCTTTCATCTTTGTTTTATCTCTGCATTTATCCATTATTTGCAGTATGCTACTGAAAACTGTTTAGTAGTTTTCTTACACGATTTCTTACACGATTTAGTAGTTTTCTTACACGATTTCTTCCTGTAAAAGAAATAACAAAAGTATTTGAGGCATCAGAAACAGGTGACAGAAACCGTATGGCTGCACAGACAACCAAAATTTCCAATGGCCCTTCTGGTTTGAATCTACCATATGAGGAGATGCACAGCTGACAAAACACAACTGTATGGCTCAGCAGACAGGCATGAAAGCAAGTGTAGATGTGACTTTTCTAACAGTTACTGCTTAGAATTTTCCATTTAAAATTTGCCCTTCTGTTTTCAAATAACAGTACTAGTATAAAAATGCAATTCTATTACCCTACAGTTTCATTTTCTATACAAATTCTGAATACAGACTAATACATTTCCTCTCCCCATGATACACCAAAGTGTAACCCACTGAATAAAGAATAGCTCCCCGTGCAGCTGAGCATTATATTATAATGAAGAGATTCAGTTATCAGCTTATTAATATTTTTAAATGAAACAATTGTTTTGAAACAAGAAAAATAAAGAACTATTTCTTTCTACTGTGTATTTGAATTAGGGTGTTTTCAGTCATTATTTCAAATGAGTTCAATAGAGCTGGCATAACATAGATCCACATAATAATAATAAAAAAAGTGTTGAATTATTATGTTAACTTTCTGAGTACCATTGTTTGTCATAACTCAACTAAACAGGCAAGTGAGACATTTAGACACCTGATGGCAATCTTTCATTAAATTTGATTAAATATGATTTGTGCTTCTTTCTGTAGGAAATTGACTTACTATAACAATACATTTTAGTTTTGTATAGCATTTTGGTTTCCCCCCCCCCCCCCAAAAAAAAAAAAGAAAAAAAAGGAAGAAACAAACAAACAAACAAACACAAATCATCTTACGAAGCAGAATGAACATATAATGCTTCTTGTATGCGGGTTCAACAGTTCCCAGAGAGGCAGCATAGGAAAAAAAAAGATGAGCTGAAATTAGTGGGGAAAAAAGCAAGAATTTTAAAGGAGGAAAGATGTTTAAGCATTTTTGCAGCCAGTTAGAGTGAGAAGAAACTGGAAGAAAGTAGCAATGGGAGGGAAGAAAAGGTGAGTGAGGTTTATGTTGTGTTAAATGATGCAACAACCTAATGACATGCATGGATTGTGTTACTGCAGAGACTTAAACAGATGCTGCACACTTTTTCTTAGGGCTGACTGGCCAGCTAGCCAGGCTTTCTTATTGTTATGCCAAGTACAATAAAGTTATTTTCACAAAATGAATGTGATCATCTGTGACAAATTCTACCCTTCCTCTCTATCTACAGTTATTTCAAATGTACTGAGCTTTGCAGCAGCTCCATACTTGAGGCTGAGAGGAAGGCATGCTGAAGGAAATGTGCATTCAAACCCATTTGGTAGCTGATGAAATAAATAGCAGTCTTGGTGTTTGTCAGTCTGTCTGTTCCAAAGACTGTAAAGTGCTCTTCTACAGAGCACTTGACAGGAACCTGAAAGAGGTAGTCATAGTTGTCAGGATCCTTGGCTCCTGATACAGTTTTGTGGGATCAAAGGAAGGATGTGCAAAGGACTCTATATCTTTTTCTTCTTCTGGATCCAAGTGGCAATTCAACTCTTTTCCCATATATAGGGGCCTTGACGGGAGTGGTGGTGGTAGCTGAATAGCACATCTATCTTCCTTCTCTGCCTCTCAGACCTCCAACAATTATTTACATTGGAAACACCGAAGAGAGATTTTATGTGCATCCAGTTCTGCTGTCCCTGCTTGAGGGGCTTGAGCACAACTGGTGAGTAAAGACAGATGGAGGACAGATAGGTAAATACTTAGACAGTCCCAGCTCTCTCTCACCCGACAGTGGTTTCATCATGCAGACTGCCCAACTGTGGAAGCATATTGTGAATGCTGGGGCTGTGGTCACTCAGAAAGAGATGTTGATTAGTTTTCAGGAGGTAGAACAAGAACCTGTCTCTTTTCTTCCTGAAAATATACTGCCATCCTAGAAACAGCCTAAAGGAAAGATCTATTTAGTATTATTAGAGGGGCAGGTGACCTATTCTCTGTAATCACCAGTAATAGGACCCACAGGAATGGTGTTAAGCTGAGGCAGGGGAAGTTTAGGCTGGACATCAGGAAGAGGTTCTTCACTGAGTGGGTGGTTGCACACTGGAACAGGCTTCCCAGTGAAGTAGTCACTGCACCAAGCCTAAGAAGTGATTGGACTGTGCACTTAGCCACATGGTCTAAAATTTTGGGTAGACCTGTGCAGTGCCAGGAGCTGGACTTGATGATCCTTACGGGTCCCTTCCAACTCAGGTTATTCTATGATTGTATGATTTCATTATTATGAATAAGTGTAAGCACAAATGAGTGCTTGGTCCTGGACAATGCTGAGAGTAACCCATATTTGCTACAGGAGGTCTTCTAGTGTGTTACTTGGTGGGAGAGAGAGAGATTCAGTCAAAAATACTACCTTCTGAAGCATCTCTTGGTTTTGCATATTAGTTTCTGAAATATCTCTTGACTTCAAGAAATGATGTGCCTCTTGGGTTGGGCTAAAACATGTAATTCTGGTAACCTTAAAAAAAGTCTGACAGAGGCAAGGGGATGTACCTGACCTTTTCTTCATAATATACAAACCCACGTTAAAATCAACAAAGCATCTCTTGTAATTTTTATACATCTCCATAAGTAGAAGCAATGGCAGTATTCAATACCAAAGAAGTGAATTTTAACCTTGCTTCCCAGTTCACCCAGCCACAGATCCTTACAGCCACAAGGTTGTTTGTGAGGTGGATGTAGGATGCCAGGTGCCACCTCATCTTCAATGGTGGAATTTGGTATTCTTCAGCCTTGGAAGACTATTTGCAGTCAAGACTCAGGAAGACAACTGTGTATTTGAATCCTCTTTGAACGTTTGTCTGCCAGATGTAATATATGTATCAATCTTACCTTTCCAAGATCTCTTTTATAGCATCATAATTCTTTGTCAAGAAATAGTCTTTTGTGTTATAGAAGATGAATGAACTGTGTTGAAGATACAAACAAAGAAATCAGATAGTTATTTTTTGATTTGTCCCTTTACCTCAGTAAGCAAAAAGACTTCCTGTAGTCATGGTGTAAAGATGTGCTAGTCACATTAATGTTTCTACATCCAAATTTTATTTAGCTTCACAAAAATCAAACGGAAGACATAAAAAAAAAAGAAAAAAAAAAGAAAAAAAATAAACTTAATAATTATTAATAATTAATTAATAATTAACTTAATGATTGAAATAAGACATTCAATTTCTGCTGCTATAAGGGTTACTTGAGCTGTGGATACACCATGATCTTAGGGCAAGGGCTGGAATTTAAAAATTTAACCCTTCAGCTAAAAGAACAGGGTTTAAAAGGCTAAGAGATTATCTAATGTTTCATAGCATTATCTTCAGCTACCATTTAGAAAGCTATAGAAATGAAATAGAGCTATTGGGATCTGATGTAAGTAATAATACCTGTTATAAGAAGTATTACTTGTAACTATCCCCCTTGCCCTTCAAAAAAGTTATAATCAGCCCTTACCTCAAATAAATTTGAAAATTCAGGATGGCCATCAAAGTAAATTATACAGATTATACTTTGAAAAGTAGCAATAATGAATTAGTAATAACATCACATGTATATTTCAGTCTCCCAATCCCAATGTGTTTTGGAAGTAAATCATTAACAAACTTTTAATGCATAGGCTACTTTTTAATTCACTGGTTCCCAACCCAGCTACTTTCCTTGAAAGCATGGCAGCTACAGGTGCTCTATACCTTCCTTTGGCAAAGGAGACATTTGCTTAACCAGAAGCCTAAATTTTAACAGAAAGCCCAAGATTTCAGCCATTTGAAATGCAAACAAGACCTGTCCTAGTCTTTTCTATTGATCATCATTAATACAATCACCTGTTTCGTGTTGATGAAATCAGAAATCTTCCTCACCTTTCTTTATTTGGAGTTTTAAAGCAGCTCTTGACCAATCTCCTACATGTTCAAAGCCAGGTGTCAATAGGGAACAACTTCTTTTCACCACTGCAAGCTACAGGGTTTAGATAAGCAACAAACAGAGTCATTAGAAGCATTATATAATTGCATATACCAGTTATGGGTCTATGGATGAATGACTATTATATTAAAATCCTCTTGGCAGACTGCCTAAGCAGACATATGCAGTGGAAGCTGTAGCAGAGATCTAATTTAATTTGCTTTTTTAAACCATCCTTTGTTTTGGGGGGAGGTTGTTGTTGTTTTCATCCCGACAGATTTAGTTTGTATGAAGCTGAAAAGCTGTTATAAAGGTTTGGAAACCAAAACCTGCCTCTTCCAGTAAAATTTCTTTCCTTGCGGAATTTAGAAGGATAAGATTATAAGAGTTGCCATTTCTCTGGTTTTTGATAGGGATTAGAATCCTGGTCTAAAGTGACCCATATAATAAATAAATAAATGAAATATGGATGCTGCATCTCTGCTAGGAAAACTGGGACATTGGGTCTCCTTTGTTACCCCTCCTTTGTTACCAGACTTTGTTACCTGAAGAATATCTTCAGTGTATATCTCTAGATGCAGGAGATTTGTTTCTTTCCAATGATTTCTTTACAATGAGAGAAAAACAATCTGTTAGTTAAAAGTAGAACTAAATGTTTTGTTACTGTTATGAATTTTGAAATTTTAAACCAGATGCAATGATATTTATTGGATTTACAATAAGATATTCCTATGCCTAAAGATGTAAGCACTTTCATATAATTAACATTATATTAAATGCAGTTACACTGAGTCTCTCCAACATTAGAATGGTCCACTTCCCAGCTAACTATGTACCATGTGCACCCTTGTGAAGTGTGCATGACACAAAGCTGAGGGGTGCAGTCAATACACCAGAAGGAAGGGAAGCCATCCAAAAGGACCTGGGCAAGCTTGAGAAATGGGCCCACATGAACCTAATGATGTTCAACAAGGCCAACTGCAAGGTGCTGCACCTGGGTTGGGGCAATCCCAGACAAGTGCAGACTGGGAGAAGAACTCTTTGAGAACAGCCCTGCAGAGAAGGACTTGGGGGTGTTGGTGGACAAAAGGCTTGATACGAGCCAATAGTGTGCACTTGCAGTCCAGAAGGTCAACTGCATCCTGGGCAACATCAACAGAGGAGTGACCAGCAGGTCAAGGGAGGGGATTGTTGCGCTCTGCTCTGCCCTTGTGAGGACCCACCTGGAGTGCTGCAGCCAGGTCTGGGGTTCCCAGCACAAGATCCAAAGATCCACAAAGATGTGGACCTGTTAGAGTGGGTTGAGAGGAGGGCCATAAGGATGATCAGAGGGCTCTAGATCACCTCTCCTGTGAAGAAAGGCTGAGAGAGCTGGGGGTGTTCAGCCTGGAGAAGAGAAGGTTAAGGGGAGGCCTCATTGCAGCCTTTTAGTACTTAAATGGAACTTATGGTAGAGAGAGACTTTTTACATAGGCAGGACAAGGGGAACGGTGTTAAACTAAAAGAGGCTAATCTAAAATAAGATTTAGATTTGATTTTTGGAGGAAATTTTTCATTCAGAGAGAGGTGAGGCACTGGAACAGGTGGCCAAAGATGCTGTGGATGTTCTGTCCTTGGAAGTGCTCAAAGCCAGGTTGAATGGAGCCCTGCACAACATGATTTAGTGGGTGGCATCCCTGCCCAGGTCAGGGAGGCTGGAACTAGATGAGCTTTAAGGTCCCTTCCAACCCAAACCACACTATAATTTTATGATATGATTCTATCTTCAAACCTGTTCAAAAACCTACACAAGAGGTTTATTTTGTAGTCTGCTGGAATGGCGTGTTTCACAGGCAGAGAGGAGATCCTTTGGATAGGCCATACATAATAAAGCACAGATATGTTAATGATGAGAACATGAAACAGAACCATATAAACTCTGAAGGAGAATGTCATTACAATCAGATATATAATTATTCACAAGTACTACAGATGCTTGAAAGATAAATCTGGAATCTCCTTGCTTTCTGAAATTTGGTGTACAAGAAGAGGTGATTCTTTTACATTGTAACTACTGGAAAATTTAAGGATGTGTATTTAGAGAAAGTTGTTTATCATCAAAATTATGTTTTTTACAGCCGGTTTATCACTTGATTCCAAACTTAGGTGATTTTTGAGCATTTCTGATGAGACTTCACACGTAATTTAATCCCTCATCCCCACATTGCCAAACACTTGATTGTTAGGGGGCTGCTGCACATGACATTTTCACAGCTTCATCAAGTGCTTAATGAGCTTCATAATGTTGAGTCTAAGGCCTAACCTTTATTAATTCTCAAGTTCTGTTTCAGTGAGGTCACTGAGATCTGGTCATCTATAAACGTTACTAACTTCTCGAATGACATACCTTGCAGTTCCTTGATCAGGCTTGTTGCTATAGAGAGACCTACACCATTTCACAACCTGCTGATAAAAAATCAGTAGTTTCTGTAATACCTTGCCTCCTTTGTTGACTTTGATATCCTTAGAGGTACTGCAGCAAATACACCTAAATACCTAGAGGACCTTTCTATGTAATCTTAGCAGTTCATAGCATCGTTCTCCTCTTTCCTCCACTCTTTTCTTAGTACTCATACATGCATCCAGTTCATTCTTCACAATCTCCAGATGCCTTTGTATTTTCTTTGTAACTATAAGGTAGAAAATAACTTAACTGCAGAGGGCTCTGAAAGGCATCCTCAGTGGCATGCTATCTCTAAGTCTTTTAGTCCTCAGTGAGGACCTGAATTTTGTTAATGTGTAATTAGGCATTCCTGTAGAATCAAGATTATATTATTTCAGGTGATATTTAGTTCAAACTTTGATTAAGTGTGGTAGGTAAATTAATCATATAATTTTGCTTGCTGGTTTACTAAACTTCTTTTATATTTTTGTTTTCGAAACTTTCTTTGGACTTCTGCTAGTGCATGACGTGCTATCCCAAGTTTGACTTATATATCTCCTCCCTCTAACACTAATTTAGTTAGAGATCAGTTTGTTGTGTGTGTTCTTTTTCATAGTCATACTGAGTGTCATATTAATGTTACCAGTCATGCGTATGAAAGTCAATAGCCAAAGTTAGCAAAGTAGACCTAAGAAGAAAATCTTAATTTTATTAGCTCAGGAGGAGTACGGAATTTGAGCCATGCTGAGATAATATCTCATAGTAGGTCACACCCAAGGGCTGACATTATCTCTCAGGAACACATGCTCCTGGTGTGACTTATTAATTATATTTAATTGCATGAAAATTAATGATCTTTTTCAGTGACTACTGGGTTACTCTACACCTGCAAGACAAAGTATATTAACTTAATTTTCTTTGTCTTTGAGCAGCTAGATGCTCTCACTTTATCTTCATCAACTCTCTACTCTTCCAGTATTTAACTAATTTTATATTGTTTAACAGCATGAACACTTTATGATTTCAATAACAAAATTCTCTGCTGTTTTTAATGAATTTATAATATGTGGGCAAAATGGCAAATTTACCTCATTTACCTTAAAATTTCCCTTGATTTGAGAAAGGTTTAGAAGTCATTTGACAATATAAATATATAAGTTCATAATTCTGTTAGACTCCTGTTTGTATTAGAATTAGACATTATCAAGACAACCAAGACCTCTACAATCAAAAAGTGAAACAGACTAATAATATTGCTGGAAAATAAACTTCAAAATTGGTTTTAAATAGCCGTATTAAAAACCTACTATCTCCCCCAGACGAAAGTACTAGTATTAGAGAACATAAACTACTGAAGGGCTAGAAGTGAAAGCTCAAATAAGAATTTTGTATTTCTTAAAGAGTTTCCTAGCCTCAGGACAGAGACTTTTTTACTATTATTTTTTTTTTCTGTTTGACTTTGCAGATCTTAGTTCCTTTCTATGCTTTATATGATAAACTCATATACGCCATATTCATAAACCTGTGATACCTACTAAACAAATTTAACATTCGAGACATTTCTACTTTTGATAACCTTTTTGTTGAATATACTGTGTGGCTGATTTTATGGAGTAACTGTAAAAAGCTGGAATAAATGATGAAAGAATCAAGAAAAACATGCTCTGAAGGAAAAGGGATGATGCTATGCTATTGCTGCTGAATGTTATTCATTACAGTCTATAAGCACAGCTGCAGAATATTTACTGATGAACACTTAGCAAGACCAGTATATCTTAAGAGACCAGAAGAATGAGTTCGAGCTTTAAATATCTATTCGTTAATTTTTAGCATATACATGTATTACATATCTTTCCACAGACAATCAAGCTTCTTCAAAAATACCTATTTCTCAAGTCTTCCAAATGTTTCCAACAGCATGAATCTGACTTTTATAGTGTTCTCTTCATGTTAAACATAGTGCTGAACACTTGAACAATCCAATGCAGCCCACACACCTGTAAGATTTATTCTTTGTAGTAGCATATTGTTAAATTTCTTACTCATAAGATCATCATTTTATTGAAAATATAAAAAGTAAAAACTTGTAAATGAGTGTAGAAAAATTAATTTAAAACATTAACTGCTTTTTTTGTTTGTTTTATAACATTTTTTATGTATTTTTAAGAACAGTTTGAGTTTCAATATAGGAGAGAAAAGACGATATAAGAAAGTTCAGGTCACTTGAATTCATGATTACATGTATAGTTGTATTTAATGGCATATCTAAGTTTTTTGGTCTGAAACAACATAAAAATATGAAGACCAAAATTCTCATAAAACTTTCAGTTTATTACTCATTCATTTCAAAATGACTGTTTAAAACTTACCTCTTCAGTCATTTAAGAGGTGACTTAATCAAGTGTCTACATGAAGCAGGCTTATTTGATAGCAGACATCACTTAAATCTAGCGGAGAAAGATATTACTCAAATGGTTGGAAGCTGAATTTTGACAAAAATGTCTGATACTTTATTACGTATGAGAGTAGTTGACTACTATAAGTTAACTTACTGAGTGGTGTGGTAGGTTTTCCATTTGTAGAAGTCTTTAAATCAATATAGAATACCTTTTTTTTTTTTTTTTTCAAGAACTCCTGTATTCAAAACAGTTGCTGATTAAATGTAAGAACTGTCATGCTCCATGCTCTTTAGCCTATATTACTTCTGAAGTCAAACTAGATTATAATATGAGACCCTCCTGGGCTTAGGATCTATTAATTTTTATATCTTGGCCTACTACAGAGAAAAGTTTTATTAAATACAGCTTTTCTCTGATAATTTTTAATATTTAATTAGAACTCCATCATTCTAGGCCACTGGATGCTACTGAACTGGCTAGTGATAAATTACTTCTTGCTGAAGTACATTAGCTGTGGCACGCTCTTCTGGAGTCAACAAATTTCTCATGGGTCTAAAGTATCTTATCAAAGGTTCCTTTCACAAAACAGTAACATAACTATCTTTGTGCAGGTCTAGAACTTATGGACTTGAATTCCTTCTTCTAAGTATCATTTAAGTTACATGTATGTGTAAAGTTCATTTTCTCTAGTCAGTGGTGGAAGATAAGATTTGAGAGAACTTCTGTTCATAGTTATCTATCTCTGTTGGTTTAGAGCAATCTTAGTTATGCTTCTTATTGTATACATAAATTAGGATTTAATTAAGACTTGAAGGCAAACCACATCACTAGCTGTGAAATGGAAATCAAGAAAAAAAATAGTGTTCCATCAAATTTTCTTAAGTATACAAAAGTCTTCTATGTGCTTTTGCCTTTGAGAAAATATAACGTAAAATGAGGCAGATGTTGCTTTCATGTTCATTACACAATAACATTTTAGATAAAATGATCATCAAGTCAAGCTGATAGCAAAGAAAGGTTCTTGATCTTTGTGAAATATGCACACAAAGATAAATATGATCATGTTTTCAAGTTGAGACTTTCAGTGTAAACAAGAGATTCTCACGTTTATACAATTGGTCATTGGTTGACAGCCCTAGAGCTTTATTTCTTGAAATTCTTTAGAACAATCTATGTGAAAACATCAAAACACAATCCTGTTGGACTCAAAAACAAATCTGAAAAAAAAAAAAAAAGAAAGAAAAAAAAAAAAAGATGTATATAGAGAATGTTTTAGTAGGGAATGGGAACTGGACATGACCTCTTGGATCATCAAGAGCTTTTTATTGCAGGTAAACAAGTCACATACTGCATTTGAAAGAAGTAGTCTCTGTCAGTTTCTATCCAATCCTACCCGTTAGTAACTTGACTTTTTTTTCAGCAGTCCCAGCTGACACCTTCTTGCAGTATATATCTTTAGCATTCCCCTTGCATGTGTTCAACCACAACTTTCCAGCAGCTGCTGAAGAAAGATTAACTGTTTTCCATTTTCACAAAGAAAATTTTTGATGTTTGTCAATCTCATCCCTATTATCCCAATCTCATCCCTATTAAAAGATCCCAAGGATCTTTTCTAAATGCTTCTCTACTGTTCTATGCAATTTCACCTTTCTCTCAGAGTTTGTTTTCTGAGCAGCTACTGCTTGTATCTGCAAAGAAAGTGAGTTATTCGTATCAGAGAACATACCCCTTTTCACATCCTAAATCTGAATTAATTATATTGTCAGATTTCACAAAATCTCAGCCACCCTAACTGATTTTTCAGAAATCTGTGTTTTACTTCTAGAGTTCAGCTTTTTGAATGAAAGACTTTAATTCTTACTTCCCATTTTATCCTGACCTCAGGGACAGGTGGATTGTATGTATTTCATCCCTTCCCTTTGATCACTGTAAGTCCCATGTTTCAGAGTCATCAAAGTACACGGTGATGTGTTGATCCATAAGGAAAGTATCTTACACATCACGTGAACTGTGTGACCTAGACAGAAGCATGGATTTTTTTATTATTATTATTTTTAGTACAGAACACAATGAGAGCCAGTATTTGACTCATTTTCTTGGAAACCCTTACAGATTTTAAATCTTGACCGCCCGATATATATGATGTATTGGAGAATGGTGATACTCAGGTCCCATTCCTAACACATGACTGAGCCATGTGATCTTTCAGCCATGTGATCTTTTCAAGGCCCATTTTTGGGATGTATTTCATATGTCCTGGCTGTCAGGGTGTACTTTCAGTGAAATGTTTTCCATCAGGCTCTTTGCTGACTATTATAGAATTTTCTGATTACCAAAACCTATGATAATATGAGCTGCATACCCTGACTGTTTTGCAGAACAGAGAAGTGCTCTGAATGCTCTTACACCAAACCAGTCATAAAACCTAGCTGAAAGTGTTTTATTTCCTCCATTATACTCTCATTATAAAATGGGCAAATTCTAAACATTATATTTCTGTTCAGCGTTGGACACAAATAATTTGCAACATAATATGCCAGAGAGGGCATCCTTAATGGAAGGTGCAAGATACATTTTGAATTAATGCTGGAGAAAAGTACCCATTATTTCATCCTTCAGAAGAGATTAATTAGTTTAGTTATTTTTGAAAATTCATCTGTTAAGAGAAAAAGTACACTGACATGAAAAGAACCTTCAAGAGAAGTTTTGCCTCATTATAGGACTTTTAGATTAAAAGATAAAATTGAAGACATACTTTTAGGTAATATGAAAGATAAATCCTAAAACTATTCTTCATAAATCATTTCATGTATTACTGACCCCATGGGTACATGATAGAGGGACCCCTTTATGGAGAAGCAATAGTATACTGATAGTATTTATATCTGCCTATTGATGATAAACGGTATTCTATAATGACAGTGCTAAAATTGGCTTTTACTTCCTTAAACCATCATTGTATCGAACCATGTAACCAGAAAATCACAATGTAGTGATCTTTCTGTATGCTAAACCTTCTATGAGAGCTTAATGACTTGTCTGTTCATATTGGAGATAATAAACTCCACAATGGAAACAATAGCTGTCTTGGTGACTTTGCATAAATCACTATTTGTAAAAGTGAAGGAAAACCTATACACAGAAGCTAAGCAATGAGATTACTCACCTTTTCAGTATTAACTCTGATAATTGGCTTTAAAGTATCTGTAATATGGTGAATAAATAGATACAGAGCAAAAAATAAATATTATCTCAAGGTGTAATCAATAAGATCTCCTATGTAGTCAGTAAAATCATTTAATATCTCAGAATGATTGACCTTTCCTAAGCAAAACCATACTATGTGCTTATAAATAACAAGGACCTGAGACTATACAACACATGAAAGAAAGAAATGGAGTTTAACAATTCAATAACGGAAAAGTGAAGTAATTGTTAAACTTTATTGTTACAGGAAAACACGGGGGACCTGTCTTTTTAAGTAGGAGATTTGAATGCTGTGGGTAATAGGTTTGTTATTTACAAAAGTGTCTGCAGAAAATAACGCTTAGAACTTAGTATCTCCCAGAGAAAACACATCTGTAATAAATTGAATAAATGCAATGGAAAGAGCACTTACTCTGTCTGTTAGTAAGAAAGCATAGTTTGTAGATAAAATTACCCTGGTATGTATGAGTTGTGAGTGCTTAAATCCCCTTTCAGCCTGAATTTGAACAGTAAAATAAATAAAATTTGTAACTTTATCTCCAAACTTGAGAACGAGAGTGAAAGGCTTTATTCATTTTCTTTCTTCTCTCATTGAATAAAGAGATACCAATTCTGATTCTGTGTCCCTTTATTCCTTAAAAAGGGAGAGAGTGGTATCCACCAAACTATATACGGAAATAGCAGTGCATGTATGTGTTTCGGTAGGGTCTTGCCTTAGCCTTGCTGTCTCTCATGCTGTCTGTTATTCTCTTGTTGGAGTTTATCTTGAATTGGAACATAAGTTCTTGAGAACTAGGGCTGTGTCTTTGTCAGTAATTACACAGAGACAAGGCTTTAACCAGAAGATGAAGAAAAAGAAAAAGCAAATCAGAATTAAATGAGCCAGGGCTGAAAGAATGGAAAGTGGGCCCATTTAGTACTCTGCTGGTTAGTGCTTTATATAGTTAATTAGCGAATTTGATTTGTATTGGCATATTTGTAATTCTTGCATCCTCTGTCAAAGATATCAAGATGTCAAAGAAGACAGGTGGAGGAAATGTTAATATACATCTAAATTATGCAACAAATTTACTTTAAATTCCTTTGTGAAATGACCTCTCTTCCTTATCACCCCCTACATCCTTTCCTTGCTTAAAAACAATTAGGAAATGAGTTTTTCTCAGGTGATGTAGGTAGTCGGCTTCACTTCATATGACTTACAGTTAGTAGCTTGGTTAAAATTACTTTTTATTAAAAATGGTCACTTGAAACACGATGTAAAAATTATGTTAAGGGTAGAAACCAAGAAGCTCAGCTTCTGAAGTCAAAGCAGTTCCTGAATGGATGGCTGCATTACTCCATTTTGAGGGTAGGTAGCCCTGCAGCACAGAGCCAGTTCAAGTGAAGTGCTTTGGACAGGAAGGTCACCTTATCCATACTTTAAGCTGCTACCCTCCTTTGAACCACTAGTGGACAATAAGGGAGCTAACCTTTACAGCTGAAGCTTCCTTGCTTTGTTTGAGTTTTAGTATACTATAACCAGCACATTAAAAATACCCTTATTCTGAAAAAGTTTAAACATGCTCCAGGAAAGAAAAACACCCTATCTCCAAATGCATAGTGTGTATCCTGACATGAAGACCTGAAATATTCTTTCTTTTATATAACAGTAGTGCATGAAAACACAAAGGTTTAGAGGAAGAAGAGAAAAGCCATATTACTAAACATCATATTACTAAAAAATGTTATTGAAAGAGAGGATCTCATCTGAATTTTGATTGATAATTCTGAATAATGAATAAATAGCCTTTATTTCTTTCTTAATATATCTGTGTAGTTCCGCTTTATGTTAATATATTTTACATATAGGCTTAATGAACTCCTTAATATAAAAAGCACTTGATCTTCTCTTCAGTAACAAGTTGTAATGTACCTTATGAAAATTTTTGGAGATCATGACTAAAAAGGTATATAACACCCTGAACTTTTGTTACAGGTTATTTTACACTGTGAATAGTGGTTAAAAATCCATTTGTTGCTTAACTAATTGTTATGTGTAATTAATAATTTAAAAGTTGAATAATTCCTGTGGATAATCACACCACACTCTGACATTTATTTTAGTTTCATGCATTCATAATATCCAAAGGCAAAATTTATACCCAAACAATTTAGTTTCCCAAAATGCCTTTGATTTATTTTCCTCATTTATATTGCCATGGTGTTTGAAGTGTGCCAAGCTGTTATCAAAGAGCTATGGAGGAAGCATCCCCTCCATAAAATGCACAATCAAAAGCATCTATCCTGCAAGCTGCTCCACACGGGAGAACCTTTATCCCTGAGTGGAGGTCTTTTGAAACACATCCCAGGAACAAGGAATAGACTCTGCAGGACATTTTTTTTTTTTTTTTCTTTTTTTCTTTATTAATGAAGAATGCTGGGGAAGGAAGAAGCATAAATAAGAAAGATTTTTATTTGAATGATCCTCTTCAATTCATCATCACATTATGAAATGCTAGACAGATGATAAATATCTTCAAATATTTAATAATATACCTCAAAATGCAACCATGTAATTTTAAGTATTATAATTACCACTAAAAGCATGTATTTAAGAAGAAGTTGTCTGTGGTGCCAGACTAAGCAGCCAGAAAATGCCAGATGTAATCATCCATAGGATCTTAATTGTGCTCCACCTGTGCACTTTCATGGGCCTGAAAGAGTTCTCTGCACGTGCTTTTGATATCTCAGAATGTGAATAAGGCCTCCATCAAGGACGTCTGGCAACTATAAATTCAATGTTCCTAATCTTTCTTGGTATTCACTACTATAAACAAATGATGGTCTTTTAACTCAGGTTTTTCATCTAACTGGTAAAATATTTGTTCTAAATTCTCATTATGTGCAATTACAATATCTTTCCCATAGCTCCTTAACCATTACAACACAGATTTGAAAGATTTGAAGTATGGGAGCTGGTATTTTGGTGCTGTCAATCAGCTGCCAATGAAAAGTGACTCCTAGCACAACTGTGTCAGGTAGAATGAGCAATCAGAAAAAAAAAGGCTAGCCAAATTTCCCCTGCATTCCCCTCATTCCCAAGCATTTTAAATACCATGCCTGTTATTTTACCTGCTGGTGTGTTGGTAACAGCCTTGGTCCAGACCTTTAAAATGTTCACTGTCAAATTACAGCTCTGCAAAAAGCTAAATTTCCCCTTAAAAAAACAAGTGATGAAAAAAATGAAATTGATACTTCGGCTAAACCCAAATGGAATTTTAAGAGAGAAAGGAAAGGCATTTCTATAGCTTGTGATTTTTCTTTTGCTGCATTTCAAATACTTGCTACAAGCTACACAGGTGATAGCATTCTTAGGAAAGCTTCTTTTTCTTAGGAAAAATCTTTTATAATAAAAATATTGAGAAATATAAAAATGAGTAACTACTATCTTTCAAAGCTACTGGACTTTGCAACCCAAGTAACATTTCCCAATATAAAGGTTTTGTGGTAAGCTTAATAAGCAGTCAGATAAGGATTTGTAAAAATGTAAGCAATTCACGTTTCTTATCTATTTGAAGATACTTAACCTTTAGTTTTGTGTTTTACAACATATTCACAGCATCCATCTATTAACATATGAATTCTAGAAGCTTACTGATTTTTACAATAATAGAAAAACAGTTGGTTTTATTTCCAGCTGCAGCCATAATTCAGGACTTAGTCTAGCTGCTTCTTTCCTCCAAGCCTCATTTTTTTTCTAAAATGTAAGGTGACATACTAACCTTCCTTTACAGTTCCTTGTACCAGCTATGGGTGAGAATGCAGTATAAAACAACTGCAGTTTCCTAATGCAATTTTCAGTTTCCAACTTTTTTGTACACATCATCCTCTCCTTATTCATAGCTGCACAGAGCAGTCCTCACACCGCACTGCTGACAGGAGCAGACCACAGCCTAGTTTCTGCTTTCATTTCTGTTTCAGGTAATAAGACAGTAAATATTTAGGTAATAAGATTATATGTATTTCCTTAGGAAAGTGCCTTGCCCTTTCATGCAGCATTTTGTGTTCCTCTGGCATCTTTCAATACTTATTTTATACTATAAGACCCAAATTGAGAGCTGTTCAAGATTTTCAGGTTAATATTTGGAAGGAAAAAGGGTGAGTTCAGACTGACCATTGCTCACAAACTGCTGCTCTACAAGTAATTCAGGGATGCCTTGTAGTAGTGTAGAGAGAAACTGATATTTAATAAATTCACTATAGATACCTTTTCAACAACCATCTCTAGTAACCATATCATCAGCTGTATTTATCTGCATTTGTTTTTGTACTAACAATTCTTGAAAACATTGTGGAGGACTGGGAAAACACATCTAAGTAGAATGATTTATTTTCTTGGGCCTTATTAGATCAATTTTGGGAAAAAAGTGTGGAGCACTTAGTCCCTACATTTAATGAGGATTGTTGGTGGTGGTTTTTTTTGTTTGTTTGTTTTTTCAAGCTATAATCAAATGTCTCTTCATGAGCTCCTGAGAAGCAAAATGCATTGCTGAAGCTGGACCAAAGTGCCTGGGACTGAGATGTTTTATGACATTGTTCAGGGTCCCTCAGCCAAGAAGGGAAAAAGATGGTGGCAGCTGAGAATATCAGTCCCAGTGTAAGTAGTTACATTTTCAAGGATTTCAGGTTGTGGTGACTAGCAGTTATTCTCTAAAACTTAACAAATTACAGAAAAGAATGCATATGTCATATCCCTTCCTTAAAATCACTGAAAAGACATCTTAACATGTACAGTAGATATCCTTTTCCACTCACTCCACTAAAAAGATTTGCATTTAAGTTTCACACATTTAATTCTACATCCTAAAATGCCAGTATGTTACTCTATAAACTTCAGCTTGAAGCAATTATTTTTGGCATTCTGATCACTGAATTTATTTTTTTTTTTTTTGACAAAGAATATCCAAATACAACTATTCAGAAATCTGCAAAGAACTGCAAGTTAAAAGAAACCTGAATTAGGTCCACATTTTCCAAAATGAGCTTAAAACATAAGATTAATGGTTGTACAAATTTGTTAAATTGTCCTTTGCATTTCTATATAGATCCCATTATTCCTAGAAAAATTTTCAGGACATTTCAGTTTTTGTCAAAACTAACACAACCTCTCTTATCTATGAAGCTGGGATTCCCAGCTGTTGGATAGAGGACGCGCTTTTCTTATTACTCTCATCTGGTACTAAATGATAAGATGGACGACAACACTCCATTTTAAAACTAGCTGTTGCAATAAAAAGCTCCTATTGTTACATGGGGCAATGCCTGTTGTTAATATTAATCTCTAAGAATCTAATAACCTAATGAAATAATTTGCATCATGGCTTATTTTGTATGCTGTTGCTTACAGTACAGTGCCAGTAACATGAAGAAAGGGCTTATTTTTCACAATTTAAGCATCTTGTAGCATGGGAGTATTCAGCAGATGCAAATGAATTGCTTTAAACAATGAGAAATACTGCACCTTCTGCAAATGAATTGATTTAGACAATGAGAAATACAGCACTTCTTGAATGAATCAATTTGCAGAGTACAGCAAAATTCTCAAGTGCTAGTATTTTTAATGAGTCTCATGTTGTTTGTGTAGGAATGTCTAGAAGATGAATCAATCCTCATGGCACTCTTCCTTTTCTTCTCAACCTTTAATAAATACTGAATACTCATTGTCAAGCTAGTTGTCAGATGATGAAAATCCAGTCCATCATCTTGGAGGCTGTTTTAGAACTTTGATAGTTTTGATAAACATAGATATACACAAAAATCTGTTGTCTCTAATGCTGACTTGCTGACTGCAGTCCTGTCCTCAGTCCTCTCCTTATATCATCCAGAGTCCCTCTAATCCTGAATTTCCACCTAAGGCAAATGTCATCATTTGTTAGCCAGATGTGCTTAGTGCACAGTTCTCTTACATATTTGTGTGTATCCTACTCTAAATTACCATAGGTAGGTGGTACTGCTGCACTTTAGCTAATTAAAATTATTTTTAAATCACTCATTTAATCACAATAGAAATAACAATATATGGGGGGAAGGGGGGGGAGGGGGAGGGGAATATGAGAAACTATCAGACATTGAAATACCAGTTTCTGATCAGATGCTGAAGTAACATGACATGTTAAAAAACAATAGACATCAGAAACTGTAACTAAAACTTTGTTTCTAGGGAAAAAACAGCAAGAACATCAACAACAACAACACAACAGAGGAACCAAAGTGGAAAGGGGAGTTCCAGGAGTGATCTTATGAGACCCTTTACAACTCTGAGATACAGGACCCTTGGATTTATTCCACAAAGGTGGTCTCTGGATCCCCATATTCATCAGTTAATAATGTCTCATAGAGAATCACACTAGTCATAGTTTTGTTTCTTTTTCTGTAGTCTAAGAGCCTTAAAAATATTATTTCTTCTTTTCATCTGATGTCACTGTTACTCAGTGGAAATCCAGTCTCTGGACTCATCAACTAGTGAGTCACCACCAGTCACTTTAAGAACAGGTCTTAATTTTGGGGAGAAAAAAAAAAAGTCCTGTCTCAATTTTATCTGATGGAGTAAAACAGGGTGTATCACTATATATAAATCAAGTATATACATATGTATATCATATGTATATCAAGTACATAAAGATGTATTCAGGATTTCTATATAAACATATGTGTACATACAAATTATATAATTAAATATGATAAGATGGATTCCCATTTTAGACCTTTGAAAGACTATAGTTTCATTTCTTACAGAGATACAGCTGGATGCTGTTTCATTGAAATAGTGCAGTTAGCCTTCAGTAACTCCCCTGCAATGTCTCTGAATGCAAAACCTGGCACCAGTGCTGTAACTGGGTAGTTTGGAGAGTATTGCAAGTACAAATCCTTAAAGGACAGGGACTTCATTTGGGTCATAGAGAAACATCAGCCTTAATGTTTTCAAATTTCACAGTTCCTTGTACTGTGGACATTGAGATATAACATGTAGCAACCGTTTAAAAAAAATCTGGTTGATGGCATAATCAAGGACTGTGCTGACAACACAGAACTGTGGCATGTGGTACTGGAGTCCCTTGATTTCACTGTGGAATGCTATATAGCTATACCTATAGTGCTGTAACATGAAATAACAGAAAAATAAATACATTATTTGTATATAATACAGAAGATTCTCTCAAATGTCACCTGCACACAGTTTTACCTCTTCTAGTTGTCATTATTACTCTTGACTGCTATTGTGGTAAAAACTAGAGTCTGTTTATGACTTGAACGTTTTTTTTGATTTGCATAGCAACTGCGTAATCAAACAACAAAAGATTCAGCAGGAAAATAGTGGGGAGGGAAAGGTAAGGTGTTGGGTGAAGACCTGATAATAGGAAATGTTCAGGGTCAGTATTATATTCAGCTATCTCTAAAAAAAAAAATGCTTTTTCCACTTACCAATCTATTTCCTATTACAAAAACAGAAGTTTGCATTTAGTTGATGGAATGCAGAGGAAAGACAAATTAAGAAAGATAGACAGAAGCACAGAATTGCTCAGCTTGGCAGGCATCTCTGAATATTATCTAGTCCTAATGCCTCTTTCCAAAAAGGGTAACCTAGAGCACGTTGTTCAGAACTATGTCCAGCTGGGATTTAAATGTCTCCAAGGAGAAGTCCACAACACTTCTGATCAACCTGTTCCAGTGTCTGACCACCACCACAGTAAAAATAGTTTTTAATGTTCAAATGGGGTTTTCTGTATTTCAGTTTGTGCTCATTTCCCCCTTGACTCTTCACTGTCCTCCACTGAGAAGAATATGTCTCTTTCTTTACTTCCCCCATACTAGGTATCTGTAAATATTGACAAGATCTCCCTGAGTCATCTCATCTTGCAGCTGAGCCATTTGAGCTCTTTTAGCCTCTCTTCAAAAGTCAGACACTCCAATCCCTTATTCACCTTCATGGTTCTTTGCAGGACTAACTCTGGTAAGCCCCTATCTTTGTCACAGTGGTGATCTGAGAAATGGATCTGGTCTCACCAGTGCTGAACAGAGAGGAAGGATCATGTCCCTCAAACGCTGGCAATCCTCTGCCTAACACAGCCCAGGAGGCTGTTGGCTGTCTTGGCACAAGGGTATATTGTTGGCTTATGTTTATGGAGATTTTTTTTTTTTTCTGTATCCACGCAAGTGCTAGCAAAAACTGGAGCCTAAATGTTGTAATAAAAAGTTTATCTATAAACTATTCACTAATATTAAACTACTAAATGAAGGGACTTGGAGGATTTCAGGGCATATGTTTATCTCTAGGTAGTGGGAAAACTGTCCTATTCATTGCACTGATCCACTTGAACATTCATGCTAACTAGTTCCACAGTGAGCATTCCTTGTCCGTGGGGTCTTTGGCTGATAGCAAACAGGCTTGGGTGCAAGTAGTAGACTTTAGGGGCTATCCTCAGAGGCTCTGATTTGGAGTCTACTACACTGGCTTAGCTCTTTGGTCAAGTCCCAGGTCTGCTTACCTTGACATCAGGATCAGGTGCTATGCTTCTGTTGATGTTGATAGATAATTTGTAAATTGTGTTGTCAACACAACATTTAATCTGTTCCAAACAGCTCATAAACAAACCTATGATTAATTCTTCCAGTCTGTGTCTTCTGGACAGGATTTACAGCGTTCTACTTGTGTGGATGAAAAATAGCGAAAGACAAGCTGTCACCACTGAGAAAAAGAGTATTTTTTCCCTACACTTTGTAGCTTAAGAATCATTTTATCATGACTTTACTGTATGAAAATGGCAGAAGATTTAAATTTGTGAGTGATGATGCAGAAGTTGTAAAACTTGATGGACTCAGGAGTGTTCATACCAAATTACCACACGCTATACACATTTTAGGCCGGGAACATCCAGTTCACAATGCAATAGAAATTTGGAAGTGTTATTCCATGCATAGGACGATGTTAGCCAATGACATTTGAAAGAGCTGTTTATTTATAGCCTCAGCTGAATGTTGCAACACAGCTGGAGGAAAAAATGAGTAATTTCAAAGACAAATAATTCAGGAGATCTGTTGTGGATGAGGGGTGGGGAGGCACTGAGTTTACTGTGTCCAGATACTGAGTAGCATTAAACAAAGAATCGGAAGGAGTAAGGCTTGTTTTACTAACCTTGTCTTTTGTTATCATATTAAATTTTACTTACAACTCAGAAGATCATGTTACTGTAGCTTTGAAATATTTTTCATTTATGTGTGCCTTTGAATCAGCGTGCTACTAACTCTGTTGGTTTAGTCCAGTCAAGACATATATACAGTTCTGAAGCACTGTTTTCATAAGGTTTTTATATCACCCTCAAGCACAGTTCCCATCTAATAACTTGGGTTTGAAAATTAGAAACTCAATGCCACTAAAATAAAATTCTATTCCTATCAGAATTATTATGATACAACATATACAAGCAGTTTGTGGCTGATATGGAAAGATTAAAGCAAATAGCTATCTATTAATTTCAGGAGTATCAAAAATGTAAATAGGAACCTGACATACCAGTTCTTTTTTAAATGCTAGCTAGTTTCTGCAATCCAACTCTCTTGGATGAAATATATTTTTGCAATCTGCTTTTCTGAGTTTGCATATCTGCATCTTTAAAGCCAATTTTGGTCTGTTTTTTCCTTTCTCTTTATTTTCTCTAATGCATCTTCTAGGTTAAAAATATATATATATATTATTTTGGTGCATGCATTAATGTTCATAATGTAAAAGTAAGAAGGTCTGTTCCTAAGAAAGGATAACAATAGACTGATGCTTGTAGATAGTTTGCATGTAACACCTAGGGTAATGCTAATCCAAATACAGAAAGTAATTACACTGACCTTGATATCTGTCATCATTATCTTGCTCATAGCACAAATGTTTTGCCAAAGATGTCATCAAAACCATAGTTTTAGATCTATTTCCAGTAAGAAACTCCTTCTAATCATTGCTGTACAAATGTTGTGGTTTTAAGGATACAAAAGTATCAGTGTATCTAATCGCCATAATTGTTCCAAGAAAGAATTAAGATAAACTTCCTTCACAGACTTCATTCCAATGGCTTTCATATACTTCTTGCAGTGTCAAAGCACTTCAAAACACTGTTTTATAGAAGATTATCTTGTACCTGGGGAAAAAGAAAGGAGAACAGAAAGAACAATTTAAGGAGTTAAAACACCTGAAGTGCACTTCATTCTTTCATAGGAAAAGATGTCATAAATTGACAAAATGCTCTAATGTTTCCCAGCTTGTAGGAAGCATTTCTGATATACAAGGTACATACCAACAACATGGCTAAATGCAACGGTAGCCCCTGAGAAACAAGAGACTCATTCATCCACACAAAGAGAATAATACACAGTGATTTTCAATCTTCTGTGAACAGCAGTGGACTATTGGGTTTATTCCATGATTATAAAAGCCTCATAATCTATGATTGCTGCGAGCAGAAGTGATTTATTGGAGTACTCTCACATATATGAGATAAACCTATAACTTGCTGGCAGCTATTTTTTTTAAGGAGGGTATTAAAAGAAAGGCCAGCAGCTTGCTTACTTTGTAGCCTCAGAAAGCAATGATTTGCAGCTTCAAAATATCAGTTTTGATGAATAGTTATGGTGAAATTATAACTGCTGTTATACAGTGAGATAAACTTTCACCTCCATGAGGAAAATATAGATTACAAAAACGGATTGTAAACAATCGATGCTTTATATTCCTCTTTCCTAACTGAGCAATTTTTGAATTTATGCCAGTCCGACAAAAGCATTAATAATGTTTAGCCACTAGGTATTTGTGAAAGAAATTGGAAATTGTTTTTAATTTGTTAGTCTGGTGAAGCGATAACACACTGATTCAAGAAGGAGGAAGAATTGGTGGTAGCATTATGTATGCTATTTGCATACATAAATATAGAAACACAAATGTATGTCCTCCTACATGTACACACACTCTTCTGCACAAAGGAAGATAAGTATAGTGAATATAGGGAGGAAAATCATAATCAGTTTTCGAGAGATAAGGAAGGAAAGTAACTCAAAAGCAGGAGAGTCTCCAATGAGTTACGAAACTCATTTCCTAAGTATCACAGGCATTTTCAACATTCCTTTTATACTTGTTATATATTTTAAATTAGTCTTATTTTATGTTCTTATTGAGTTTTCTTCAGTTATCTCATCTGTGAAATACAGTGCAAAGCACACAGCCTATTTGCTCTATATAATCTATGTGATGAGGTCTGGAAAGGAAATTTATTATAAATAATGTAGTGAGATGCATTTTAAAAGCCTTGTCCTATTCAGCTGAATTTCCTCACTTTGATTTCAAAATCAGTGAAAGGTTCACATGCTACAGGAACAAAGAAGTGAGTAATAAAGGAAAGAAAATCAGAAGAAATACAAATTGCAGCTGGGAACATGATTCAGTTTTGCCAAACCTAAACACAAGGAGCAACATGTTAAAATACTCTGATGAGAACCACAAAATTCCTTCATGCAGAAAACTTAGAATGAGCTTCACATTCATGAGTTCTTATTGCCAATTTAACTCAGTTCAGCATCAAAAAAAGGGAAATTCCATACATTTGTGGTGTAAAGGTTATCTGAAGACTGAAATTAAACAAAGCATAAGAGGGAGAACGAAGTCCCTAAACTAAAGTAGTTTTCATAGTCTCTTTGAAAGAAACAGTGATGAGTACTTACAAAAATAAAAACCCAAGTAAGAGCCCTGGAAAAGGTTTACATATTGGAATGTAGTACTTAAATTATCATATATACAGGCCAGAAGAATTATAGACACAGAAAAATTAATCTGCCTTTGAAGAAGGGGTGAGCTGGAAGCAAACTAAGTCTTTGGGCAGAATCACTTAGTGCTTGTTAGGCGTGAGATAGGTTTCACCAGTTCCCAAGTCGGGCAAGTTTTTCTGTCTTGTTGACAGGAAAAGAAGAAAAAAATGTCTTTCTTCCTCTCTTCCTTTCCCTTTCACCAGAACCCTTCAAAACCTTCTATACCTTCCAGATTATGTGTTAATTTGATAGATCTGTTGTGATTCCTCTGTAGACAAATATAATGCAGAATAGATATTTCTTCTTAGGTATTTTGTTCAAAATACACAGTGTTTGGAAGTGATTCACCTCCCTGAACATTGGTGCATTTAGCACCATCTGACACATCCTGCGTTACCTGCAATATCTTCATAGGAGTGGCAGATATGACCCAGCACCCTGCACCATTCTGGATAGGCACTTAGGAATCAACTTGTATGTCATTGTATGCCTGTGCTTGCACAACTGATTTGTGCCTCTACTTCTAAATCTGTATGACTTTTTTTCTTTTTCAGTTTAACAAGGTCTTGGTTTTACCTTTCATATAGATTGATTGAGTGGTTTCAACAGTTACTGAGTAACTTTGAAAGCCCAATTGCCCCTCCTACATAGGTTTCAAATTCATCTCATTCTTCTTAGAGGAGGACTTCTCATGTTCAGACCATAAGATATTTGGAACAGAAGACTTACATGCTTTCTTCTCTTCTGTGCACAGAAACTTCAAGATTCAAAGTTTTATATGATGCAGGAGAGTGTGTCTGAGGGCCCCAGATTGAGGAAGGCAAATGAAGTCCTTACTGCCACTGCAAAACTTGTGTCACTGCAAATTACAGAAAAATTTTGCTTGCAGGAGCAAGATCCACATCCACAGAGCTTCACCTATTCTCAGCATATCTGCACCCCTGGATGTGGCTCTATAACTATTGCAACTTGCACAGTCGCTTTTTCCTAAGGAGGAGAAAGCAAAACAGGGAGAAGCAATTTTAAAAGGTGCTTTTATTACATTTTAGAGAATTTTTTGATTGATATTTTGTGTTGAAAAAGTCTAGTTCAGCAAAAATACAACTTTCTGCATGGATGTATCAGTTTCAGTGAAGAATACTTTGCAAAAAGTTTCCTCAAACACAAGGGGAAATATCGGCTATGAGCTAATGTGTCCTATAATAGGACATTACTTAGTGGAGATAATAATTGGATTAATTGCAGGATGGATTGGAATCCTTGCATTACTATATGCAGGAGAATACTGCTATATGCAGGAGAATACCTTATGCACAAAGATAATAATTCTTCTGATACTGTCATTTTTCAGCTTCTCCAACTTGACACTGTTCCTCTTGATAGGAATGACTGAGTTTTCATTGTAAAGGAAGGACTGACTCTAGTTTTGAGTTTAGAATGTTGAGACTGGGGCATTTAAGTTAAACCTGCTAGTCCATACCAGGAGGACTGGAACATTATCTCATACTGAGATGTCCCACATGTGATGCAGTAGGGTATTCCATGACATCTTAGCACTTGACATTTTGAAAGACATTTGAAATGACTTTGCTTTGTTTAAATGGAGAATGGAGACTATTTTAAAAATCTTGTTGATTTTTGGAGAAAAAAAAAAAAAAAGTACATCTCACATTATTGGAATATGAAAATTATTCTTTCATATGTGTACTAAAACTATTAGTTTATTCCACAATAGAATCTACAGAGTTCTACACAAAACAAAATAGCAATAAGGAAAGCATAACATTTGAATCTTTCTTAATATGATTAAAAGATGAAAACTAAACAATTGTAAAAAGTAACCCATTTTAATAATAATTCTGATCAAACAAAGCATTAAGCAAAAAAAAATAAAAAAGTGAAAACTGAATGAAAAGGAGAGTGATGGAATTACTTGAAGTGTTTTCTAAAGGTGTCATCACTTTTTATCTTCAGCCTGATTTACTATGTGATGTAAGTTAAAATCATTAGTACCTTTTTTTTTTTTTAAATTATTATTCTAAATTGTACTGTTATTTCATTTCAAAACTTCTGTGACATCCACATAAATTATTTTGATATCATTTAAATCACAGACAAGCTAAATAAAACATTTTTTAATTCTTTCTTGCTTCGTGCTCAAAAGCTTTGGCTGTATTTTTATCAAAAGATAGGATCGTATCCTATGAATAGACAATCCCTCATAGCCATCAACTGCCCTTTTTTTTTTTTTTGGGTTAGGAACTGAAAATAAGATTAATTATGTAATCTTCCAAAGAGAGATTTCCAGTTACACTTTAAATGAAATGCTCCCCCCTTAAAAGGATTTAACTCAGGCTTAATGAGAAAGTTATTGTATGTTAATTAAATACACACTGATTACTATGAATATTTATTGAAGTGTAACAATAATTTGCATGAAGATAGATGTTGAACAACTGAATTTCAGTAAATATGTTCCTAATAATTATTTAACATTCACTAAATTATGCAACTAAATGATTTTTTGGCAAAGATATTGAGTATTTACTATATATTATAGGCCCAATTGTATCATTACTTACACAGGTGCAATCCCATCTAATTAAAAGGGAAGTTGTCATGTAACTGAGGGCAAGATGCAATCATATATACCAATTGATTACTAAGCATATTTAATGACATTGACTAGCAGTTCTGAGATCTAAAGAAACTATTCTACTCTCTCCTTTCAAAATTCATGAAAACTAAGCTGAATAACCCAGCCAGAGTTTCTCTTTTCTAATATAGTATGCATTCTATAACCAGTTCCAGTCTTAGGATCCTCACCGTCTGTGGAGTTTCTCACTCCAATTTGTATCCTGGATCTTAAAATTTTGACAGCAAGTTTGGTCATGCATATATCCTACAGTACTACATCACCAAGCCCTGATAAAAAACCACAGTCACCCTACCTTAATTCCTTTCTGCTGCTGTTCCTCTAAAAGTGGAATTATGAGCACAGCTAATCTAATTTACCTGTGGAGGATACTGAAAACAAATTTTAGATATTGCTAGTCTTCCACCTTCTAGATGCAGTATAAATTAGTAAAAATATTACGTGTGGTGTCCTTAATTTCACTTAGTCTAGCACTTGGTATCCTCCTCAGCTGGAAGATTTTGGAGACAATTTCTACAATTTTGTGGGAGAAAGGAACAATCCTCAGGCAACTGTCAGATCTGGAACTTTCTGTGCTTCTTGTTCAAGTCAATCTTATCAATAGTTGAGGAACTAAGCATAAAGAAAGACTAAATATTAGAGACAATCTGTTTTCTGTAGTTCAATGATAACCTACATCATCTGGGAATCACATCTGATTCATCTGGGACTAGAGAGCATCCTGCCCTCCTTCTACTTATGAAATTCTATCTGGTGTCTCTTAAATGCTTATTCAGTCCTTGAATCAATTATCAGAACACAGAGATTCTCTATCTTTAGAAGATGTAAACAACACAGAGAGGAAATGTCACAGATTTTATTCCAGGAAAAGTTTAACTTAGAACAATTCAGAGCTTGCTGCATACCACTAATACTAAAAGTCTCAAAGAGAATCAAACAGGACAGAGAGAATAGAGCCTGCAGTTATGCCTTTTGCACTTATTTGTTGGTCCACTATTTACTTCTCATGCCACATCTTTTGAATCAGCATGTTGTCATAACTTCTCTCCCTCACATGTGACAGTGAAGCATTGGAATGGTGTCATGGTTCTGCTCGAGTGGGCAGCCGAGCTCCACCACAGCTGCTCTCTCTATCCCCCTCCTCAAAGAGGAATGGGGAGAAAATACGATGAAAAGGGCTCAAAGGTTGAGATAAAGACAAGAAGATCATGCAGTAATTCTTGTAACGGGCAAAACAGACGGCATAGAGAATAGTAAGATTTATTGCTTATTACTAACAAGCTAAAGAAGTGAGAAACAAAGGAAAGAAATCAAAAGCGCCTTCCCCTCCCATCCACACTCTTCCACCTCCTTCCCATGAGTGGCACAGGGGAACAGGGGAATAGGGGTTATGGTCAGTCTACAGCACTTCTCTGCCGCTCCTTCTCGGTGACTCTCGTCCCCTGTGCTGTGGGGTCCCACCCACGGGATGCAGTCCTTGATGAACTGATCCGGCGTGGGCTTCCCACAGGCAGCAGCTCTTCCAGAACTGCTCCAGATATGGGTCCGTACCACGGGGTCCATCCCTCAGGAGAAAACTGCTCCAACCTGGCTCCCCCATGGGCAGCAGCTCCTGCCAGGTCACCTGCTCCTGCATGGTCTCCTCTCCGCGGGCTACAGGTCCAGCCCGAAATCTAATCCGACAGGGGTCTTCCACAGGTGGCAGCCTCTGTTGGTGCAGGTCCACCTGCTCCACCATGGTCTCCTCCACAGGCTGCAGCGTGGAACCCTGCTCCACTGTGGCACTCCATGGGCTGCAGGGGGACATCCTGCTTCACCATGGTCCTCACCACAGGCCGCAAGGGACTTCTGCTCCAGCGCCTGGAGCACCTCTCCCCCTCCTTCTTCACTGACCTTGGTGCCTGCAAGGCTGTTCCTCACTCCTCTCACTCTCCCAGCTGCTGTGTGGTGCAGCATTTTTTCCCTGTCTTAAATATGCTCTCACAGAGGTGCAAAACAACATCGCTTATTGGCTCGGCTCTGGTCAGCAGTGGGGCCCTTCCCAAACATGGGGCAGCTTCCAGATCCTTCTCACAGAAGCCACCCCTATGGCCCCCTGCTACCAAAACATTACAAATGGGTATTGGGACCTGCATGCTCACTGCACAACCAGTGCACTTCAGCTAGAGGTGGGAAAGAGACTGAAAGGGAAGACATGCTTCTAAAGGAAAAATCTGTCAGTCATGGTGCAATTGTCATCCATCTCATTCCGTTCTATCTGTCAGCACTACGAGATGTGTGGAAATAGATTGTGTCTTTGAAATCTCAAAGTCTTTCTAAGAGCTACTGGAACACTAAAGGTTCCTATGCGTAGCTGGAAAGTCCATCTGGAATTTTCCATCCACTGCCAAATTCCTTAAATGACTTTTTCTCTAAAATATCATGCAGTCTTATTTTAGTACGTATATATGTCATGAAATTGCCTTGCTTTCTGGCCTTTTTCATAGTCTAATTTTTAGAAAACAAAAAAATGGAAAACACAGGTCTAAGAAGTGTTCTTGGTACATCACTGAATTGTGGATGCTTATAGGAACAACCCCGTAATTTAAAAAAGCTAATGGAATTATCAACTGAATAGAAAAGAAAATAGAATTATGAAATGGGTTGCATATGAATGCTACCTGTGTTTAATAAGCCTTCTAAAGGTTAAGATTTAATAATATCACCAATATAGATGATAAATGTTGATATATCTGATGTACATTTAATGAGTGGTTTTTGTAAACAATTAAAATTAGAAATCCTGAAGTTAGACAAATTTGAGTTAGGACTGCTTTGGAAAAAATAAGTATCTATGGCAAATAAGACAGATCAAAAAGGATATTTAAGAGAATATTTATTTGTACTCTGCTTAATTTTTACCATTAGCACTAGGCTAATTCCTTCTTCCTGATGGTAATAAAGCTATACACAACATTTACACAACATTTTAAGTATCAACACAGATAACAACCTGAGGTAGGCCTCATCTCCTACTGCACTTTGATGAAAAATAATAATAATAAAGCATATTAACCATAAGCTAATCTCAGTGGCTATTTTTAATTCATTTGAATCAAATCAGCAGCTTTCTTGACATTGCGTAGTCAAGAGCTATGCAAGGAATATGAAGAAGGCAGGAGTAACTAGAAGCTCTGTCAGTCTCCTTGCTGTTTCCACCCTGACTGTATTTCCTCTATTTCCTCCACATCCTAAATATCCAGGCATTACTGACAACTTCTCACTCTTTAGATTTTACATGAATTTAGCACTTTTTTTTTCTTTTTTCTTTTTTCTTTCTTTTTTTTTTTTTTTTGACACAAAGAAAAACCCTTCAAGCAAAACCTTTGATTGTTTGCTTCCTAGCCCAGGAGATGAAGGGTGTCATAGTTTCCAGTCAAGAGTTTCCAGTCAAGAGATTCCAGAAGGGTTATTAACTAATGTCCACCTCTATTATAACTTCCAGCACTCCAAATCCTGCAAGTGCGAACTTCTTTCAAACCAAGCTCATGCAGCCACTTTAGTGGATAAGACTATACCCATTATTGATATATGCTGGAGTAAGGTGTTTTCAGCTATGCCTTTTCTGAGCATTTGCACAGGACATTTGTTGCAGATGTTATTTCAGGAAAATATTAGTGTAAGTTCTCCAGCAAGGCATTGATTCCTGCAGTCTATTAGTGGAGGATGCAGAAAAGAGAAAAGAAAAATATCAGTCAAGAAATGAAGGGTTTTGAGTTGTGCTACTACTCTACCTATTCTACCCTATTTTCTTTTTGCTTGAGGTACACGGATGTGGTAGTCTGCAAAACCTCTGTATGGCAACTGGCAAAACCTGTCTTCTTGGATGCAAGTGCACTTCTTAGAGGTAAACAGAACCCTGGTGTGAGGCAATATGACCATGTCTCCTGCAGTGGGCCTTAGGATTTTAGGCAGAATTGTAGCAAAAAGCAGGCATACATTCCTGGGGTTCCTAGTTCTGAGAGATACACACAATGTGACAAATATTAATGGGTCTAAATGGGTACTAAATGGGTGTAAATAGAATGGTCTCAAATGGCACTATAGCATAGTGCACAGTATCCATTGGGGCAGAAGGGATGGAGGGAGCAATGTCTTCCTAGGACTTCTCAGCAGCAATATTGTCACTGAAGAAAAATAATGAAAAATAACTGGTCTGGTGAATGCTAGAAAGGTTAGATCTTATTTTCTTATTTCCTTTTTTTTTTTTTTTTTTTTTTTATAATCTTCTTTAACAATTAGAATGTGGAATGGGAATAGTGAAAACATTTCTCTGCTAACACCAATTCTATTGCCTTCGTTCTAAAAAGAACCTCAAACTTTGAATCCCATCTGAAGGCTTTTACGTCAACAACTGATTCTCTCCCCTAGGTACTTGAGTCTACTGAAGAGGATCCAGACACATAAATCCTTTTATGGATTTGGCCTTAACCTTGTCAAGTTCTGCACCTTGTCTTTTGTCAGCTCCCAGACAAAGAGGACATGTTTAAATGTGTTTATTTTCTTATTATCTGTTTTCTCTGTAAGGTTTTTGTTGTAAATCAGTGTGTTTTGGAGATCATTATTTTATGCTGTCATATCCTGGAAGAAAGAGTGTAGATGTTTACCTGACATGAGGCTTGCTAAATTGTCAGAGTGAATAGAAAGATCCCAATTCCTTAACAATTTTTGTCTCTAATCCACAGAGAGGAGAACAGAACTACTGCAAGAGTTCTGGTCCCAGAAGGCTGATGGCCAGATGTCTAAGATGAATCAGAAAACCCTTACTGCAGTCAAAAATGGGGTCAGAGGTGCAATTAACTGAGAAACTGCTGTAATTTGTATTTCATTATTATTTGTAAATCAATACAAAGAGTTTTGCTAGACAGTCAATTGCTGTTTTAGTAAGAGAAAATTTGTAATGAAAAAATATGCAGTATGTGTAATAAATATGTATAAATATATTATATATATGTTTATATATTTATATAAATATATATAAATATTATAATAAACAACTTTCCACATTTTTTTCTCATGCAACCTTAGCCTTACCTGATTTACATGCAAGAACACACAAAAAGACATGGATGTCCCACACAAAGTAACTGATGTGTGTACTGATTAGTATGGTTTAATTGTAAAAAGATATTCCTAGTGTGCATGAATATCTGGAGCAGAAAAAGAGTTTGTACTGAGAAGAACAATTAATAAAAGACCCCAGAAGAGTCAGATCATTGCAGGGATCTCCAAAAATCATAAAGTACACACTGAGAAAGAAAGAAGAAAAGGTAAGCAGCTGGAGGAACCATCCATTTAGGCTCTGTTTGACTTCCTGGATCAGAACCTCAGCACACAGGAATCAGAGGGCACTTTTTCTTATGCTCTCATCATCAATCATTTTGTCCAAAAATATGCTGGTAGTCAACCAAGAATATACACATAACATTAGATTGTAAATGTCCATGTTTATTAAGTAGTGTCACACAAGGTATTTCTTCTCATAAAACATTATTATTATTATTATTATTACTGTTATTGCTCTTATTATTTTAAAATAGACTATTAAAATTGAAATGAAACAGATAAGCATTTTAGTTGCTTGCCATTTCCAGTCCTTTTGATATTGATCTCTGTTGTTGTCTTAACACATTCTTTTAAAAGGCAGAATGGAGGTGAGTACCGCCTCTGCTGAAGTGCCTGCACTTTGTGCTGCAGAAGGAACTCTTTCCCACTGAGTGGGAGGAACCCTGTTGTGTGTGGGCCCTGCTAAACTGTCATATAGAGGTGCCCTAGAAAGGGCAAGGAACACCTTAGTACTGTGGTTGACCAAAAAGAAGTCAGGGAAAACTGAACAATGAAGCAGATCTGGGTGCTCATACCTGTAAGGAGTCCAAACAATTCTGAAGCAGTTTAGAAGCATATATTTGTCTTCAAAAATTACAGAAGATATTTCATGTTGTTCTGTCCCTTGAGGTCTCTAAGCAGACAAGTAATTCTAAGCCACAGTAGCCTTCTCTTTATCCTACTCTACCTTGGTTATTCCAAGATCCAAGGGTGTTTTTTGTTTTACCCCTCTCTCTTTTAATGTAGACAAGACATTTCTGGGGATGCTAAAATAAGTTTGTGAACACAGTGCTGATATTTATATACATAGAAAAAACACCCACAATTTGCTACTACAATTGTGAAAGAAGTCTCTCTCCACTGTTATCTCAGCTTTATGATATATTTTACATGGGATGAAACTTCGTGCATATATTAAAAGAAACAAAGAAAATAATTATTGAATCGGCACACCAAAAGCAAGAGTGGTTCTTTAATCACACTCTAATCCATGAATACTGAGTAGAATACTACAGTAAAAAAAAAGAAAAAAGATATTTTGACTGAGACATAGCAGAGCTTTAGTGCTCATAATACACTGCTTTTATGAGGTTATATTTCTAAGATATATTATTAGATTATGCCAAAATTTAGGTTGTGCAGCTGCAAGAACTTGAAAAATTGCCTCTAGTGTATCAGATACAAAACATGCAACATTAAATTTTGTGAACTGTAAGTTAGCTAAGTGCATGATGTCTCTTTAAGGAAAGAGATTCCAATCAGAATGGATGGAAATCTAGGGACCATTGAAACAAATGAGCTTTTTGCTGGTAAAATGACCAGAGCTCCAGGTCTTTACCAGAAAAATGACAACAAGTTACATTATTTGATATCAGTTCCCTGCTGCTCCTTGGAAGAAGACAGTGCTATAGGAAAGCTGACATCTACCCAAAGGGAATTAGCAGGATAGAAAACTGTTAAGGCTCTAGATATCAGCTGTTGATATCAATTTCATGCCAGAAAGTAAAAGTGATTATTAAGGAGGAAAGAAAGAAAAAGACTACGTAGATTTTCAGTGGGATATTCTAAAAAGCCAATTTAATTCAACTTCACGTTTTGTAGCTTTATTCCCATATCTGTTGATTGCTAATATGAGGTCCCAATAGACAGAGATGTGCTATGATGCAAAATTTAAAATGCCAGTATACTTATCGTGTTTATTTAGTTATAAACCGAGAACAAGGAGTTTAGAAATGATCTGGTTACACTGTAAGCAGTCATGTAAGCAGTTTGGAGAGTAATATACAGAAAAAAATAAATCAAAATAGTACATAGAAGGTATGTAACCAGGTTCCAGTGATATTTGAGAAACACATCTCCTTAAACTGATCTTAAAGTGGACATGTAGAATCAAAAAAAAAAAAAAAAAAAAAAAAAAAAAAAAAAAAAAACGTTATAACTATTATTGATAATGTGTTCCAATACCCATTGCCAAATGTGCTTGAATTAGAGGGATATAAAATTTTGCATTCTTAATGTCAAATGTAGAATATTATGAACTCCTTTTGCCTATAATCACTTAGATCAAGCCTTCCTCTTGCACCTGTAATGTCCAAGGAGTCTAAGCACATTGCATTTTGCCACCCATGGTTTGGCTGAGTATGATTCCCAATAAATCACTGGAGCCAGAAGATCCTGAAAAAATGAGTCAAAAACCTAAGAAACAGTAGAAGTTATAAAAGAGTCGATAAGTTAAGATAAATTTGGAGAAATAATAAATCATTTAGTTCAGATGAAACTCCATTCTGTGGTAAGATTGTGTTAAATTACTCAGTAGAAGACATCATCTGGAAAAGAGAACACGGGTGATTTCCTTGTTAAGCAGTTAGCTGCATGAACTGTAACTGAAAATGATGAATGTAGAAGATATTGTTTATTCAGGATAAACACAAAAAGCAGTTAATATCACTTGTGAAAGAGCCAACACTCAGAGCACAGATCATATTCAAAACTGGAATCTGAGCAATGAAGACAGGTGAATTTTTAAGTGGACTAGATAAACATACAAAAAGGCAGAGTTCTTATCTCAGTTTTGTAGCCAATGAGTGGCAGCACCTGACTGCAGCTGTAGGCAGCAAAAAAAAGGTCTGGAGGAGTATGAGTATGGAGCAGTAGGAGCATGAAGCTTAAGGTGACCCTTCTGGCTGGGTCCTTCTATAAGGTGATCTGGAGAATCCTGAGTAAAGACCTGGTCTTGCTGCATTCTTGCTCTTTTTAGGGAAATCAGAGAGAATATACATTGCTTGTAAATAACAGGATCAATTTTTTGAAAGTCCTAATTCTTTCATCCAATTTATTTTCTGCTACTACAAACAGTCCGTACACCTTCAAATTTTGGCTATCTGTTCTGGGCACAAGCAGATAAAATGGTTGAGAAAGTACTACACAATCACAGAATGCTCCAGAGAGCAATGGTATCTCTGAATGTTGTAAATAATGCAGAAAGGGCATGAGATGCAGAAAGGAGGTCAATATTTAGTCTGAGATTGTCAAAGAAGCATGAGGGAATTAGACTTCTAAATCCTAACAAAATTCAACAGGAGCTGGAAGCCTTAATTCCCTTAGTCTCCTTTGAAAATCCCATTTGTAATTTCATATTTAAGGAGGAATACTGATTCTACATAATATCAATTTCACTAAGGAGACACCAGTCTATTTTCTACACTTCTCATTTCAAAAGGCTTGTTATTCAACATCGTAAACATAACCAGTCCAGCTGAGGTCAGTGGGTCAAAATTAGACTCAAAGTGTGGGGTAACTTTCTGTACTGATTTATACAATGAATATCCATAATATTTTTCATTTTGCTTTAGTTAACAGCTATACTACTCTATTTAGAATATTCCCTCGGTGTTTCCTACTCAAGCACTTTAATTATGAGATAAGGACTTACTGTTTCCTGCTTTGATAGGAATTGCTCACCTCTCAAGTGAGTTGGAGTTAACAGTGTTTTTTGTTTTTTTTTCTTTTTTCCCATTAGACTTCCTTTATTAATTCCTTGTGTTGGTGCATTTCAGTACACTGAAAAAAAAAAAATGAAAAGAAAAAGGAAAGGAAAGGAAAGGAAAGGAAAGGAAAGGAAAGGAAAGGAAAGGAAAGGAAAGGAAAGGAAAGGAAAGGAAAGGAAAGGAAAGGAAAGGAAAGGAAAGGAAAGGAAAGGAAAGGAAAGGAAAGGAAAGGAAAGGAAAGGAAAGGAAAGGAAAGGAAAGGAAAGGAAAGGAAAGGAAAGGAAAGGAAAGGAAAAGAAAAAGCCTTCAGTGTTATGTAACATATCCATTATTCTTTTCTCTCCCTGAAATATATTTATTTTGTGTAGTGGTCTATGTTTTCCTCTTTGAATTCTTCACTTCATATATGTCAAGTAAACAGTTTTATTTGTTTTAGCTAAAAAAATATTTTAAAATATCAGTTTTTATATAAAGGAGAGTTTTTATATAAAGGAGAGTTTTATATAAAGGAAAAATTTATATATTTTATGTCTTCTCCCATCTTCCATGTTTGCTTTCATTTTGGTCTTCGGGATTGTTTCTCATACCTTTGTGTAACAAAGTAGGAAAGCAGTAGTTTATACTTATACACTGTTGTACACATATACAACATGCAAGACTGTGGAAAATCAAGCTGTCCAGTTTTTACCTTCTCTTCGTATGTTTTTACACATTGCTGCAAGGCAAAACCAGGTTCTATTAGACAACACTCATGGGGGTGCAGCTGTGTACTAATTACCTTTCCAGACTACCAGCAGAAAAATGAAAGCAATATAGGGTAGTCCATTAATTTTACAAACATTGGGGCAGATCTTCAACTGATGTAAATGGACATTGCTGCGATGACTTTATCTGATGGATTTACTCCTGCTGGGGATAAAGCCTCCTTTATTGACTTTTCAAAACATTTTTAGATTTCAGGTCAAACTTTACATTACATTTAGATTAATTTCTCTTAGCCCATGTAGATCTAGCCCATCTTGACTGCTGTGCAGATTATACTCATCTTGTATCTGAAGTGTAAGGTTACTATTGTATTTTATTTGCTGTGTTCTGTAAAGCTGATTTTTAATCCACAGATCGTTCTTATTCAGCATTACAAGTAGATTAACAGGATCTGAGCAAAATAACTCTAAAAAAAATGAACTGCTGTCAGATGTGAGCTTTTCAGTTTAATAGTAAATTAATTACTTATTATTTGTATTTTAACAATAACAAATAACCTCAACTTTTGTTATGATAGAAAACATGTTATCGTATTAAACATCATTTTGGGACCACTAATAACATTGAACAGTTATTGACTACACTCAAACCATTTCTTTTTCTCTTTCTCTTGGCTGTAATGAGCTAATCTACCTACATGAGGGATTGAATACAAAGTGTGAAGAGGAAGGTCCATGGAAAGAAAGGGACCAATATACATTGTTGAAGTTTGCTTATTTGGAGCTTAGTGAAGTCCATAAATTTAAAGTACATTTCAAACAACGATAAAATGAATGTGCTTCTCTGAAGGAAACTGAAATTAAAATAACTTCAAACAAGCAGGGATCCTGCTTCATAGATAGGCTTATACTGAAAAGGCTCTACAGAGAAAGTTATGGCCAATATTTCATATCCATTTGGCACCAGGTAAGCATCTAAATTCAGTCTGAGTTCAGACCAGAGATTTATTTTGTTGTCTTTGTTTTTATTACAAGAGGCCACATCAAAAACAATCTAGACAGGCCCCATGACCTAAAGAATCGGAAGCACAGCTCACAGCTGGACGTGGCACACGATGGCAGCATGTACCCATGGCTGTCCACATATGTTCTCTGCTGTGAAACAGAGATGATCTAAAATGAAGGGAATCCACCTGAAGACATCCAAGGAAACTCAAATCCTTCCAAAACTGGCCTCAGGAGCGTTTGCTTTAAGTAAGCAGCATGGACAAATATCTGATCTGGTCTAAAGAGCAGCCTGGGAGAGAGATGGTAGAAAAGCTCTTGGTGAAGATAGGAACTACCAAAAGAAGTATAAAGTAACTGCTTCATTAAAACAAACAAACAAACAAACAAACAAACAAAGAAACAAAAAAAACTCCCAGTTCAGGTTTGATTCTAATTTCCCAAGAAGAGAAGAAGAGAGTTTATTCCTAGTACAGATATTGCTGGGTTTGTACCTGGAAGTTCAGTAATACGAAAAACCTAATTCTTATATTGTTCTTAAAGAAAACAAAAAAAAAAAAAAAAAAAAAAAAAAAAAGTGGAGGGGTGGGAGAAAAAAGAAAAGATTAATTTAATCAGATAACATTCATTAGATATCCATGAAAATCCAAAACAAATACATTGCCTAATCAAGAATCAAGATGAAAGAACAAGAATACTTGTGATGTTTTAATCTAAAAAATAAACAGTTCAGTATATTGATAGGGCTTAATTACGTCCTTTCTTACTTAAATGACTTTCTGTATGAAAACTGTAGATATTAAATTATGCTAAAATAAAATATTCTTTATCATTATTTAACATTTCTTTTATACTTGTGAAACTTTTGTGAGGTTAGTCCATAAATGCACATCAAATATTTTAATACAAAGGATGTTGACTTAAACTCATCATCTGCTTAATCAACATTTTTAGTTTATTATCAGAAAGAATCAGTAACCTTGATGAACTTTATCTTAATTTATGCTTTAATCAAATAGAGAGAGAACTAAATAATAAGTGATCACATTAGAAATACATTGCAAAGTGTGCGCCAGGAAAATAATTCAGCAATATTTGGCAGCAAATACTATCTTCTTGCAACCAAAGACTGACAATAGAGTAACACAATCCTTATCAGAGTATATTTCTGTTGTGGGACTGGGAACATCTATTACATTCCAAATTATGACTACAATTGTACCTACAGTCCCTCTGGGTTATACTTGGCTGATGAAATTAGTACTATTATCTTGAAACATGTTTTCTTAAAGATACTCTTTCCAGATTCTTCCCTGAGTCCTTGTATGCAGGGACTATATGACAGTCCTTGAGGTGTTCCCAAGCACTTCAATCAGATGAACTTGAGGGCAAACTAAAGCTGAGATTGGCATGTCTGAAAAAACACTCCTGAGCGAGCAGCAGCAGGCAAATGATGAGTGAAAAAAAAATAATAATAATAAAAAAAGGAGGGCTCTCCTACTACCATGCTGTCATGTAATAAAGAAGTATTGAACACTCACTTGGGGTTTGTTTGTTTGGTTTTAGCACAACTTCACTCTTCTAAAACACACCTGAAAGCTTTGAAAGGGAAAACTGCAACAAATACTCACAGAACTTCTTCTCTGCCTTCATGAAGATGCCTTTTTTACAGTTAGAAACAAATACAAAACAATGAATCAACTGAGAGAAGTGTATCCTTTCATTCAGGTACTTATGCACAACAGAAACAAGGTGGGTCTTTAGCTTATATAATAACTTGTGTTTTTCCATTTCTAACCCACTGTCCATGCAAATGAAATATTCAGTATGCTACAAACTCAGAGGGCGCCATGACCCATGATGTGGTGACATGGGCTTTCTTCTCTGTCTCAGGGATTCAGACAGGAGCAAATCCCAGGGGCATGGGCTGTTGTTTAGGTCTCAGCATTTTCAAGTATTTCAAAAGACATTTCTCATATTTGTGGCTTAAAAATTCCAGCACTTTAAACAAAGCATTCAAAACTTATTACTAGCTGCATCCTTGGAATAATAATTGATGATCATGAATACATCATAGAACCAGCTGGAAATTCTTTCCAATGAAATAGTTTAAACAAATATATGGAGAAAGAGTGTATTTTTTCAAAATCATCAGGCACTAATCAGTTCTATGAACGATGGGCATTTTCAAGAAATCATGACTTCCTTTCTGATATTCTGTAGTTGTCTATAACTCTTTGTCACAGATGAATGTCCTTGATTTCATCTATCATGCTTCTTTCTGCCTTCTTCTTCCCTAGTAAATTTTTATTTTCCCTTTTCAGATTCCATGATAATAAACAAATAGTTATTTACGACAAATGAAAAAAAAAATCAATATAGTTGCAGAAAAAGGGTATGGATTCATGGAGGGATTAGAATAAGGTAGATGTACTGAATCACACCTCAGATGTACTGAGTCACACCTTGTGCTGGACTCAAGGAAGCTAGACCAAGTGTTTCTCTGTGAGAGTCACGGGTGATATTTGCTTTGAGTAAAATCATTTCCCAGATGTGCAAATGTAGCTTAACCCTAATCATTCAGACAGAAATGGTCTTGTCATGGCTTATTTGGTAAAACTATTTTTGGGGACCATAAAAGTTCCTACTCATTTAAGACAAAGTGGTATGTAGGTAATATAAATTAATACACTCATTACATGTTTATACCTAATTAAGTGCTGTCATGAATCTTCAACAAAGGCTGCTTATGCTTTTCAAAAGACAAAAGCCAAATGAAGCTCTCAGCTAAAAATAAGAATTAGATTTCCATTTATCATTGTACAAGCCATTCAAAATCACTGGCAAGGCCTGGAAGAAGTAGGCTGAGCTTTTGGGATGTCTAAGAATTTTAGAAGTATAATAGATCCTACAATTCATTCTTCTGTTTTGAATTTAAACTCAAATGATGAAACTGATTATCTTTGGCTGTGAGCTGAACTGTATGGTCTCCTGAAGCATGTGGTATTTGCATAATGTAGTCTGAAAGTCCTTCTTTCCCTTTACAGTACCTTTTGTATTCTGGGTTTGTGAATTCAATGACTATGAAGAGATTATTAACTTTCTTCTGTTTATCCCAGAAGAATAAAGAGAGGTCTTGTTTTTTCATGTGTTCTACTTGATGAATGTGTTTTTCTCTATGTTATTATCTTTTTGCACTGAGAACATTTTCAGTAAAAATCTTGTTTAGGAACCACATGAAACTGACACAAAGCATATGCATCCGCAGATTTATTTGTCTTTTTGCAAAGTGAGTTTCTATTACCATGTATACCTTTTTAAAAGCTGCTGAAGTATAAAAGCTTTTATCATTTGGTGAGGAGCTATTTTATATTACTACTTTATGGAATCACATCATAATCTGTCAAACTCCCCTTTATAATTATTAGTGAATCCTAAATGACAGAGTTCATTCCTTGACACCTTGTATGACAGTGAAAAATAAGATTTTTCATGTAAGTTGCTTGCAATATAGACTAATTGGCATACTAATTGACTTTTACTATAATTTAAGTTTATTGTTTATTGCTTTTAGATTGTTAGCTGACATTCATTTTTCTACTATAACACAGTAGATATTGTTTTTGTAAAGACAAATGCACTTTAATTGTACCGTACCAGTGAGATGTCTCAGTTTTCTGTTTGAACAACCTGTATACCTAAGGTGAGGTTTTTTAAGAGATTTTGTCTGGACTAGTATTATTCAAGTGACAGGATCCTTTACTTTCCAATATTTTAGGTAAGTCAGATATATGGCTTATTGGCCATACTTAATAGCTTGCTTAAATCCATTAAATACAAAGTTTAAGTAACATTAAAGATCTATCATAGTTCAACAAACAGAAAAAAGTTCTAGATCAAATTTGGAGCAATCCTTTGTAGAAACACAGGAAAAGAAGTAATTTGATAACATGAATTAGTCTCAGGTTCAAATCTATATTTCTAGATTTTATGAAGCTAATGTCAATCACTGGATGCATTTTATTAAAATCAACATAACAGCTGTGATTTATGTATATAATATACCAAGGGATCTAGCTGATAAATTCAAATTCCTAAAAAAAGTAACACCACTTTTTGTGTGACGTAATAAATCTCAGGATAGAGTACTGACCATTGCCTGGGCTCTATTCAGATTTTTCATCAAGAAAGACATCCATTTCTTTGACACCATCAATAAAATTAGTCTATTTCATTTAAAGCATGTTTTATTCTACAGTGTATATGATTATTATATCATCTTTATTTTTAAGCATCTATTTCACCGTAATGTTATTACCCATAATAAGTTTCATACTGATAGTGCTGACAGTACTGAAAATTGTCCTCTCTTCATCCACACAAGCAAGCAAAGTTAATTTTCTCATACTGTGGTCCAATTTTAGTGCCATACAGATAAGCCCCATGATCTGTATCACATTTATACATATATGTCTAGGTATCCAACACAGTAAATTACAGTGATTATCATTATCTGGTAAAATGAGCTCTCACTCTAAAGCTTTGTTACAGCCACTCTTAAACTCTGCTTAGAAAACTGTTTTGTCCTTGTTATTGAATGAGGCTATAGATAAAAGTTCATTTTTCGTCAAGATTAATTGAGGAACACAAAATGACCTGGCAGAACTTGTACAAGTGTGACAGAAGAGAGGAGCAGGACTCTATTTCTTCCAGAAATGAAACTTCACTGCTTCTTATGGATAACATTTGTGCATGTGGATATCATTTGTTTACAAATGATTTCATAAGTTGTGGATGATTTCAGTGTGACAAATGAAAATGCACACGTAACGTGAGAGCCTGACAAATAAAAAATACCTGTAACTTCTCTGTTGAAGTTTAGATTTTGAATATGGAACCAAGAAACATTAATTCCAAAAGGCAGACAATTATCTTGCCATGTATGTTTTTAAGCACCAATATTCAAAGTTTTTTAAAGTGGAAAGAGTCAAGCCATTGATGGGCAGAGTACTTTTTAAAGATGTTAAATGGACCATCACCTCAAGAAACGATTGACATTGACAAAGAAATTAGAATCTCAGAATTAGACATTTTATCATCTAGTTAAAGCCTCAGAAAGCAGAAGGCAAAGACTGAGTCACCAAGGAAATGCTGAAAGCTTGTTATGATGAGATTCCCAATAAAACCCCCAATTTTTTTCAGTGAAGGAAGGAACCTGAAGAAAACTCAGAACAAGGTGAAAGCCTGTCTGCAGTGGTTGGTGAGTATTACAGGTCTTTCAGTGATAGGCAAAGTCTTCTGTAGTCTCACTTTAAGCAGAAAAAAAGACATGAGTGGGGAAATCTACAGGAAGAGCAGAACAAAAATATGAACGATTCATTCAAAAAATGAATTCATAACATCCTGAGATTTTCATAGACTATACCAAAAAAAAAAAAAAAAAAAAGTTAGAAATATGTCTGACAAGTGTCAAGTATCCACCACCACAAGTATGCCATGAGGCAGCTGGTGAAACAGAGCCAGCCTGCTGAATCATTTTGAGAGGCATACGTGAGAGTGGTTTTTCAAGCACTTCTGTTGGGAAGAGACATGCACCAAAGTAATTACTCTAATGGTATCATTAATAATTCCACCATCATCATCAGGTGTCCACACATTTAATTTGCTTATGGTGCTTAAGACATTTTACCAGCCCTGGAAGCTCAAGGAGGATGAACACCTCCCATTGTGGTGGAGATCAGTGGACTGTCTTTCTAGAAGACCTTTTACATTCTGGTGAAGCTACTAGCATAACCTTTAAATTTGATTGATTAAGCAATGAATTGGGGTCAGTTTTAAAACTGTGCAGACCAGAAACAGGCATTTTGTTTTGTGCTACTTCAAAAAAAAAAATAAAAATGCAGAACTTCAAAAATTCCAAATACAATGAAAGACTGTCCATAGCACTTTCTCTTGTGTCAAAACATAGTGTCAGAGAAAGTAATAGTTTGGTAAAACATACATTTTATACCAGCTATGTATATGGGTCATTATTTTCACCTATACTACTTCATATTTCACTGTGAAAAGCTTAATTCTGACCCAAGATGAAAAGCTTTCCCACCTCAGTATAGAATGTGAACAGCAGAAACAGGTCCTAGTTTTCCTTGGTACATAAAGTCATAACACCTCCCTGGGAACACCAGTCAGTATTAGAGGTAGCAACAGAATACAGAAATAAAGTGTTTCCTGGCAGTGGAGGAACTGAAGCAGGCAGAGGAGGGTTGGCTGATATATCAAGGGTAGTCAGGATGAGGTGGCCCTAATGTGGAAGACAACCCCAAGCAAGAGGTTACAGACAGGGAAGTCCTACTGATGGAAAAGCAGTCAGACCAGAAAGCAGGAAGAGAAACAAGGGACTTCTAGGAGAAGATGGGAAAGGGAGCACTTCAGAGTCCTGAAAGACAAAGCTGGAGAAATGGCTGGATGGAGGTTGAATGTTAAGGCAACTTCAGGATAGTAGGATATATGCCATACGGGGGTACCAAATGGATTAAAATGAAGACAGGAAATGCTGAATGGTAGCATGAGAGTATAATCCAAGTGAAACTATGGTTGATGATGACTTCCATGGACCAAGCAAAAGATATTTGAACAAGCTGGAGGTCTGGAGGTGCACAAGGAGCCTGGAGGAGACACAACCAGGACAGCTGACCCAAACCAGCCAAAAGATACTCCATGCCATATGATACCATGTAGGACAATAAAAACTGGGATGACTGGGGGGGGACGGGGAATAGGACATACTGCTGCTCAGGGACTGACTGGACATCAGTCAGCAGGTGGTGACCAATCGCATTGTGCATCACTTGGTTTTTATATATTTGTTTGTGTGTTTGTTACTATTATTTTCCTTTCCTTTTCTATCCTACTCTCTTCATCTCAACCTACAAGTTTCTACTTTTTTTCTTCTGATTCTGTCCCCCCATTCCACTCAGGGCTGGGGGACCAAATGGCTGTGTGGTGTTTAGCTGCCCGCTGGGTTAAACAACAATTGCCTTTTCGGCAAAGAAAAGATTGGCTGGCTTTGAGCAGGAAGGATGAGAGAAGAAAGTTGGAGGTCAGAGGACAATATACAGAAAAAATTCTAAAGAATGAAAGAATGATGAATGTATGGAGATGAGAAACAGCAAAGCGTGAAGGACTTTTGAAAAGGTAGGAATGGAAATCTCCAGGGCAAAAGAGGAAAATGTACGAGTGAAGAAAGATGTTGATAGTGATGATGAATCTTGTATCTTCATAAATGAAGAGAGACATAAATGTCTCTCTTCTATTCAAATAAATAGAAAATAGCCAGTTGTTTCAGTAAGGACATCAGTTCAGTGAAATTTTGAAGAGGCGGGAGCATAGACTGGGGCTACTCCGTAACAGTGGACTTGTGCAACAGTTACATACTGTGTGGAAGACATTTATCATGGACACGTTCCAAGTTTAGTGAAGGTAATTCACTTGGGGGTATGTGTGTATGAGAAGTTCTACAGTTGTCTGTGACCCTAACTAAATGGACCGCAACTGCTTATTCCTTTCATGCTTAAAACTTTAGTTACTCACTCAAGCTGATAACTCTTTATATTCTTATTTGTCTAATAGCAGACGCCTGTGGCAGGATTTAAAATTCACCTCTTAAAACTGCATTTTGGTCTAATGACATAGGTCTTGTTAATGTTAATTGATGTTTGCTATCTGAATCCCTAGAAAAACTTCAGATTTTACTCTCAGCCTTCAGTCAGTATCCTGACTTATCTTTAAACTCTCGGTGAAAAGTACTTCTGGTTGTCAAGCAAATACAGTTTCTAATTAATTAAACTTTTAAAATTCTTTTTCCTTATATAAGCAGAGGAATATTTAGTTAGTATAATGCTTTGCTTTGTCTATAGTACATATGAAACATAGAGTATCAGCTACAGAATAGCTCCACTCCGAGATAACATTCATGAGTGGTCTGTGCGTCAACTTACTTTTATTATTCTTCATTAACCTTTTAGCATTCAGCTTCCAGTTTTCAGTATCACAAAGCAAACATCAGCTGTGGAGTAGTCAATAGTTACTTCTGCCACTGGACAATAATAATAATTAAAAAAGGTGTATATTTTTTCATTTATTTTACACCACACATATTTGCTTATGATGACAGCTGAAATTCTTTGAGAACTGTTGTGCTTTGTTTTTGTTTTTGCTTTTAAATTAGTTCTTCCCAAAAGCATAATACATGAATACTTTGTTGATTGTTTTTGCTACTAATTCTTTTTTCTTCAAACACAAGATATAAGATTGCAAATTTTCAGCACTTGCAGTGTGCAACATTTTAAAATTTTGGCAATTTTTGATATTTTTTTCTATTGTTTTTCCTCTAGCTTGTACAATTTCCCTTACTTCTGTTAAGTCCTACTCTTTCTACCTTACATTTTAGATTTTCAGTCTTTTTTATCTTCAATACTCTTAGTATTGAATTAACTTCTTACAGACTTTTTGGAGGACCGTATTGTCAGTGAAAAGACTTCTAAGACTTCTGTGAATTGCCAGGTACCAACTACTGTCAAAAATTGGTTTTAAATTTATTTTTACTGCATTTGTATTTTCACTCATTAGTCATAGCTCTGGATTTTAATGTTCTCTATGAGCTGCAATCTCATCTCTGACATGCTCTGTCTCTCATTTCTGAATCATCTCTGTTGGTCTTACTTCTTTTGCACTTTTGTCATAATAATTCTTTTTTAATGAACAATTACTTAGTGGGGCCAGCTCCTGTTGCAGAGGTAGAATGCTTTTACAATATACTAAATTGTTCACTTTTTGGATGTAATATTTTAACACCACACTCCTCTGAGTGGCTTACATTAACTGTATAAATGCTGTTCTGTGTAAATATACTTACCCTCAGAAATTTCACTTGACTGCCAGCCTAGCCATGACAACATTTTAGTGGTCTCAGAATTGTACTAGAGTATACCAAAGAATCTAATTTTACTAAAAATACTTATGAAATCACACCAGTACGTCTTCTAGTTTTCATTGACTAAAAATGGTAAGCCATGTGTCAAAAATGCCTACCCAGGCATTCTGCCATCTGCTCATATAACGTGGTATGTAAAACGAGCATTTCAAATACCTAGCATACATAGTCCAAAAGTGTATAGATAAAGAAAATAATAATACTATGATATCTAGCATAAAATTACATTTTCATTGGTTCCGTTATGTTATTAATCTTTCTAGATGATATTCACAACATATTTTATTTTTTATTGCCTTCTATACATTTCTTTATAGTCCACCTCAATGCTACTCAGTTTTATATTTTTTGTAATTCAAAGTCTTGAATATGCCAGATTCAAAATATCTGCTCTTAGTTTCCAGGGTCCTGCCAACAAAATAAGATAACCTACACATTCATTTCACACTGCTGAGTGCTGGGTTTGCAGCTTCATTTGCAGTCATTCTTCTGTCTGAACACATCTCCTCTGTTCTACCATTTTATCATTTTCTTCTCCTTGCCCCACTTCATTTGTGCTCATTTCATGAGGCATAGCATATCTTCTAATGCAGTATATATTCTTCTGCCCTGACTTGTTTTGAGGTAAACATGCAAATGCACAGGTTTTGGTGAACCTTCTTGATTTTTTTTTTTTTCTGAAATTATCATTGTAGTTGTAATCCTATTTTTTCTGTACTTGCATAAAATTAAAATGCTGAAAGAATGCAAAACTTCTGGTTATTTTGTAATTTAATCAAAGACAGTGATTTTATGGAAACAGGAAAGTGATGTATATCCACGTGATCACAAACACCATTTCATTTCTTTAACAGAGGCATTCATTTGTCACTAGTGACCATTTTGTGGTCTTGATTATTTTGGCATACAGAGACTATCATGCTAAGGAGAACATTTGTAGTAACCCTTTTTTTACTATGCATCAAATTATATGTATTTTAGTACACTTGGGTAAAATGATGAACTTACTTTTTTTTTTTCCCCTTTTGTCAATGATAGGAAGGTGTCTGCATTTTCTTAATCTTCAGAATGTGAGTCCTTTAAAATCCTGCTGTTGTGATTTAGACTTAGAGAGGCTCAGTTATTAGATGAGTACCGCCATTTGACTGCAGTAGAGGCCAAATTACACACCTGCAACTATTACACGCTGCAACTATTTCCTTTTGTTTTAATTGCTTTTTTTTTTTGCTTTTTTTTTTTTTTTGCCCCCCTCTTTTTTTTTTTTTCTAGGCTCCATTGCAGCATTCTCAATACCCACCAACCTCTAGATTCTGTTCAACTTCCTCATCTTCTGTAAAATACCAACTTCCAAATCCAGTTTGTAATAAGCCTGCTATAAACTTTTATAAGGTTTACTTGTCCCACAGGAATTTAGCTTTCATTTTACTTTCTCTAATACACATTGCGTACCTTGTCACTTTGGTTCCATTACATCCTGTCATTTATATTATAATAAGTCATTCCCGAGTTAATCAACATCCCTACTTACAATGCTTATTAATGTGACACATTCTGGTGTTCCTTCTTCTGTGACCACTAAATTTTAAAAGCATATTCCTTCTCCTTTCATTCCTCTACCTCTTCGAAAGGGATTTTTGTATTTTACTGGTTTTTTTTTGTTTTGTTTTGTTTTTTTTTTCACTATCTTCCCCACTCTCCATGCTATTCTAATTTCTTTCATTTTACATACCCTTGTCAAATGAGCTGAACAATATGGTGCTTGATGTCTATTTTTTTTTCTCCCTCTCTTTTTTTTTTTTTTAATAACTTTTCTCAGATGTCTAGAAAGACCTTAATGGTACCAACAATTGTTTGCATGAAAATTAAACCTGTGGGACCCAATCAGGTGAGTTCTTATTATCCTGAGCATTATACAAATGCAGTTGTTACCTGAGGTCAAGAGGACACGGAGTTATATATTTTGGTTGCGGATTTAATATAAGAAAAGGTGCAACAAAGGATCGCAACACAGAGAAAGAAAAGGACAGCACAGGGTACCACTTCAGAGCAGTAGATACACTTTGGCCTGAACTTATATTAATTTTCAGCACTTGGAAAGTCTGGAGAGTCTAGCTGAACCTAGTTACCCTGAGCACCTGCAGAGTCTACAAACACAGCTGCAACGAAGCACTTTGACAATAGGAGTATAGTGTAGAGGCTGCTAGCTCCCAGAGTGACTCAACACTTCACTTCAGTCCCTCAGAATATCTGGAAAACCTGGAAACTTAAACTCAGACAACATAATGTACAGGCAAATACTTTGACTAAGCTGGTATCAAAATTTCTCTATACGGCCTGTATCCATTGCCATTTGTAAAAACTCTTTGGCAGTACAGATAAAAATATATGGTGTGAAGAAAGAAAATGGCAATTACTCAGCATTTCCAAACTCTTGACTGAGATATGAAAAGAAAGAAGTGAATTTTTGTCTTGTTTTTCTCATCCTTACAACATACTATTGCATTCTAGCTCCAGTTTAGGCTTAGTTTTAAAGGAAAAAATTATAAGTCTTTTATCATTGTTTGTGGATGCTCATTGTCACAAATGTTGCCTGAGATTAAACATTTGCCTGAATTATCTTGTGAACAAGTGTATCTGTGGAGTCTACCACTTAAAAAATCTTCCACGCTTCCTTCCACTAATGTCCTTCAAAAATTGGTAGAATGTCAACCCATCTTACTGATACAGTGAACTTTGCAGTCATAGCACTGCCTGCATTTTTACCTCCTTCTTATGTAAGTGAAAAAAAAAGGAGTATCTTTCTTTCAATTGCCATTCAACCTATGTCTTTTAAACCATACCATAAACCATGGTGGAAGCCCAGTTAGCTGGGGGGGTAAAATTCCATTACCATTCCTACTCAGTTCTATCTTCACAGATTAGACAATCCAGGCTCCTGGTAATTTTGTTACTTATCTCTCAACTGCCAGCAACTTAATAATATTGTTTTTATGATGCAGTATTTACAAATAAACACCATATTTCAGAGGCTATTGCATCAGAATCCAGCTCAAAAAGACTACAATTGTGTTTGGTTTTTCTTTGATGTATGCTATAGGCTTGTATCTACAGGTCAAGTTATAGTGTTACAATTTAGATGATGATTGTGCTATTTAAAAATAGTGTGCACCTAAATGTGAAAGTATAAGTACAGGTACACGTTAGATGGAGATTGCTTAACTCCATTCCTGTGTTAATATCTATACCATTATATAGCACATTCATATTTGTAGGATCATGAATGCTCAAAAAGAATAGCACAGCTTTAAATATACATTATGTGCTTAAAGTGGGAGAATTTTCTCTTTAAGATGAGCTTCTTTGGTTCTTCTAATCGTTCAGACTTTTTCAACCCTAAAAACTTCCAAGTTTTCCCTTCTAGTTAAATATTTGAGCTGCGGATCATTTTTTCCTGAGGTATATTAGCTTTCATTTTTCCCATGTTAAATCTCATGGGCAGTTAGCCAGCTTCTTTATTACTCCTCCTATAATCTTTTAACCCTCCCTTCATTTTCTGCTTTCTGAACCCTTTATGAAAGAATCAAAGTGAACTCTGGAACATATGTACACACAGCTACGTCCATTTTAAATTGCTAATTGCACCTTTTTCTTGAAGACTGGGAATGGATTTGCTTTCTTTATAGCTTTATTCTGATGTAATGCCACTCATTTGTAAAACAGAGAGAGGAGCCAGGCAGCATGGTCCTGATCTGAAGTCTACTGTTGAAAAGACCCTTATTGACTTCAGTAGGCTTGGGATTCAGCCATAAATCTGTGAAGTCAAATGATAGGGTCAATGGTTTAGTACTCTATAAATTTCATTTAATAAATGAATGCAAAATTTGATCCAAAATGTCCCCATAAATTTATACTCTCTTTTCACATCCTTTAAATCAATATGGATGCAACACAAGGAATGTATCAGTGTCAAGCTACCAATAGCTCTGCTACTGTAGTTTTTTGTTTTATATGCCCTTCCTTTTAATGATAGGAAAACAAACATCTCTACTTTGTTCATTTTTAATAACTATATAAATTCAAATTCAGAGTGACTTTGGGGGTTTTATGCTTTTTAAAAAATATTGTACAAATTCAAACTCACTCTCTGGGGAAAAAAAAAAAGTCTGTGCAAAACTTTAACCCCATGTAATATGTCTTAATGAAACTGTTAGAAATCCAGAGAAAGAAAGGTCTGTAACAGTAGCAATGACAGTGTTAATGGTGCTACTGCATCATACAGAGCCTGCAGAGGGCACAGAGGCCTTCTTCAGAAAGATATGGAATGACATTGATGTATCTCATAAAGCTGACAGGTCGTCGCTATCCATTGCCTTGCAGAACAGATTAATAGATTCATTGGCTCTTACTAGACAAAACTGTTCACAGCAGATAGAATTTATCCTGAAAAGTTGCTGCATTCTGCTTGCTGGTACAAAACACTCTTCAGCTTTCCATCTTTCAGTGTTGGCAGGTACTTAAATAAGAAACACAGAGAACCAGTTTACAGTTATGAGTCTCCGTCGTCACTCATAATTATAGTTCTTAGATAGATTTTAAAAGCTCTTTTTGTCCAAAATAGAACATTACATAGACCCCAGGGGCACAATTAATCACCCTCTGGATATATCAACAGCATGATACAAGAGCTGGTAAATTTCATGTTATTTTTTTGTGTATGTGTTGGATAGAAATCAAAAAGGAACTCTTTGGCAATACACCTCAGATCATTACAAAGTTGTCTAATGTGGCACTCCAACCTTGACAGCCACAGATCTGCTCTGCTCAGAGCCAAAGAGGACTTGTAAAACCAAACAAGTCCTCATTCTGTTATCTTAAATACCTTCACCTAGGGCACCCCAGTGTATCTGTTACAATAAAGAGGGGATAAAAGAGGAAAAAATCTAATGTCCTTTACATGAGTGAACAAAATAGAGAGGTATTTAAATGGCTACTAATATTATTGAAGAGTTAGCATTTGTATGAGTATTCTCTTTGATGGGACTGAGTAAGGGCTCATTAAGGGTATGTGTAGGATACGTAACCAGGCTCTATATCTTCTTGGAACTGATCCAATAACTGTTTCATCATAGTCTCTGTGTCTAGTGCTTTTCAAACCACATGCAAAAAAAAATTACAAAATCTGAATAAGTGATAGTAAATATTGCTGGTTTATTCCCTGCTATTTTAAAACAATTATGAAGAGAATATATATGGATTCACAACTTAATGCTTTTTACAACTGTAATTTTGTATTACATCACTTATTTAAGAATACTGGGAAATGTTTTGCAATAACTCTCAAATGGTATTACCAGTCTCATGGTGTTATTTGAGATAATGTCTAAAGTAGGCTTCGTTATTATGTTTGCTTCTTGTTCTTCTCTCTGTGTTGTATCTCTGTCTTCTTTTATTTAACTGCAGTGGTTTTGTAAGTCAAAGTCTGAAACTGCTTCACCATGTAGGTTTTTTGATCCTCAATACTACCTAGGGCACTAGTATTAGCTTAAATATCTCCAAATCTGTAGGAGAATCCTGCTGGGTCATGAAAACAAAACTTCTTGGTTAAAAAGAAACCAAAGCAGTACCATGCATATTTCATTGTATTCCATGAGCTGAAAAAGAAATGAGCAGACATCTGCAAAATAAAAAGGTAATGTCTTGCTGAATTTTATTGCCTACACAAACATCCATGAACATCAAACAGGACAGCCAGATCTTATATAGATTACAGCAAATGGAAAGGCTTTGTGACAAAAGTATTGTTTCAAAACTGGTGAGTCTATGGATTCTCTAAAATAATAATTAAAAAAAAAAAAAAAAAAAAAAGAGCATTCAAGCATTTGTTCTTAATTCTCCCAAGGCTATTGACAGGTAGAAAATGGCTTCTGTGAAAGTAGAAGGTGCTTTTGATGTACTTAATTTCTCTTGAACATTTCCATCTTGATGCTTAACAGTGACTCAGCAATTTTTAAACGCTGTTTCTTTTGGTGGAAGATCATGTTCAAACTAAGACCATGCATCAATGAGTTGCAATATAGTCTACTAAATTTATGAAGACAAAAAGTTATCATGCTGTCTTTAGCTATTATTCTCCTGGCTGGTGCGTGTGAAGAAAATAAGATGTCCTCAGTTAAGAGGTCAGGTTAGAGTTTAGAGCATCATGACTGTTTATCTACATGTTTTCTATATTGTTTTATATGGGCCTACATATACAAAATAAAAACCAGAGTAATAATATCTCTCTGATGTATAGCTGCACTTCAAGACTAAATTATGATTCTCTAATGCATTGAAGTGGTGGTGGTGGGGGTGGAATAAGGGTCAAATTAATAGTAATAAGGTAAGGGGTTGGAATGTATTTTCTAATAGGGATTTTAGTGATCTAAATTTTAGGTCAAGCAAGGTCCAGTTACTCACTCTCCAGTCTGCCAGTTCTGCCCAGTGTGCAATTCTCCCCATCAAAATATACAGTGCCATGGATAGTCAGAGCTCCTGGGTCTTACCTGAGGCTCTAGTGCTATTTTTTACTTCTCATGCTGCATCTTGCTCTCTGCCTTTAGGAAAAGTGAATATATTATAATCAGTTTGCTGTTTCAGAATTAAGAGAAAAAAGAAGAGGTAGGGCTATACCTTTGGGCATCTTTAGTTCTTTCAGTTACCCTCAAACACTCTAGTCTTTTAAACAAATACAAAAATCTGAATTTCTAATCATTGAGGGGAGAAGCTATAATTTTTTTTCTGTCCAATACATTTTAGACCAAAAAATACATTTTAAATTGAAATATAATACCTTCTTCCTGCACTCCAACCTTCAAATTACGGTCTAATATCTCAATTCCACGTAAGAGTTCCAGGTGGTTTATAGGAGTCTAAGTGCTATTTGGGTAGCCTGTCCATCAGCAGGGCTAAATACCTCAGCCTCGGTAATTCCAGGTTCAAGGGAGTGCAGAAGAGCTTGTTCTTCAGATTTGGCTATGTTTCTGGCTCTTCAATCTGCACCTGATGATGTCTCTAAAAGGAGTAGGCACAGATGAACTCTGTAAAATATGTGCTGGGGGAAGGCTTTTAGTGATCCATCTTATCTCTTCTGCCAGAAAATATTCCCCCTAGAATCCACTGCTTATGGCATTCTCCCTAACCCATTTCAGTTACAGCAAGTCAGATAAGTGAGCCCTGTGATTTAAATAGTCTGAGCCAACCTGGCTCATCTTCAGAGAAACATGTTAGGGAATGATTATATGAGCAACTGTCATGAGAGATGAGGCTGAGCTGGGGAGAAGGAGGAGGAGGAATAACCCCAAAGAGGTCAGTGGTGAGCAGCTGTGGACACACAAGAGAAGGGAATTGATTGTGCTGGCACATCTGGAAGACAACAGCTGTCCAGACCTCAGAGACCATTGTTCTGGGAGTTGAGGTGAAAGATGCAGAATACATGACAGGAGGTACCAAAAAGATTAACATCATCACTAGTTTTGATGCCAGGTAATTCTGGAAAGATCGTTTTGGTGTGCTTGGACATGATTAGTAAGAACATGCTGTCAGAGCATGCAGTGCCCACTGTGGAACAAGATGAGGCAGTTTTAGTTGCTTTCTTCAGAGCCCTTTTTCCTCAGCTCTGGTAGTTCTTGGTACTTTGGTAGAAAGTCCAAGATGCTCACAAAATACTGTAGGGAAGGAGTTTTATGGATATTACTAATGCATCTTGCCAGAAAAAAAAAAAAAAAAAAAATCAAACCGGTCGACTTTGCACTAAAACACATAAGAAAATAAGAAATGGTTGTGCAGCCATGTCTGTTTTATC